>NW_017729031.1:116961938-116998040 GCF_001723915.1 Gavialis gangeticus | reverse complement strand
ACAATACAGGCTTCATGTCCAGCTGCTTACCACCCCCCCCTCCCCCCTGCCTCCTGCTGAAGGCGGCTTCTTCGGCCGCTCACCACTCCCTGCCGCCATCACCAGCTTCTTTGTGTCAGGAGCCCCTAAAACTATATTTTGCAGGGGCCCCCCAAAAATTGTGTGCCAGCCCTGGCCAGTGAAGCCCTTTTTCAGACAGTACCCTAGGAACACCCCTTCCCATATCCTGAACATGCATGTCTGGAAAGGATAAATACAGATGTTAAGACCTTGGGTGTGTTGCTTTTCTGTAAAGCAGTTGGCTCACCATCTCCCTCCCCCACCAGCTGTTGAGATGATTTTCTAGTGCCCAAGATTTCTCTGCCATGTCCAGGTAAGGAAGGTATGACCAGCACTTGATGGAGTTGTAGAAACTGCTGAGAATGACTTTGGAGGAAGCTGTTCAGTCTGGAAGAACCTGTCTGCCATGTGCAGGCCCAGCTTGGGCTGGAGGAATCAGCAGCCAGCAAGTAGCTTGGTCATAGAGCTTGGAGTACGATGGCCCTTAGGCAGGATTGGAGTGCAAGGGCTCCAAATCTCTCTCTCTGTGTTGCTCTCTGGCTTAGCTTCACCAGCTGTGTCAATTCATAGTAATCTGTGAGGTTACATAAGTTTAGAGCCACAGGCCAGCCTGGAAGGGGAAATATGAGGGGGCTTCTGGTTTACCCACAGCAGCATTTGCTGCCATGCTGCAACCCAGAACACAATGGCACTGGCCAGTAGCAGCCAGTCCTCTCCCATAGTGACATCAGGCTTAGCACACAAAATAGCCCATGTATAAAGTATTATGAGCAAGGAGGCACCAAGGCAGGAGCAAGCACATACAGGAGAGCAAATATTCCCTGTTCTCAGAAAGCATCTATATGAAAACATGACACTGGAAACCTCCCATGCCCAGTGGCTCATCGGGATAGAATGAACACCCGTTGCCAGCATGCGTGTGAGCGCAGGCAAGAACATTGCTTATGTGGGGGAGGGAAAGGTTAGGTGGGGGCTCTGTGTGTGTTGTGGGGAAGAGAATTAAGAGCAGTGTTGGAGCATCATAAAGTCAGAGGCAAAGCCCAGGGGGACCTATTTCCTTCCCTAGACCCCTCAGCTGGAGCTCCAGGACAGTCACAGGGAATGTGACAGGATCATGCTTTGGCTGTAGATGGCACAGACTCTGTATGCTGCTGCCAGCATCGTTAGCCTGTCCACTGGAAGTTTTTTGTGTTGGTGAGAGAACCAGTTCTGCCTCACCAAGTTTAGGGGCCCTGTCATGGGGCTGCTGGCTGGTTGTCTGAGGATGGGCATCTCTGCCAGACTGATGCAGCTATTCATAAAGCCTAGTACAGCCCCAGGCTGGTCCAGGATAGCTCCTATACTGAATACTAACCAAACATCTCCATATATACACACACAAGGGCTACATTAAGGACCCAATGGTATTAGTATGTGTAGCCTTTGTTGTAAGGTTGGGAAGGAAGACTCCCAAGGTCCTGCATGTATGCAGCATTCTCATCCAGGTGGGACAGGGGAACTGTATCTTCCTCGCTGACCTGCCGATCGAACTCAGCTTTCAGGGTAGGCCGCTGATTGTCTGGGAAGGCCAGGGAGAAGAGGGCTTCGGGCTCACAAACAAACTTGTATACATAGCGCTCTCCAGCAACCTGCAGGATGGAGACAAGTCACGTACTGCAGTGTCTGTTGCACCCATCCAGCATGCAGCTGAATGTTCCCAGCAAGTAACAACAGTAACAGACACACGGGGCACATCCAGATGAGCATCCACATGCATTTCCTCGGGGACATATAACAAAAGCACATGGTTGTGCCACTGCTCCTTGCCTCCAGGGAACGCCCCTGCAGGTGTGCTCTGGTGCAAGGCAAGTAGCCCCGGGTGGGGTAGGAGAGGAAGGGGCCAGCACCTGGGCTGGCCCCAGCAGCCTTACCTGGGGCCCTCCTGGGGCTCCAGTGGTGGTGATCTGGCAGCAAAGAGCCTGGCCAGCAGCTGGAGTGTATCTCTGGCTGGCCAGGCTCCAGTTTCAAGTGGCACATGCTACTGCCAACGTGCACCACACATTTTTCTAGTGCAGGTTTTTTTGACACTGGCATCTCCCGGTGTCAACCCCACCCCCCTGCACTGCAAATTAGCAGTGTGGGGAATGCCTGCATGTGTGGCATGTGCAGTGTCACAGATGGGTCTGCAGTGTTGCATACAGCATGTACATGCTTGTCTGGATATGCCCATGGGGTAAAAAGGGAGCCATGGTGGCAGGGCTTGGAAAAAGCCTTGGCTCCCTAGCTTTTCTCACTGCATCAGGGGAAGACTACCACCAGTCCCTACAATGTCTTCCCCTCAGCTGCTGCTCTGTTCCTACCTGGAACAGCTTTAGGGAAAGAGAGCATGTCACAAAGTTCAACTATTTTTCCCTGGAAATGCAGGGGGACAAGAGAGAGAATTGTGGTTGTGGAGATAGGAAGCTGTTTGATTGGCAGCAGACTTCTGGATTTACAAGATATTTATATGGTTTCTTGGGGCACCTGGGACTTACAGTTTGGTGCTCTTTAGTAGCTTTATAAATTCACATGATTGGAGCAACTACAGCTTCCCTATGACAGCTATTTATTTCATGGTAGGTTCTTTCCAAATAGTTTTAGGAAGGGACAGTCTCCACACCACAGGGTTCACAAAAATGCATTCCTCTCCCATCACCCTCCAGAGTTCTTCTGTCCCAGGCAGTAATTCCTGGGCATTTGCTGCCAGAAGAATTCCTCCCCTCTCCCCACTGAAGACAGACATGGAGAGATAAAGAAGTATGCCTCCTCTTTGTCATCTTTCCCTGGATTCAGCTCCTTCATCCTTTCCTTTTAGGGTTTCTGTTCTTTCTTTACTGCTGTGCAAGTGAAGGTGTAGGTGAAAGAGGAAGCCTCCAGAAGCCTGGCTGACTCACTGCATGTTCTGAAACTTCTGACCACAAGCAACACAAGTGTCACTGAAGGCCCGAGATGCCAATAAATTTGCAAACTGACCTTCTGCATGATGCCCTTCTCATAATAGTAGCGAAGGGACCGGCTCAGCTTGTCATAGTTCATGGCGGGCCGGTTCTTTTGGATGCCCCAAAGCCTCGCTACCTGCAGCACAAACACCAAAACATATTAACATTTGTGAGCCCCCTGGAAAAGACCAGATGACACATGCATGTATGAGTGTTTGCACACATGTGTTTAGGGGGAGATTCAATGAGTTTCATTTTTAAGGGAAGGCTGCTGCTTAGGGTACTAATACAAATAATTAAGAGCAGCCACACAATGGAGTGAATGATGATAAGTTATCACCTTTTAAGTGGCAGTGAACAATAAGGGCAGGGCTGAAAGACAGGTGCTTCCTTTACCCCCAACACAGAATGTGAGTCTGCAGGCATCCCCAAGGCAACTGCACTGATTGAACAGACTTTCAGTATGCAAACCCCCACTAGCTAATCAGCTTTCTCCTGGTCTCCCGATATGCTGACAATAAACAAGCATGTTTGAGGATTCTGGGGAATCCCAGATGCTAAGCAGCTAGCAAAAATGGTATATAATCCTCTATTCTTCATGAAAAAGGCTTGGCATTTTTTAACAGGTACCCATATATTGATGGGACATTTTCACTGCTATGCCACCTATGGAAAGGGCCACTTCAAATGAAGCTCTTTTCAGCCTTTCATGAAGGCTGAGCCAGTTATACAATTACAAGACAGAAAAACATTGTAAATGTATATCAGTGATTCTCAACCAGAGTTCACAGCACCCTACAGTGCCTTGAGATCCTTTCAAGGGTGCTGCAGGGTGCAACACAATGTTAGCACTGTTAGGCCACGTCCAGACGAGTGTGGCTGTGCAGTATGTGGGGCCGGAGACCTGTCTGCAGCACCACACGCTGCACATTCAGGTATTCTTCCCAGTGCAAGGTAGCAGCACAGGGGTTTTTTGATCCTGGGAGATTCCGGTGTCAAAAAAACCTGTGTGAAAAAAAAAGTGGGGTGGTGCACGTGGGGGCAGTACATGTTGCTCAGAACTGAAGCCTGGCTGGCCGGAGCCATGCTCTGGCTGCTGGCCAGGCTCTGAGCGGCAGGAGTGCTGTGACTGCAGCTCCGTAAGGCATCCGGGACCCCAGGTAAGGCTGCTGGGGACAGCATAAATGGGGTAACCTGCTGTGCGTCAGAGGGCATTTGGCACAGGCATTTCCTTGGGACAAGCAGCAGCAGCACAAGGTGTACAGCTGCTTCTTGATCCCCAGAGAAACAAATTTTTATGCTCATGTGGATGCAGCCTGCAAACACAATACACAAGAGAAACCCAGAAATTTCAGATAGGAATCCACAGTGTTAAAAACGTTCTGACCGGTTGTGATCTTTCTGAGTTTTTTGCAACAAATGAAATTCTCTATTATTTTTCTGTTGTCAAAAAAGGAGTGAAAACTAAGAGCCAGCATTTACCAAGGTCTGTCTTGAGTCTAACCATTTTGAGAACTACTGATGTATGTTAGCAAAGCAGTGACCCAGCAAAGCAACTCAGCCCATCTGTGTGGCATGTGTTTGTAAGAGCCTGAGGTTTAGTGAGAATAGCATTAAATGCAGCTATAAATTGGTCCTGACATTAATGGATGTTGCAGACACATTTCCAGCTGTTATCAGAGTTTATTGCTCTGTTCAGGACAGGGCAACATTAGAAGTGATGTTCCTGTTAACTGCAGTTTCTATCCACCCATGCCTAGAGTAGGATATCCTTTCTTTCAGATTTCTATTAAAAACACTGGAACCAGTGAAATTAAAAAAAAAATGACTGCCTCCAGTCCATTTCTCAGTGAACAGGATGCAGGTGGCATAAAACCAATGTGACACCAGCTTGAGAGTAAAAGTCCCTTGGAAGGAAGGAGCCAGATGGTCCACTCAGTAACTGCATTTTTCCTTAGTAACTCTAAAACCCAGTGAAGGACCTATTGGAGGAGGAGAGTACATAGCTCCTTATTCTGGATACACCATCCAGACTGCTCACCTGCTCCTGAGCCGGGGCTATGAAAACCCCAGCCTCAGTGACAATTCTCAGCTAGCTAGCACCACTGTCAGGCAGGCAGGCAGGCAGGCAGGCAGGGGGCTTTACAGACTTGGGATAAAGGCCCCTGCCCTGATGAGTCTCCAGTCCCAGAAGCTCAGCCCCATGACCCCTCATTTTTCCTGGGGAGAAGCTGAATGGTTTTCACCTCTTCTGGCTCGATGAGTTTGAACTCCATCCCTCTGCCAGTCCATGCAATGAAGTGGGAGTTGGTGGGATCGTCCAGTAAAGCCACCAGGAACTGCCAAAGCTGGAGAGAACCCCGCCGCTGGTATGGGGGTCCTTCCCGGTACCCGCCGACTTCCTGCTTGATGTCTCCTGCTGAGCAGAACAAACAAAGAGGGCTTCTCTACCTATAACCCTTCCCTCTCCTACTGTCATCCGCCAACACTTTTGTGGGTGAGGGCTCCTCACTTCACAAAGAAGGGGTGAAAAGAGCTTCTCAGTGGAATGGCACAGAAGTCAAGGCAAGCCACAGGCAGCACATACTGCAGATTTCCTCCCCCTGCTATTTATGCAAGGGAAGAGAGTGGCTGCACAAACAGGCCTCAGAGTACAGTGAAAATTGGACTACAAAAGATCTGTGAATCACCCTGCAGTGTAAACGCAACAAGGCACCCATGGGTTTGGCTCCCCCCTCCCCCCCTCCTGCACTGGGGGCTAGAGACTGCAGCCACCCAATTTCTAGGAGCCTTCTGCAGAAAGAACTTCGTACTAGATGTGTTTTCCTTCTAGCTTCACTGCCTGCTATAGACTCGTCTCACCATTTCTGCTGTTTCACATCCCAGGAATAGGGTATCACTACTGGCTGTCCCTTCAGGCCCAGGCACACATCTGTCATCAAGCTGGATGCAGCACAGCTGGCTACCACCCAGCATCAAAGTGTGTTATGTAAGCTCCCCTTTTATTGTTCACAAAGACAGGGCCAGCCCCTGGAGTCCTCAGTGGGGCATGCATATACTAAATGGGATGAGTAAAGCTGTAATTGTTTCTGAGAAAGGCAGGTGCCAGCACTCTGGGCAGATGTTAGGCCTGAATTCTAGCAGAAAGCATTTACAAGTTCAGGCTTGACTCCCTGCAGCAGCAAAACATGGCTACAGTCTGCATCCCTTCCTGTGGCACTCCTACAGCACGCTCTGTGCTGTGGTTGACAGGCTGTGGCCAGGATCAGACTAACCAAAACCTGTTTGCAGATTGAACAGTAGTCACATTACTGTGAGTGATGTTAACTCCAGCGAGCTGCTTTTTGAAGCAGTTCTGGGCCAAGCCAAACACCATGCTCAAAAGTCTGTTTCCTGCTATGAGAAGCCCAGGAAACACGTTCCTGAGAAGCAGGATATCAGGTATGGCTCACGCATAAGGAAGGAGTTCTGTCTTATGGACAGGGTCCTATACTAAGTAGAGCAGGCAGTGTACACAATGCTGCCTGGTGACCTGGCTACAGAGGGCATTGGATAAACTTGCCCCAGACCAGAATTTGGAAATCACACCATTTTCTTTCAGACCTTCAAATTTTTCTGGAACAACACAGACATCTTCAGAGAATGGCCTCATTTGCTTGTCATAGCCATATCCTAGAAAGAGACATGAGCAGCAGCAGTCAGAGAACACAAAGAAAGAGCAGCACTGGAACAGAGGTCATTATAGCAGAAGTAGAGGATCAGGAGATAGTGTCATATGCAACTCTTACCTAACGGCCCTTCAGTATGTGAATGGCTTCGGTAGCCCTCAGTGTTCATGTACATGGAAGGACAGCCAGCATCTACAGAACAATCAGAAACACACATCTCTTCAACCAACTTGAGCCCTTCTAAGGAAAACAGAAAGACCAGGGTAGCCTTAAATCATCTACTCAGTCTCATTCTAGGCTTGCCCTCTCAGCAGGTATCCAACAACCATGGATTATAGGAAGGTATAACTGTGATACTGCCCAAAGCACTGGCTTTGTCTGTGATGCCAAGTAGAAGGAGAGAAAATAATCTGTCCACACTGTGCACTGTCCTGGTAATGCAGAATCCTGGAAGGACAGGGGCAGGAGTATATATATTCATTTGCTATTTCTTTTCCATTTAGATCTGGGTTAAGATAACATTATACTGGGTGGTGACTGTTCCAGGTAAGGGAGCTAGTATATTACTATATGGACATTACTATAGTTCAGCTGCGTACTGTAGCGATATTGATGCATGCTGTATAAAAAGTCTGTCTCAGCCGTATAGTTACAGGCATTTTGCATTTAAAATTTAATAAAGTGTTGTTCTAATCATTAAAGAAAGCATGAGGTTAAAAAGGTGGGAAGAGAGCTAGTTTAAAGGCTCTGTCCACTAGGTAATACACAACTAGTGAAGTTTATACTGCATTTTATGTTTTCCCAGATCAAACCTGTTTTGTAGCTCCAGATGGACTGGGGCTGAGCATTTTGGGATATTATCTCATATCTATATCTATATTATATTTTGGGATAAACATTATCTCATATTTTTAGGGTTTATCTCATCTCTTGTGCAATGCAGCTGCCTTCAGCAGAAAATTTCCTGATGCTACAGGCAATGGATACACTCAACAGACTCCACTGTACATTCATCCCTAATATAAACTAGGTTGATGAAAGCTGTTTCTCTGCAGGCAGCACATCTTCCACCCCATTTTGGACACAGGGACTTGGAGAAGGGGTAACAGCAATGTAGCCACAGAAATGCATTTTGGACCTTATTGGGAACTTAGACTGAATTTATTTTTGCTAAGGGACACCAGTCTGTTAAAATAACCATAATGCAGTCAAAACAGGCTTTTAACGTAGCAAATATTTTCCTTCCCTGTATTGTCAGATTCCCAGGCAGCCCCCTTTGGAGTTTACTAATACACAATTTCATAACGTTGTGATCAGCTCTGAAATCCTCTGTGATATGTGTGGAGCAGGGCTTGACAGATTTGAGGGATTCAAACTGAGTGCAGTGGGCTAGCAAACTCTGCCTACCCCAGCAAACCAAATTCCAGCTCTGCTCTTGCCCGTGACCTTGGGGCGGCTCTCACCAGCCCGAGTGGGGTGAAAAGCAAAAATCTAAAAAAAGCAAAGATCTGTTCATTGGAGCAAGGGGGGTTTATCGTAATGATTTAACCTCCAAGCCAGGGAGTCATTCCTCATTGTCCCTGAATTGCTCCAGGCAGCAGTCAGACAGTTCCACTCCTGGCTCATGTTACCAGCCACGGGCTGATGTCAGCTGCCTATAAGAAGAGAGTGTGTGGTGAAAACTGACACCACCGACAACCCGCCAGGGAGTTCAGCTCCTTCCCCAGTCCTCCATTTTGTGAATGAAATTCCTCCAACTCCATTCAGACGGAGAGGAGCTCTCTCTGCCAAGCTGCAGGGAGGGGCTGCAGTTCAAGGTTATGTAATGCAATCCCTGGCACTGGGGAGAAACACTCCAGCTCCACCAGCATTTGAAGGTCACCCAATGAGCATGTCTTTTGCTGCAGAGACCTGAGGCACGTTCCCTGTACATTTGACTCCAAGACATCTGACTCCCTTCTCTCTGCTTTTTTCCACAAGGGGATTTCAGTGCAACTTCTGCAAGGCTGATGCTTGTATAGCTCAGCAAAACCAGCAGAGAGTGAAATGGAGATGCAGAGGAGCTCACAGCAGAGCCCAAGGCTGGATGAGGACTTCTCAGCTGGTTCTTTCTGCAGATCCCGCTTACTGTTCCTCAGTCCGTTCCCTCTGGCTAGCTTTATGTCCCAGCTGACCAGAGCCAAACCCATGGGCTAGAACCACCTTTCCTCCCATGAGGGTTGTCCCAGGTGGAGAAATGTCACCTGAGTATAAGCATCCCATCCCCAGCTCTCGCCAACACCCACTATCCACCTATCCATGTAATTTAGAGGTGTAATATTGCCACAGTATCTGGGTACCTTCCATGGAAAATCAGTGCTCTTCTCTGACAAATCCCTGGCCTCTGAGCTTGTGACTCAGGAGTAGGGGATCCACAAAGGTGACATTTAAAAGTGAGAAAAGGTTTTGGTTTTTTTAGCACAATGTATATTATCCTGTTTGAACTCACCAGTACAGGATGCTATTTAAGGCCAACAACTTTGACATTTATAAGAATAATGGGTATGAATAATGAGAATATCCAGAATTACCCTTAATGAGTTGCAAACACATTAGGGAGATAAACCCTCCTGCTTCACAAAATGAGCCTGTCTCTAAATGCTTGGGACTAGGAACCAATTTTAAAAATATTTCCGTTACAGGGTGTCTTGCACAACTCTCCAGCCCTCTGGTGTTGGGCACTGTTGGGGACAGGAGACTGGGCAACATGGACTCCAGTCTGATGCGTGGTTCCTAGGCTGTGATGTGAGGATATTCATTACTGTTCACCTCTGTAGGGAACAGAACTGTCCCAAAATCACTCACGTGTGGCTTTGGATTAGTGACTTTGCACTGCTGGAGGGAAGTCAGGGATCGCAGGATGCTCTCAGCACAAAGAACGAAACAGAGAAGAAGACATGCCCCATGCTTTCTCCTCACTGATGGCAAGTGCATTCAACTGATCTGGAGGAGCAGGCTCCTTCTTTTAAGGACTTGCCCTTGGAATCTAATGAGAACATTACTAAAAATACATCCAGAAAGAAAGAGTCTGCTCCCAAATCCATCAAGATGAGGTCACTGCAGCCTGGACATGTGCCAAAGTGTTTCTGCAGGTTTCAAGGGTCAGAGTTCCAATTAAGAAACATTCTCTGGTACCATTGTTAAAGGAAACATTATTCTTATGGTCCAGGCTGATGGGGGACATGGCCATATGACTGAATATATGACTTTCTATGTTTTTCCTGGTCTTTGCCACCACACTCAGAGTACAAGACTCCTGTATGACATCTTACATATTTGATTCTATATGAACCCACTCTTGCACCACTGATAGTGCTTTACTCCTGATTTCAATGATGCAGAGCCCATCACTCTATGTATCCAATACTGGCAGGGAACTGGGAGCAAAAAACCCCTGGAGACTAGGCCACTGAGCAGGTAGAATGGGAGGCTCCCAGGACAACAGCCCCTATTCTAAGCAGTTATAGGATCACCAGTATTTCAACACCAGCTGTTTTCTAAAGATTCTCTGCTTTGTCATGTAGCAAGGAGAGAAGTCCAGCATAATGTCCCCTGACTGACCTAGGTTGACTGACCAGGCCCAGGCAGAAAAATTGGGATATCTGGTCCTCCCTTCTGCCCAATCCTCATTTAAAATGATCAATAACTGGCTATTAGAAAATATGCATTGCTGTGCATTAGCCTGCATTACCCCTAGCTCAAAAGTGCACTAGTAAAGGAGGGCCCAGGAAGCCTCTGACAGCAGAGTGCCTGTAGTTTCAAGTTCAGGCACAGGGCTAAGGGAGTCCAGACCCCTACAGAGAGATGTAAACCCAAACGTATGGAAAAGACTTGAGGAGCGATTTGGTGACCATCAGTACCCTTCATCAACTGGCTAGGATGCTTTTCGGGGCGGAACTCTATCTTTTTGTTTTTGTACAATGCATAGCTCTGATCCTTGTTCAGAGCCCCTAAGCTCTATTGCAGTAGAATTCATAATAATAGATTATGGTAGCGTAGGAGTGATGTTGTAGCTGTGATGGTCCAAAAATTATGTGGGTCAAGGATTTCTTAGGGTGATATCTTTTACTGGACCAATAATGTAGTTGGGATAGAGTTAGATAAGCTTTTGAATGCAAGACATTTGAGGGACCTAAACAAGAATGTCTTGCATTCAAAAGCTTGTCTAACTCTATCCGAACTACATTGTTGGTCCAGTAAAATATATTACTCTGTGAAATCCTTAACTCTCACATGATAATAAATTACTGTATGTACTCAAATCTAAGATGACCTTGACTTTAAGACGACCTCTCAATAATAGACTCTATACATGAAAAATTAATAAATTTGTTATAATTTTTCATATATAGACTCAAATTATTTCAAGGTATCTTTAATTCATCCCCACCCCCACTGCTGCAGTGGGGCAGACAGTGGGGGGCAGGTGGTGGGGAGAGGTCAAGCACCTTACCCTTCTTATGTCCCCAGGTTACCTCTGTCCCCTTCCTGCCTTCCCGTCTGCATCCTTGGGTCCCTCTTCCTCCTTCCTCACAGCCTCTACTCCCCCTTTCCTGCAGGCTCAGGAAGTTCCTGTCTTGCCTAGGGAAGTGTTGAAGTGGTGACTGCATCGGGGTTTTGAGGTCTGGGGCCTTTCTTTCTGCTCCCTCCCACCTTGACCTTGCTCTGTACCAGCAGGCACCCTCCCCATGCTAGCCAGGGGCAGTGAGAATGGCCCCAGCCCAAACCCTGTAGCAGCCATGCAGGTTGTGTGCTGCTGCTACAGAGCTAGGCTGGGGTGGTGCTTAGTGCTCCAGGCTGCAGCATGGATGGAGCCTGCCAGCAGGGAGAAAGGACCGTGCGGGAGGGAGAGGGGCAGGTGAGGAAGCAGAGCCTGTGTGGGGTGGGGAGATACGGGGAAGAGGCTACATGGTGGACATGAAGGGGTGCAGGGGTGGCAGTGGGAGGGTGGGCAGCTGCAGCAGCTATGGCCCTGATCCTGGGTAGGGGCTGGAGCCCCAGCCACCACAGCTGCCTGCTCTCACTGATACTTGATTCTAAGTTGAGGGGCTCCCCCCATGTTAAATGAGGGGGAAAACCTTATCTTAGAATCAAGTAAATATGGTAAGACAGACTGCTTGGGTAACAACACCTGAGGGATCCTTAGCTGGCAGCCTGGGAAGTCTGATTCATAGAATACAAGCCAGTGTGAATCGTTCTCATCATCTAATCCATGGGTTGGCAATCCCTGACATGTATGTCAGAGCATGGCAGGTGAAGCCCACATTGCTTACACCAAGCAGCCCCGGCTCCTTCCCTGCTGTGCTCCCTGAGGCATGTGTGCAGCCACTGCCTGCAATGAGCTGGACCGGGGCTCTGGACCCAAATGCAGCCACTTGCAGGTTTGTGGCTGCCTGCTGCAAGCAACCTAGACTCTGGTAGGCTCCTGCCACCCACCACAGAGCCTGGGCTGCTCACAGCAGGTGGTGAGCAGCAGATACAGCAGGCAGTGGTTGCATGCACACCTCAGGGAGCATGGCGGGGAAGGAGCTAGGGTTGCACTGCCACAACAAGGATCAGGACCCTCATGGCTCCCCTGCCAACTGCCCACATCTTCCAAAGTAAGGTTGCAGGGTTTTCTGGCACTCAGCCCAAAAACATTGCTGACCCCAATCTAGTCTGACATCCTACATATCACAGACCAGGGAACCTCACCCAGGGATAAATTCTACATGAGCTCCATCACTTCTGGTTGCACTAGGGATATCTGGTATTGATTTGAAGACTTCAGGAGATGGAGGCTCCACTTTGTTCTCAGGCACTCATAGGCTGGGATCAAGTCACTGCTTACCCTCCTGCTGGATAAACTGCATTGACTGAGCTGCCTGAGCCTTTGGATTCCTAGGGCTTTAATCTTTATGATAGTGCTTTCCTGGATGCTCCCAGAGGTCTGTCTTAGGCTCAAAAGATATGGTAGTGGAGGGGGAGCTATCCCTAGGGAGAGGGAGCCAAAGTAGCCAACTCTGTTGCAACATGGGATGGTAACAAGAGGCCATGGTGATGCTGCAGGAGTGAGAAGACACCTCAGGAAGCCATCTTACCCAGGGACAGCAATCGGGCCCACATGCACTGTTTCAATTAGGAGGATTTTCCTGCCCTACCTGAGTCATATGCATAGTCGGTCTGCTCTTGCTTGATCACCAAGCCTGCTGGGTACTGGCGGGTGCTGCTGCCCCCCATCTGGTTTGCTTGCTCATACGTTGGGTCGTGGTACTCCTGTTTAAAGCCCTGCTGAGGGTACTGCAGGCAGGGCTCAGACATCTGGCGCTGGTAGGCAACTGGGGCTTCTCGGCCCGTGCTCTGGGAGGAGGGGAAAGAATGGCACATCTCCACAGGTGGCTGGTAGATGGAGCTAGAACAGGGGGAAATTGTCAATGTGGAGGCAGTGCCCCTTAAATCCATACATTCTGGACCCCTGTGCCAGGACAGGGAGAATTGGGACTTATTAAGGCTATAGAGGGGGCTGTATAATACTTGCGAGAGCTGCATGTGCAACTACAGCCATGCAAAGACACCACGTGCAGGGTGTCCCAAAGCCCGCTGTGATCAGTAACAATACAGCTGAATGGGCTTCAGCTGACTGATGCCCCCACACTGGGCAATAACTTTGAGCAGGTTGGGCACAAGAGGAAAGTTTTGTTATTGCTGGTGCAGACTGCTTTGATTTGGATGTGGCGCCCATCCCCAAGCACTAAACAACTTCAGAGCACCCTGGAGGAGTCCCCCCAGTCACTAGAGACCTGTGGTCACTCACCTGTGTTCCATGAGGTAGCCACGGCTGGAAGTGGGTCGGGATGGACCCTGCAGGCTCAGGAAGCTCCTGTCCTGCCTAGGGAAGTGTTGAAGTGGTGACTGTATCGGGGTTCCTGGGTCTGGGGACTTGATTCCAGCTTGTCTGGTTTGATCATAGGCACTGAGACAGTCAAGCAGATATTGAAACATTATAATCCCCTGAGAGCAACTCATTCTATTTGCTGGGGACAACATGCCACAAGCAGACATATGGCGTGAGCTTCTCTCCAGTTGTTGATTCTTCTCATTGATAAATCTAAAGGTACTTTACAGAGCAAACACGAAGAGAAGACTTCTGGGCTGAAGAGCTTACACTGAAACTCATGCAAATACTCAGGAATGGTGCAGAGACAGATATGCAAAGTATCTGGGGAGGGAGATGTGGAAAGGTGGGGTCACATGGGAGACATGAGGAGAGAGTATAGTTTCGGTAGTGGGACCAGCCACAGAGACTCAATAAGAAGATGCAGGAAGTCTTTGGGGATATATTAGGATGCTGTTATCTGTGGAATGATTTATTTTAACATGTAAAATGCTTTTACTTGCTTGGGTGCAAGGGCCAAAACAGGCAAAAGGCATTAACAGGTTTCTACTGGGGCAGGAACTGACCCAATCGCTGGTTTGCCTCACTGACCCAGCAGTCAACCCAAGACATGCTTCAGTAATACTCATTCATCCTTCCCTTTGTCACGTAAGCAGCATTACCTGGCATAAAGGCACTGCTCGCCATTGCGGTACCGAAATGGCTGCTTATGGCTGCAGGACAGTGCGGGGTCCGAAGAGGGACTCTGTGGCTCCTTCTTAACTTTAGCAGGAGGACTGTGAAAAGCTACTGAGGGAGAGAAAAAAAAAGTCAAGTCAAAATCCCCACTGGATCCAGCGAGGCTAAGACACCCAGACAGGCCCAACCCAACCCAGTTCAACTGACTTCACGTGAAACAAAATGCCAGTGGACACAGCTACTCTCTGGAGCTCCAGCCAGAATTCTTCTCTGCTCTCCCCAGCGTTGGAACAGCCGATACTCAAGGTTCACATACTGGCATAACCTTTAAGAAGCAACTCTAATGAAGAGGCAATGCGCACTATAACTTTCCAGAGCGATCTCAAAGGGTTTAAAAAGGGTATTTGCTGAGCAGTCCAGAGCTTGAGGAAAGATGCAGCACAATGTCACAGGAGATCATGCATAACCATTCTGTTATAACTTAAAGGGTGACATTCATGTATCACTTTCTAACACCCAAAAGCCAAATGCTGGCTTTGCATCATGTGAAATACTTTCTCAGATCTGCATACTTGTTAACAATGCGCCACGATGCATGATGCTATCCTGTAATATGCTAGTTGGTTCTGTAGGGCAGGGGTATCAAAATAATATGGCCACATGAGCTGGATGAGGGCGACTGGGCTGGTCTGCAGGCTGGACTGGGACTGACCCCCTGGGTAGGGCCCACAGTGCCAGGTCCAGCCAATGTGCCATACGCAACACACAGGCCCTAGGGCTCAATGTGCACATGGCACATGGGGCTGGCATGGGGCATGTGCTACCCATGGCACATGGGCGGGACCCAGCACCAAGGGTGTTGCCCAGAGGGTCAGTCTGCACCACATACAGACTGCACCCCAGACTCCCTGTGCCACACACAGCACCAGGTCCAGGCCACAGGCTGTGGGCAGCGTATGCCCTGTGCTGGCCCTGGTGGCAGATTAAGATTTATTGGGGCTGTGGGCAAACAGAAAATTGGAGGCACTCCACACACCATTATAAACATGAATGTATCAAAAAGCATTAACAAATAGACCCCTTAAATGTTTACAGGGTGCATTAAGAAATAAAGCACAACACACGATGTCAAAATAAACTACTTAATTTTGCTGCACACACAACCGAATAAAACAACTGCCTTAGGAAAATGACTCAGATGTGTGGGATCACCATAAATGTATAATAACGACATGAAAGGAAAGATGGTCTATTGGTCATGTAGACTCTTGTCTGACTCCTTTTTTTCAATACACATTTTACATTGTACCTACACTATGGCAAACTACTACAAGAAAAATACAGAACACAGTGATAGCCTCAAGCATGAGTCTAAGAATACTGTTCATGTTTCTTGCAATTAAAATAAAGCAGTAGGCCTATAAAATACATCTCAGTGTGTTTTTTTATCTTTTCTGAAACATTAAAAATATGCTAAACTTCATGTACTTTAAAGCTCTCTTTTAAATACACCCATTACACCTGTTTCATTGCTACCAACATATAATTATGTAACCAAAATGTATAGATATATACATTTTGGTTACATAATTACACAATTACACACACATAATGCCCCCCCACCTATATTTATCTGTATATAAATATCTATATAGATGCGCACACACATACACACACACACACACACACACACACACAGAGTTTCCCTCACTTTATGTGGGTTCTGAATTTGCTCTTATGCGATGACCCTTTTTGTACCTAAAATTCATTATATGCAAGGTAAATTCACTCTTATGCAATCCGTGTAGTGGAAGCCCGCAGTCAGCTGCTTTGTGCAGTGCATTGTGGGAGTGACACACACCAAAATTTTGTCTCCTGTGTGGATCTGTGCTCCTCGCTCATTGTTTCTGATACATGTTTCTGTAGTTGCTATCCCCATTATGATAGTGTATGATAGCTTGTTTCTACTGTCTGCTGTTGGTGAGTACCAAAATTGTCTTGTAAAAGAGGTAGAAATGGGTCTGGGGGTCAGTACAGTCGAGGTCTTGGAACGTATCCCTATTTGTTACATTGTAAAGAGGGTTCCCTTTATGCGAATTCGAGTGACGTGCTATTTTGCAGAAACAAATGTACAGCGTAAAGCGAGGGAAACCTGTATAATGCATCTCTCTAGGCACATGGATAGACAAACAGACAGATCTATATCTAATCATTCCCTGGAAGAGCTTACACTTCCCCACACGAGCTGCCATTACTTGGGAGAGATGCAGACCCCCCTCTATTGGTAGCCTTATTTGGGACTGAGAAATGCAGGAAGGGGAAGAGGTATTCCCCTTCTCTGTGTCCCAAACCAGCTCTTGGCAACAGAACCAAAGCACAGCACACTGCCCTGCAGGGGAATCTGGCATGGTTTGGGGTCATACCTGCCAGAGCTGCCTGCAGGAGAGCTCCACATGATATTGCTGAGCAGATGGATTTGGCTCCAGCATTGCTAGGGGGGTTTCATGTGTGCTGGCAGTCTGTCCTGAGCTGTCTGCCTGCTCTGCAACCTGAGCCTTGGGAAGGAGGGAGGGACAGTGGGCAGGATCAGGCCCCCTTTAGGTGCAGGGAGAGACAGACCAGCTGGGCAGTGAGTGGCAGCAGCAGCAGGGATCCTTGCCTCACCTTGGTCATTCCCACGAAACAGTCAAATAAGTTCCCAGTCACCACCTCCCACTGGCTCTCATGTTTAACATGAGATAAAGCTTCAGTATTTTGCAGGACTTTCCCCTGCAGGCTGGGGAGCAGAGTGGGCCCCTGCCCCAGCCCCCAGGAGCCCCTGATTGGCAAGGCCCCTGGGCCCAGGACCCATGGGCCCATGCATTAATCTGCCCCTGGCTGGCCCTGCATGCCACATGCACAGCAAATCCTGAGGCCTGTCCTGAGCTCCGTGCATACTGCATGCAATGCATCCACCTCGCCACATGCTCTGCACACTGCACAGAGAGCCAGCACAGTAGGGGGGCTGCATGAGGTGCTCTGTTGGACCAGTCCTTCATGCTGGCCCTGGCATGGCATAAGCAGACTGGCCCTGAAGCCAGCATGCAAGGCTGGTCTGGCAGGTGCCACAGGCAGCACATGCCCCAGACCAACCCTCTGTTGTGTGCAGGGTATGTGGTACTGGGTTCAGCCTGCACACTGCACGCTAAGCTGGGGCCAGCATATGACCCATGAGCTGGATCAGATGGCTCTGTGGGCCAGATTTGGCCCGTGCGTTGTGTGTTTGACACTCCTGTTGTTAGTCAGTTAGTTTAAGGTGGCTACCCTAGTAATCACTGTGTGGGAAGCTGAAGATTGCCTGTGGGAAAATAGTAGGATATTTACTAAGGTTGCATTCATGTTTAGCTCTGTACAAAAGCATTATGAAACAACATGTTCAGAAACATCTGAATGACCGAGGCGGCTAAATCCCATTTTCAGAAATGACCTTATATTTACCAGTCCAAATACCATTCATTTTGAATGAGACCTGAGCTTCAAAGTCATCCAGGCAGCCCTGGCAACTTTACCTGCTGTCTGTGCCCAAAGCTCAATACAGACAATGTAATGCCAGACCATGGGACATGCAGGTCAGAGGTCAAAGCTCCAACTGCTTTATGTGCAAGATTAAAATCCTTCTTAACCAGCAGTAGCAGAAAGGTCTTAGTTCACAAAGTAAGCAATTTCAGATCATCTCCTGGCCATCAGATAAAGGCAACCCATCTTTGGTTAGCACCCAATGCATTGTTACACAGTAGGCTGCATAATATATGGCATTCATCAGCAGGGTTTCAGATGACATACAAAGGTTAGAGAGGTTTCCTAATCCTCTCATCCCAAGACTCCTCCTGGAGCTGTGGGGAGAAATCTATTGTGAAGAAGGCATAAAAACTGCATCCCAACATCCTTTTTTATTTTAATTGTCTAGTTAGAAGAAAGTTTGGCACAAGGCAGACAGGTTTCTGGCTTGTTTATGTTTGGACAACAGCCATATACATTCAGGGAGATGTTTACTCAAGGAGTGGCAGCTCAGCAACGAACTGTGAACTTCTGTGTCTCAGAATAAGTCCCTGGCTGTGTTCCTGATGCTTAGGAATCCATAGACAGAAGCTGCTAAAGCCCCAGATGAACAAAGAGCATCTCAGTGGGCACGTCTACACAAGATGCTACTTCTTCATCGTGTCTCCAGTCCAACCTTTCTATACAGCCTGTTCCCAATATTCTGCACAGGCCACTGCTTCTGGTGTTGGTTTTCCCAGATCTTGTGGGGTGCATTGTTGTGCTAAAGGCCGCCTCAGGAATTGACCCATGGTTTGCTTCTTCTAACAAACATGTTGGTTGGTTGCAGAGAGGCCCCATGATTTCATAAGAAAGTTGCATTTTCCAAGATCCAGTCTCAATCTGTCCGGGCTCTGCCATGTATGCCATTTGTAGTTGGAGCCAAATGCTAACTCCTCACTGGGGGTAATTCCTTGCTGGCTGCATTCAACAGGTTTGTCACTTAGTTACTCCCATTCTTTTTGCCAGGAGACAATGAGACGCTAGTGTGCAGTGGTTACTGTGCATTTATTTAGTGCTTGTATAATCAAGCACTAAATAAATGCCAATAACTGGAGTTACTGTGCACTGTGCTAGCGAATGCCTTTTTAGTGATGCTACTGTGCAGTAGTTGAATAATACTGCATAGTAGCATATTAGTACTGTTTGTGTTGTGACACACCACTACACAGAATTATTCAGCTACTGCACAGTTAGCATCTCGTGTAGATATGCCCAGTGAAAATAACAGCATGGAAAAGGATCAGACTGTGCTAATGGGAAGCTACAAGCTGCAGAACTCCCTCCTCATGTAAATGTGGAAAGTGTATATGCAGAATGAGATGTACTAGGTTGTAGGGCTTGCATAAGTGGGGATGTGTGGGGGTTAGTGATGGGGAGGCCCTGTAGGCTGCAGTATAGCCCCAAGGTCTGTTTCTCCCACTGTACCAAAGGCTTCTGTTCTGTCCATTCTAATCTGCAATGTATCACCATCTCTTGGACACCTGAATCACAAAGTTATGAAGCTCCCACCTGCAGCATGAACAAGAGCCTTCATTTTTGCTTCCACAAGCTCAGGTATGTGTCAGTATGTGGCACCAGTAAGCCAAACTCTGGCAATACCCTGGGGTGGGGCTTAGTTCATTCCACACCGAGGAAGTGGCGGGGAAAAGTAATTGGCCTGTCTGACCCAGGATGACAATCTGCCAGATTCCAAGCTCCCAACACAGTACTCCATCAGAAGCATGGGAGGCAGATTCAAAGATGGGAAGACATTGCACTGATGTCTTCTTTTAAACCATGGGTGAGCAAAATATGGCCTGTAGGCTGCATCTGGCCTATGGAGGGACCTTTTCCAGTCCATGATGGGTCCCTTGGTCCTACCTGACCCAGGCACCATCCAGCCTGTGGTCCATCTTGCCAGCCCCAGGTGCGCAGCAGAACTGGGGCAGCTCCATGGCTGAACTGTATTTCTAGGCAGCCCAGGTGTCGGTGGCTCCTTCCAGCTGCTGCTGCCACTGGCTGTCACCACTGGCCCCAGCCATATGGTATTGGCAGGGACCCATGGGCACAGTCCTGGCCCAGGCCTGGCCCACTCCATGCCTACCCTGGACCTGCCTCAACTGGAGTGGACCACCTCTGAACCAGCTAGGACCTGCATGCACAGCCCTGTTCCAGGCTCTAACTATGCTCGCTGTGGACCAGCCCGCCCATGATGAATGGCAGTGGCTGGAGAGAAGCTGCTGCTGGGTGTGGGTGAAAAGCTGCCACCACTCCCTCACCGCTGCTGGGCCCTTCTTGCTGCAGCCACCCAGAGCCCATGCCCAGGCTGCCCTATGGCTCCTTTCTGGCATCGTCAGAAGCCCCACCTCTGAGCTGCCCAGCATGGCAGCAGTGCAGCGTAGATGAGCCACAGGGCACCCCAAGTGTGGGGTCTGGGCAGCTGTAGCAAAAAGGGCCCATCAGCAGCAAGGGGGAGGTAGCTGCTTTTCCCCCATGCCCAGCAGCAGCTTCTTTCTAGCCACTGCCGCTGCTGTCGTTCCTCAGCATGGGTAGGCGGTTGGCAGCAGGCACAAAGTGGGCCAGGGCAGAGCTGTGCATGTGGGTCCCGGCTGGTCCGAGTCTGGAATGGGCATGGGGCAGGCCAAGGCTGGGACCATGGCTGTGTGCTCAGCTGTACTGGGTGCTGGTAGCAGTGGCGGTGTGGAGCTGCAGGGTGTGGGCTCTGGGCTGTTGCAGGGGAGGGAAAGTTATTGTCACTGACTGGCTTGTGACAGTTCCCCAGAACTGCCTATGTGGCCTGCGGTCCCAAATATTGCCCGCCTCTGATCTAAATGATACCTCATTTAAAGAGTGTGAAGCCCTGCAACTGGCCATGAGGGTCTTTTCTGCCATGAGTGAATCTGGGACTTTATAAAGGGAGCTCCTGTGCTGGGTATATGTTGACCATCAGTGTATATAAATGGGCAAAGGGAAGGGTTGGGTACTTTAAGATGAACAGGCCTTATCTTACCAAGAACATTTTTGAAAGGATTGCTTTTTATTTATTCCCTTTTCAGGTGACAAGCTGAAAAGCTCTCTTCTTGTGTCGGTGGGGAAGGTGGCTGTGCAGAATGAGATGTATTAGGTTGTGTGCAATGAATGTGTTTAACTTTCATTACAAAGAAACCCCAACAACTTTGCTCTATATTTGGAAGGCCATGGTCTGTGCTTGCTGTCAAAGACCTGATGTCATCGGTGTGAAAAAGGATAAATGTCAAGAGCTTTTTTCTAATCTGGTATGTATTTGAAAGTCTAAGGGGTGGTTGCCCCACTATCTCTTCTCTATATATTAGAATACCCAACCAGGGAACTCCTGAAGTTTATGATGAACATAGAAAGGATCAGGATTAACAACGTTGCTCTTTTAATATGCTCTCCTAGGCACTGGAGCTGCTGCTGCTTATCAAAGATCATTAAGGCCATAGCAGAGAAGCTAAAGGAACTCTTTACATCAGTGTTTCCTGCAGAAGACACTGGGGATATTTCCATGCCAGATCAATCCTTTCTAGCAGGTGGGTCTGAAGAATTGGACCAGAATGAAGTGACAACAGAGGAAGTTTTAGAACAAATCAAAAAACTAAATACTAAGTCACTAGGACTGAATGGCATTTGTCCCAGAGCTCTGAAGGAACTCAAAGGTAAAATTGAAGAACTGCTGGCAATACTATGTAACCTTTCATTACAAATGACCTCTGTGCCAGAGGACTGGCGGGCTGCCAACATAACATACATCTTCAAAAAGCGCTCCAGAGGTGATGCTGGGAACTAGAGACCAGTGAGTCTCACTTCCATCCCTGGCAAGTTGGTGGAATCAATAATAAAGAATAAAGCCAGCAGTCACATGGACAAATATGATCTGCTAGGGAAGAGCCAACATGGTTTTTGTAAAGGGAAATTCTTCCTCACAAATCTGCTGGAGTTCTTTGAGGGTGTTAACAAGCATATGGATAAGGGGGACCCAGCTGACGCAATGTATTTGGACTTTCAAAAAGTATTCAACACTAAACCTCACTAAAAGTATTCAACGCTAACCTCACTAAAAACTTAAAAAAACCCAGCACGGTCATGGGATTGGAGGGAAAGTTATTTTGTGGATTGACAGCTGGTTAAAAGACAGGAAGCAATGGTAGAGCTAACTGGTCACTTTTCAGGATGGAGGAAGGTCAAAAGCGGAGTCCCACAGGGATCTGTGCTGGGCCCTATTTTGATCAACGTTTCCATCAATGACCTGGAAATGGAGGTGCACACTGAAATCTCCAAGTTTGCAGATGATACCAAATTATTCTGGGTAGTCAAGTCTCAAGCTGATGGAGGGGAGCTGCAGAAAGATCTCACCAAGCTAACCGAGCAGGCAAAAAATGTCAGATGAACTTCATTGCTGACAAATGCAAGGTAATACACCTGGGAGGAAAATAACATCAACTAGGCATACACAATGCTGGGTTGTAAAACAGCTGTTATGATTCAGGAAAGAGATCTTGGAATCTCTGAAAATGTCAGCTCAATATGCGGTGGTGACCAAAAAAGCCAAGACGGGTATTCAGAACACAATGGAGAACACCATTGTGCCATTATACAAATAAATATTGTGCCCGCATCTTGAATACTGTGTGTTGTTCTGGTCTCCACATCTTTAAAAGGATGTAGTAGGATTCGAGAAGGCACAGAGAAGGGCAATCAAAATGATTAGGGGCATGGAGCAGTTGCCATACCAGGAGATACTAAAAAAGCCTAGGACTTTTCAATTTGGGAAGGAGAAGGCTGAGAGGGTAGTAGAGAGCTGTAAAATCGTGAAGGGTGTGGACTGAGTGAACAGGGACTGTTGTTCACCAAGTCCCAGAATACTAGAACTAGAGGGCACCTGTTGAAATTAGTAGGTGGCAGGTTTAAAACTAACAAGAAAAAGTACTTATTTATGCACCACATAGTTAACTTGTGGAATTCACTGCCACAGGAGGTGGTGGATGTAAACGGCATAGCCAGGTTCAAAAAGGCACTAGACGGATAGATGATAGATCTAGTAATGGCTATTAAACAGAATGGATGGAGATGTTTTCTTTGGCATCTCTAAACCAATAAATGGTGGATGCCAGGAAGGGTATTGAATAGGGGATATATCACTTTAGCGATATCTGGTTCAGTGTTCTCCATCTATTGCATGCACTTGTGCCACTGTCAGAGACAGAATACTGGGATAGGTGGATCACTGATTTGACTCAGTAGGGCACTTCTTATGTTCTTATGTTTCTAAAGCATGTTAGTCTGGAGATACAGGTAGAGAGCACTGAATTCCCCCCCCCCGTCTTTCCCAGTGCAAAGTGAAGACTAGGTATGAGAGAAACTTTGGGCACTCAGAGAAGGTGCTGATTTTTAAGGCTTATTCTGCCAAGAACAGGAATAATGGATGTGGCTGTGTGCAGTGTGCACCTGACTGGCTTCAGTGCAACTCTCACATTTCTGCCACAAGTGTTTGGGGACAGGCTACAAGGGGAGGAGGATGCCTTTGGGAAGGCAGAGCTCCACCTGTAGGGTACCAGGCTTGAAGGCCTAGCTGGGGTGGTTTCTGCTCACCTTTGTTTCCTTGTGTGATAAATATTCTCCTGATGGATAATATTTTGAGAGATGGATGTCCTCAAAGGGGCTGTACTGATAAAAGCTTAGAGCTGGGCTTCCTTCCCAGGAAAGGAAGGATGGCGGGCAGCGGACATTGGCCTGAGACTTGAGTGATACTGGTTTAGTTCCCTGCTCTGCCGAAGACTTGGCCTTTGGTCTTGGGTGAGTTGCTTTCTTGCTCTGTGCCTCAGTTCCACATGTCTGAAACATTGCATTGGTGAGGATAAAGCATTCCTATGTGCAGGGAGCTCAGATACTGTGGTGATAGGGCCAGATGAGTATCTACCAGAGATCAAATCTTTTCTGAGGACTGAGGCTTTCAGTGGTTTGCTGAACTCAGCAGTTCCACAGCATCTTTTAGATCAGAGTCCTGGCATTTGGCAAGCCATGCAGCCTTCCAGAGGCACAGGTCACTATTATCATCTCCATTTTGCAGAAAAGTTCTCAAGTTTGCACGCTGAATCATTGTCAGAAAATCCTGGCTTCTATTCTCACTCTAACCACATTTCTTCCCAGAGCTGGGATAGAAAATGAGTGTCGGGTCCCTACTCTCTAGGAAACACTCCCTCACAGGGTCTTAGCACGCATCTCTACACAAGATATTTACTATGGAGTTGCTTAATTAGCTCCACAGTAAACATCACAGCATGTACACATTAGGTTGCAGGAGACTAATAAGCTCTGCAGCAGGGTAGCACTTGTAAATACAAGTACTATCCTGCTGAAGTTTTTTCATATGTGGCAGTGCAAATGTAGAAGCTGATGCAGCTGGCTGGAGCACAAGGGTTCCTTTGTGGAATGTCTTCCACACTAACAGGTTAGCCTGTGGGTCACCAGAGCTGTATCTCTGGCAGTAAGCCAATCATTGCTGCCATAGACGCAGAGATCAAAGTAATAAAGGGCGCATCTATACGTTCAGTTTTGCTACATCACATTAAATATAGTACCTCTAATATGAGGTATTTACTAAATGCACATTTGGCTGCCCTAATGGACAGTAGCAAAAGTGCACATTTTTTTAGTGACACTTAATGTGCAGTAGCCTAATTTTACTGTGCATTAGCATATTAGCACAGTTTTTGCCATGATGTTCTAATGCACAGTAAAATAGACTGCTGAGCATTAAAGCACACGTGTAGATGCGCCCGAAGAGAAGTGAGGTAAAAAGCAGCAATGAAGGAATATCAACACCTACATCACCTGAGCCTACAAGCAGTAGACCAGTGAAAATGCCAAATGATACCGTGCTACCTTCATTACACCAGCTTTTAGCTTTGGTCTAATTCAGATGGTAAGTAATATTTCTGGGCTGGTTAGAATATCATCAATAACGAACATGGGTAGCAGTTTATGGGGTCAAGAAGTGGGATATGGGTATTGTTACTTGTTACAATTAATTGAATCCATTAGGGAGCAAAACTTCCTTTCTGGCTCCTTGGAAGGGCCTGTCCTAGCTGAAGGTCACAGTAAGACTCTGCCCCTGGTTTCAGCCACAGGAGGTCACTGAACACGGAAAGGAAAGAGAGGAGGTAGGCATGGCTTCATAGGACATCCTAGTTTGCACATTCAACAAGGAAAAGGCAAAAGGAGCACTGGGGCTAGAGAGAGAGAGCTACGGGCTCTTGCACTTTACTTGAATTTGGACCTTGTTCACTAGGTACATTCTTAATTAAAATTCCCATCCCCATCAGCTAACACCATGCCAGAACTTGGCCCAGGATTCTTAGGAAGGAAAGTTACCGGCTGATCTGGCTACAGCTCTGACTTTAGCTCAGTCTATTTCTTCAATAACTGACATGAGAAGTGCAAATGCCAGTCAGCTTGATGCAGATCCCTGTAAAGACGTGATGGCCCTCCTCTGAGATGCACCCTTATAGCTGATACTCTGAGCTCTGTCTCTAGGGATTAAATTGTGTGCTGTGCCTTGAGAGCTGCCAAAGGAGGCAAGATGGATCTGACCTCTACAACCAGAGGATCAAAATGAATTCTGAAATTCCTGGTACCCCTGATGCTCCATACTGCACCACGTACAGCTCCAAGACTGCACACTGCACAGGTTTCCTGGAACCCCAACCACACAGGCGGTGAACCCCCCCCCGACTATGTAGGCAGCAAGAGTTACCTCTCCCACCATGTGGGTGGCATGTAGGCAGTGAAAGCTCCCCCTCACTGCACCACATGAACAGTGTAAGCCTCCTTCTCACCATTGCATGGGTCATTTGAGTGCCCCTGCTGCACAGGCAGTGGGTTCACAGCCCCCACCCCCACTTGCTGCTGTGCCCCAGAGACCCTGGCTGCTGTAGCAGCAGAAGCGATGGGGCAAGTGGTGCCTTGGCAGAAGCCTGTGGGCTGGATATAGCCCAATTTGCCTGGACAGGCCTGATTTGCACCAACATAGGTAAGAACAGAGTTTAGCTCTTGGGGTGTCTTTTCTATGGTGCAAAGCTTGTGCCACTATGGAGGTTACCTTGGCACCCTGTGAACAGCCTACCTGGAACAGAAATGGTGTGGGGGTCTATTAGTACAATGCAAAACTCTTGGTTCAAATCCCAGGCAAGCCTTCCTGTGGAGGTGAATTCTGTGTCCCTTTCAAATGTATAAAAGCAAGCATCAAATTCCAGGATTGGAGGAGGGGACTTATTGTCCCAGCACACTCGGGACTAGTCTATACCCAGCCACCACCCAATAAAACTTTTCTTCTGCAAGAAAGTGGGAGAATTCAGAGCCCAGCTAAAGAAACATCAGCCCTCACAACTACCTCTGATTTCAGTCCAGGTTAGAAAAGCTCATACTTATTCCTAATATTGCTCCAAACCCCAATGAAATCCAGACTGCCAGTCAGAAATCAGTGCAGATAAATATGCCCACAATTATATGGTGGTTCTTAGTGGATTTTGGTCCTGGTCCTTACTGTGGAGGCCTATTTCCTAGAGTGCATCTTGATGCTACCATTAATCACAGTGGAGTGGCATGCTTATAAACAGAGCTGGACCCAACCCAAATAGGGAGCAGAAGTGAGCCTGACACCCATCTCCTGTTGGTCACCTTAGGCATTTTTATACATGTAAGTGCCGCAGCGCCAGGCACTTTGAAAAGCACCGCGTGCTGTGACGTATGCAGTTACATAAGCAGCAAAATGTGCGTCAGCATTGAGAAAATGGTGGTGGTGCGCTTTTGAACTAAAACACCTCGGACGTGCTTTAGATCAAAAGCGTACTGCTGCTATTTTCTGTGCGCTGATGTGCACTTCAGCACTTATACAACTGCACGTGGCGCAGCGCAGTTCGCCTCAGCTCACATGCAGAGCAGACTTGATTAATCTAATAGCATCTAAAACGACACTTCTGTGTCTGTGCAAACACTGCCGGTTTCAGGAGCAGTGGCAAGGGAGAAGTACCCTCCTGCAATGCTGAAACATCCCTTGCCCTTCCGCTTGCAACACTACATTTATTAGACCAAGTAACAAAAATGCTAATGTGTCTACAGAGGAGGAAAAAAATCAGCTCTGTCCAGGACACTGAACTCCATTGAGCCTCCAGAAGCAAAGTGTGCTAGGAGCGGCCAACCCTTTCTGGCCCCTAATAGCTGGAACAGGCTATCACATTACAACTGGCTCATTCATTCAGCATGAAACATGGGACTGGCCTCTCCTCAGCTCAGGGTCACTGGAGGAAGAAACAAGTCATATGACCCAGGGAGCTTGCCTGGCCAATGCTGCAGAGCTCAACAAGTCACCAGAAAGGAGGCAGGCAAGTGGGCAGCACTAAGAAAACATGCTTCACTTTTATTTTCTTGAGCATAAACAAACAGGGAGTGGGAAGCATCCCAGTCTGCCCAAGCAAGGGAGAGAGAGAAGCAGCATCGCAGGAATGCAGCTGACTCTGGAACAGCTTTAAACATTCATTTCTCTCTGTTCTGAGCTGGCCGACATGCTGGTGAATCTCAGGCTTTGGGTACTTGCAGCCAGGCTGCAACAGGCCTCCTTGGAACAGTCTGTATGAATTTCTGTCCCATGGCCTGGACCATCCCTGCTTCAGCTATTACCTGAAAAGGATAGGAGAGGCAGCTGCATGGGGCATCTCAGAGGGGGTGCATCTCAGAGGGCTGAAGGTTAGGTGGCTCCCAGTTACAGGAGTAATGCTGATGAGAATCCAGCAAGCCCCTCCAAATATTGCTCTATGCCTCCCCTGGAAAGCCTGTGTCACCACAAGTTGACTAAAGGTGGATTCCACCTTCACTTACTACCTACTTTTCCTTCCTCTCCCTGAAACTATATGCCATCTAAGCCAGCATCTATATGCTGATTTAGAGTGGACTTTTCCTCTGTATGCCATCTAAGCCAGCCTCTTTTAGTCTACAAATTAGAGGGGAAAGCTTTGCTTTGTCTGCTGTGCCAGTGTCAGGTTTTAACTGGCTTGGCATGCCCAATTACCCGCCTCCCCGCCCCCAATGCCTCTAATATGAACAGCCCCAGGAACCTCAATCTTAAGGGATGTGCTAGAGGCCATCTCCTGTGCTAGAGACCATCTCCCTGTCTGCTAGAAGGGGATGGTCGGTGGCTGAGTTTCATCACTATTGCTCTGCTTCCAGTGGTGTAGGAGGGGAACTAATACTTTAGCTTTAATCTCCATGCAGCTCATTCACATATTTGTTTGGCTTAAGCATATCCTGCCCCTCCTCCCTCCACACATGCAGTCCTATAACAGTACTTACAGTTTTCTGAATGAAAGTCAGGCACAAATTGCTCATCGCTGTCTGGAACCTGAGCTGTATGGGTGGGTGGATGGGTGGAGGAAGTATGGAAAGAGAGGGAGAAGAGAATTAGATTTGGCACTTCTTATGCTGTAATTAAACAGTAAGGCAGAAATGAGTCTATGCATGTAAGATCTGAACTTTCTGCCAGGAGGCATTTTAGAGACCAGGGCTGGTTTCCCTCAGGGATTAAAAACACTTTGATGCAATTCTTCCCTCCCCCACAGATTCACCCATTAACAGACTATCAGTTTCTTTCCCTCTTTTCTTGGAAGTCAAGATGACAACTACATGTTATATTCACTAACTAGGGTTCATTATTTCCTCATATACACAAGATACAGAAAGGTGGGTACATTCATTATAGCAAGAATAGCTACCGATTGATAAACCCAAGTTAGAAATAATACCGGTATATCAAGGTACTGAGAGAAGTAGGAATCAGACATGTCTTTGTACAGAAGTAGCCTCTGCAATTACTTCAGATAAAACAGACAGCTTGGCACTAGTAGAAGAGGCTGCAGTTGGTCAGCCACAAAAGGGAGGAGGAACATTTCACAAGAGAAAGAGTTGAAATGTTGTTATTGCCATATTGGTCCAGGAAATGTATGAGAGGCAAGGATTTTTTGATATATAGTATAGTGGGGAGAGAAGTCTGAGAAGCTTTCAGGAAGGAAGTATCCTTCTTTGGGCTGGGGGAAGAAGCAGACACAGGCTAAGCTAAATGACAGAAAAAAGGCTTGTGTTTAATTCCACATAACTGAAAGCAGTCACTTAAGGAATGGGAAATGGCAAACTCCCACATGTCTAGACAAAGAGCTACCATGTTTGTAGCTGTGCATCCTGGGAAAATGCCCAGCGGGCATACAGAACAGTCAAAAGAATAAGGCAGCATGCATATCCTACCACGTGGACAGCTGAAAGTGAGTGGGCCCAAGCCAAACTGGTTTCACAAATACAAATAGGGGCTTTTGTCCATCATGTGATGAGTTGGTTACATGTTCCCCTTGCTCTAGATTTGGTTGTTGGCAGGGCCACAACAAGGCCAGTGCTGTGGTTACTGAGTGAGTTCTGACTATATTAAATGCAAATATTTTTTGAAGCCACTAGCTGCAAATAGCCTGGCAGCGTGGACTTCAATCTTAGGCATCATAGCAAAGAAAAGTTCAATTAAAAGAGTGACAGTGTTGAGTCAGCCAGTGTCCCTGGCAATCAGGCTGAACTGCATCATCTCACTGTTTCCTGGTGGCCCTTTCCAGTCCCATGGCCACCTGTTGTTTTTGTTCTTAACTCAGACTGTGAGCTCCTTAAAGCAGGAACTGTCCCCCTGTTCTGTGTCTTTTAGCACCTATCACAGTCAAGCCCTTGTCCATGACTGGGCTGCCTAAGCATCACTGCAAGAAAAACAATGAACAACAGAACCGAGTAGAACAGGTACAGTAAAGGAACAAGAACTATGCTGCACCACTTAATGAGTATAGCTGACACAGCAAGTTTTGTGGGTGTACCCTAGGAAGGCTATTCCAGCCACATACATTAATATTAATGGTGTCCATAATGCCACAAGCAAGTACTTCCTTAGCACAGAAATGAGTCACAAGCATGCACCCTGCAAATTGCTAGTCTCTTCAGTTCCACAAAACAGCCAATGAGGGATTTTCCTCTCCTGCTTTTCCTTGTCTTTCAGGAAGGGCTTTAATCAGCACCTGCCCTCCCCCCAGCCTCCTGCCTTGAGCTATCAGAGGAGGAACAATTTATTCTGACTTTCTAATTGTAGATATAACTCTACCCTTCTTTGGGCTATTGGTGCTCACTTTTCTTCTGTTGTAGCAATGTCACCAAGCCTGTCACTCAGACAGGCTGCCTTCATCTCAGATAGGCTTGTGGTTAAGGTAATTCATGGAACAAGGTTCCCAGTCCAGCTTTTCCTTCCACAGCAAAAACACCAGGCCACCTTTGGGAGTGCTCATTAGTCCTGTCATCCAGTAACAGAACAGAGACTGAGCAAGTGACACAGGGACATTGTTTTAGTTTCAGCATAGCATTTTTGCTGCTCAGAAACTGGCCCTTAGACCAATACACAGGGAACTCTTCTCCAAGCAGTCAGAGCAGATGTGGCTTTGAGATTTCAGCACTAATGCACTTTGAGTTGCACTGCCTTCCACCATCTAACTTTCTTAAAATATTTGCCTAGCTCTGTATGAAGAACCCTTCTCTGAGCCCCACCCCTCTAATCAGAAGAATACATCTCCTATTTTCACATGAAAATCTTTAAAAACTAGCACTCGTCCAGGAAGCCTCCAGTCACTTCTTGAATTTTCTTATTCACCCTTCCAGTGGGTCCAAACATGTCTAGGTAGTGCTCAACCTTTTCATCCAGTGGGCTGGATGGGCAGTGCCTGATTCCCCCATAGGCCATATCTGGCTGGTGAATCCAAACTGGCACCTGGGGTAGATGTAGTGGGCCCCATCCAGCCATATGGAGGAAAGCAGGGGGGCAACCTGGCCTCAATCCAGCCACGCAGGCAAGGGGCCTTAATCTGGCCCCAACCTGGCCCTGCAGGGGGGAGGGAAGAGGGCATCACCCAGCCCCAATCCAGCCCCAAAGAGGGGTGAGGGGAGTGTGGCCCGACCCTATAGGAGGAAGGGGGCATGGCCCAGCCCCAATCTAGCCATGCAGGGAGAGTCACAGCCTGGCTGTGACCCACCACCTGGGGCTTGAGATTTTGGCAGTGGGGAGGGGTAGCAGTATTAACTGCCGCTACCCCCCTGCTGCCAAATTTCCCAACCCATGGGAAACCCTGCAGGTCAGATTCCAAGGCTCTGCAGGCTGCATGTGGTCTGCAGGTGAGAGGTTGAGCACCCCTGGTCTAGACAACCTGGCATCATCGCTATGCCACCCCTACCTGCTCTGTTTCCCCACTGTGGTTGTGCACTGTGCCTTGTGCAACGTGGGAAATGTTCAAAGCAGCTGACTAACAACAAGGCCAATGGTCAAAAAGTACAATCAATAGGTAAGAAATGCAAATCCAAACAGAATAATAGAAAAATAGATATCAGGAAGTCATACAGTCTAACCCCTGCTCAAGATCATCCCTCACTAAACCATCTTAGACAAATGTTTGTCTAATCTATTCCTAAAACTGCCTGAACAACCCTCTGGCACAACTACAGGCACAATGCCTGAAAACGTCAAAAACACCCTAAATTGCCATAGGCAAGTCAGTGTTATGCCACTCTAAAGACCAGAAGTACTTTGTTAAAATACCCTTAAGAGACCCAAGGAAGAGGACCACACCCCACCTACAATCTCCCCACAGTCCATGCCAGTCTGACCACAGGGTAAAATTTCTTTCCGATCCCAAATATGGTGATTGCTCTTACTTGGAACAAAGGAGCGAGACCTAACTAGGATCCCTGGATATCCCAGCAGGAATAAGGACACATGGCAGTCAAAATCCTCAACCTTGACTATAGCCAACACCTAAAGAGAAAACTTTCTGTGAACTTATGTTTCCATTTCTGGCTCCCCAGAGCTCTTTAGGGTTAGCGACAGACATTACACGTAAATCGGTTTAAGTGATCAGAAACTGGTTTAAACCTGTAACAGAACAGATGTTCAATGCACATAAACCAGTTTGAAAATGGCTGAAACTGGTTTGAGGTAAACCTGGCTGAATGTAGTATCAGACTTAACTGATTTGGGTCAAACCAGTTTATGCAATGTCTGTCCCAGGTCCCTTCCTTGTTTAAGTTAAACCAGACTCCCCTGGCATCCCAGCATACTCTCTGGACTGGGCGGGGCTCTCTGCTCCACAGCAGAGCTGGCCCCTCCCCTGTGCTCCTTGGCTGCAGCTCTGGCAGAGACTGCAGGTACAGTGGGGTCTGCCTGGCTTCCCCCTACTCCCATCACCACTCCCTGCTAAGCAGGGATTCTCCTCTCCTCTCTGCCTTACACAGACACCTCTCAGCGTTAGCTAGCAGACCACATGTTGGCTACGGTCCATGCTGTGGCAGACAGGACAAAGGCAGACAGGACTGTTTCTGCTTAGGGCTTTTGGGAGCTAATCAACAGGTCAGCTGGTAATGTCCCTCCATTCCTTCTTTGGAAAAGCTGTTTAAAAAGAGCCTGGACTAACAGAGAGAGGCTTTGTTTTCTGATGGGATGATAAATGCTGATAACAGAGCTGATAAGTACTCTGTTATCAAGGGGGAGAACCCCTCCCTAATCAGAGTATCCTGGCAGGGAGGCCTGGCCACACCCCCTTAGCTCAGCATTATAGAAGGGGAGGGAGGGCTGCTCTAGCATCCCAGCCAGGTTAGACTAACCTGCAAAGACTGAATCAATTCAGGCTCAGGCTTTTTGAATGTCTGTCCCTAGCCTAGCAGAACTCTGGCTAGATAAACATCAAAGGCCCCAGACTCAGGATTAAGGCCCAGATATACCGTGAAGCCCCATCAATGGTTGGTGCCTGCAGCATTCTGGACTCCAGAACCATGATCTCTTCTGTAAACTTTATACTTTTGCAGTGCTTATTCACTCAGTTTTGAGGCTCTTTCCTTTGTGCACATGTACAAAGAGCTCCTTTGAATTAATATGGCAAATCAATATAAGCAGCAATTTTATTTTGCATAGACACTATCCAGTATTAGAAGAAGTTCTGTAGCAACGTAGAATACCTTGCGGCTTCCATAAGACTGCGGAACAGTGAGGGGGGATTTCTAGGTCTTTCTTCAATGGAAGCAAAAAGCAAGCTTCAGAGAGAAATGCTCACATCAAGGAAAGTTTACTGCAATATAAAAAATGTTTCCTTTCCCTAGAGTGTTTGCTCCCATCAGATCACTTTATGGGGCAGTTGTAGTTTTCTCCTTAGAGTGAAGTCCAAATACTAAACATTTCACTCTTGCTTGTCCCACACCTGGGAACTCTTTGTTTTCCAACAAGCTGCACAGTATGACACTGAAGGGTACAGGCAATCTACATGAAGCATAGGTAGTGACTGAAGAATGTGTTAGTTGCCTCAGGTTGCTCAGGGGAAGAGAGATCCCCACATAGAAACTATCTTAGATTCCAGGAAGCCAGTATTATGCTTCCTAAAGTCGGCCTAAGTTCCTGCTACATGCAAGGGGTCACATTACCATTGTACATGTAATAAACCCATGGTTAGGGCATATAAGGATAAATCCTGTTTCATTCTGTGGTCTCAAATGGCGCATATACAGCAGTGTAACTGCAGGTTTTGGGGCACTTATGCACAATTTCAGGTTCCATTTTTCCCTGTAGCAAAACAGAATCACCCCGAACAAGTATTGGCTTGAGGCAAAATAGGGGGTTTCTCTAGTGGTTAGGGCACTCATGCAGGGTGCAGGAAACCCAGGTTTTAGCCCCTACCCCTCATCCATAGGGGCTTGAACAAGCACTTCGTGCTTTCCAATAAAGCTCTTTCACCAACAGGAATGTATCTGATACCCGTGTTGGTCTGAGAGTTTTGCATTTCACCAACAGGATGCACATTAGGTGTTTTCCAGACCCCTTCCTGTAAATCTGATCCACTGCACCTTGCATTTGATATAAGTCTTTGGAAAAACATCAATGGCAAAATTTCTATCCCATTGAGAGCAATGGCCAAGGTCAGAACCCAGGGTTTTCACTTATTCAAGGCAGCAAACCGCACTCCCATTGGCTTGTGGCCTTCTTCTGGGCCCACAGAGCTCTTTGTCTTAGTGACACAGGGGTGGAAGGAGGTGAGCAGCCTCAACAAGTGGGCTGAAAAGCGTCAGGATAATGCCTAACCAGTGGCCTGCTATTTTGAAACGTATACTGGAACGCAGGCTTCATAACCCCTCTGGATGAGTGGGGTGGTGGGTGTCCTGAGCAAGTGCACTAACTACAGGGCTAAAATATGGAAGGGACCTCATCCTCCATCCAACACCCTCTAGTCATGGTTTTTCTGCAACTTCAGGTTTAAGAGTTATCCAGCTTGGGCAACCCAATTTTGCTGTGTAGCTGTTTGGCCAGAGGGCATCTGTACTGTGTATTTTCAGAGGGCACATGCATGCTTCCATACTCAGAGCAGGTTATGTGCCAGTGCCAAAAACTGAAGTTACGCAGATATATATATGCCATTCAGGCCCATAAGGTGAAATAGGTTTTAGCTGATGGTCCCTACAGCAGACATCTGACTATTCAGTTTCAACACAATGACACAACTTTAGTAGCAGGCCCACGGCCAACCCTTAGAATGCACATGCACATGTGGGGTAACAGACTAAACTTGTTCACATCAACCCATCATGTTAATCAGGTTCAGGACCTAACACCCTACACATGAAGCCCCCACTGACAGTCCCCCCAATTTTAGAGAAACTCTGTCAACTTAAAAACATTTCCAAATATTTTAAGCACAATTATTTTTCTGTAGTTGATTAGAAATATCCGTTAGTCAGGAAAAAGTAATGTCATATTTACATTTTACTGTTTATATTGTGTTCACTTAATTTTAGCTAGGCAATGAAAATCACTGGCATTATATGAAGAGACTGAATAGCTTGAAAATCTTGGGTGCAGTTGGAGTGGACTTGGCCAGTCGTGTCCCTTTATTTAGAGCTAATATTCCCATCATGTTCCTGGAGCCACTACAGTTTTGGAATTAGAGCATTCCCAAATCAATTGTTTGAACTCAAAAAACAAAGTGAAAACATTTATTTTTGTGCTATGTTTTTATAAAAGATTTTTGTTTTTGTCCTTAAAGAAAATGTAAATCTGAGGCCAATTTTAAGTTGACAGGTTGCCTTACATGTTTTGTTAGGAAACAAATTAAGACACCAACCCACCGCAAATTGTGTGAAGTTATATTTATTCTGTAAAAGAAAATATATATTTGTGAACAACATGTAAGAAAACTAGAGCCAGACAACAGCATGTCATCTTGGTTATGTCACCAAGGTTTAAAATGACATTATCCAATCCTCTATGCCAATGGTTTTCAACACTTTTTCATTTGCAGACCCTTAAAAAATTTTGAATGGAGATGCAGACCGCTTTGAATTGTAAGAGTGGGTATTCACATACTTTTGATTGATCATGGTAATGTTCTGTGAACCCCTTAGATATAGTCTGTGGACCCCCAGGGGTTGAAAACCACAGGCTGAAAACCACTGCTCTATGCCTTTTTAAATAGAAATAAAAGGAAACTTATCAAGAAGCTGGAGGAAGAGGAGCACAACCCTAGACTGCATATGGCTAAAAAGCTATAAGGAAGAAGGTACTGTTCTGAAAAAGACTTGCAATTTCATGGAGTGTTAAGGCCACCATTTGTGAAAGGGACAACTTAACATTACCCTGAAGAGCTGGTCTATGTATGGTTTATGTAACAGATACAATATATATTTGTAAAATGGTTCAATGATGCTGTGATGCAGTGGAACCAGTTTGTCCGTCTGTCACACAAACACTCTCTCTCTCTCTCCCTCCAGTCCTGAACCCCACCTTCACATTGCTACTGTCAGCTGACTCTAGTGCAGGGGAAACCCCAGAGCCACTTCGGTCTCACTCTAGCTGTGTGCTGTAGCTGTACAGGGTTCCAGCATGGGACAGGGGAAACAGAGGACAGGTTTCCTCCTCCTGCACCAGCTCCCTCCCCACTGTGCTCCCCACCCCCTGAGGTGTCTCCAGTTGATGCAGGCACAAGGGAATCCCAGAGCTGCTCCTGCCCTGCTCCAAGCATGGGATGCAGCTGTGCAGGGAGCCAGGATCTGCTGGGGACAGCAGCAGCAGTACACAAGTTTCACCTTCCAGCACCTGCTCCTGGCCAGGGGGAGATATCTTTGGGAAGAAGAGGGGTGGGTGGTAGGGAGCAGGCAC
>NW_017729031.1:116954340-116956938 GCF_001723915.1 Gavialis gangeticus | reverse complement strand
GAGATATCTTTGGGAAGAAGAGGGGTGGGTGGTAGGGAGCAGGCACAGGAAGAAGAAACACAGAGAGTCATATATGCCCTGTGCCCCCAAAAATATGTCTTTCCTTGTACATTGGACATGAACCACAAGGAAACTCTACATTCTCCCACAATCTGTTTCATGCACTTTCAGTGCTAGATTTGGACAGTAGGGATCTAACTTGCTCATTTTCTAGTTTTGCTTTTCTTTGTGAAAAAGATACTTCTAAAACATAAGACCCTGAACTACATTTTTACAAAAAAAAAAAAAAAAGAAGGGGAAATGATGTTACTTCTGTGTGTCAGTTTTTTCCCCACTTTGGGAACATGGATTTTCTGTAAAAAGAGACTTTTGTGTTTCTTTCAGCTGAAATATGCAGAGCTCATTTTTTTTTTTCATTCTGGAAGACTGATTTCCCAGCCAGCCTGTAGGACTGTGATATAGGAATGTCAGAGCCAAGATTAAAGATTTGTTAAGGACACTATCTGTGGTCCTGCCCAAGTCCTGGCAGTCTTTGTAATGCAAATGAACATTTAGAAAAAATTACAGAATCATTGCAAGTTGTTCTATAAACAGCGGTTTAGCCTTTCAAACTAGAATTCACTAACTCAATTTCCTTTGCAGCAGAACACATTTCAAACTGTCTATATTTCTATTTACTCGTCTGTAATATACTCTTTTAACAGTGAGTCAAGGATTTCTTAGGGTGACATCTTTTATTGGACTAATTGGATAGCTGGGATAGAATTAGACAAGCTTTTGAATGCAAAATAGTCTTCAGCATGTCTTTTTACAGCAAAACCTCACTGATTTAAATCAATCGGGAGACTCACTCAGAATTAAGGACATTTACAAATGAGCAAGTAAAAAAAAAAAGGTGCGTGTGTGTGTGTGGGGGGGTGGAGAATCAACAAGTTCTGCTACTTTATTTTGGCAATTGTAGCTTATTTTTAATTTGTCTATGATGCCATTGAATGTTTTGTGAGAGCCACAAAGCCTTGAGCAAGAGCAGTGGAAAACTTTCTCTGTTTTTAAATTCTCTGCTGTGAAACAGGGAATGTGAACAGCCAGCTTGCAGTCAACAAAGCACACGCTAGTGAGGCTCTGCTGCACTCACTCTGTGAGGACACAGAGCCTAATTTATAAATCTAATACAAATTACTACTACTTTTCTATTTGTACATAGCATCTGTAAGGTCAGAACAACCCAGGGCTAGTGATGCCTACCTGCAGCTGCTTTCAGGGGAGGAGGGAAACTCATATTTGGATTTTATAGATCTCAGGGCAGCTAATATTCTCACACTTTAGTGAAGGCAGAGGTATATAACAAATACGATAAAAATTGAAATATAGGACCTGGTACACTGGGGCAAATTCTAGTTTTTAGATAGCTGTGAGTTGTGATCTAACAACCAGTTACAGCCTCTCTCACAGATTAACAAATGAATCTGAAAGAGAGGTAGGAAGGAAGATAGGGAGGGCATCCACTCTAATTTGGTCTGAAATTAATGGAAAAAAAATCTGACAGCAAAAGAGACAGTGGCATTAATGTCTGTCAAGCCAGGCTGGAGACACAAAATTCAGGGACTGAGACTCTTGTTTACAAAGTTTTTCATTTAGGTGGATGTGGAGCTTGGAGATGCCAGGTTCTGCTGGCTGTGGAACAATAAGATGTAGCCCAGTGTTTGCCAGCAGCATGTTGTGTAAGAGATCTAGTGTCCACCTTTCCAGCTAACTATGAAATTTGCTAACTCTGATAGTTTCGGGGAAATCATTTTGTTCTTTTTTTTCAGGGCAACTCCACAATCCAACATTCTGGACTATAAATCCTCTAAAAGTGAAAACATTTAAAGGGACCCCTATATCAGCATTTCCCAACCGGTGTGCCATGGCACACTGGTGTGCTGTCGGACACGTCCAGGTGTGCTGTGAAGTCATGGGGGTGTGTGGCTTCCAGGGGGTGTGGCTACAGCCAGTGCTGCCACGGACACTCTGTGCTGCCAGTGCACTGATACCGCCTCCCTCCTGCTCCACAGTCAGCCACTGTGCTGTGGGATGGAAGAGGCTGGGTAAGCGTGCCATGGGATGGAAAAGGTGGGGAAACACTGCCCTATATCACAGCAGAGACTATGCAAGATCTGGCCTGTAATAACTTACATTTTTTGGTGTTAAACACCATTAGGTTCAGGCTCAGGAAATGGGCAGATGAGAACCTGATGGTGTTTAACACTGAAAAATGCAAGGTTCTCCACCTAGGGAAGAAAAACCTGCAGCATCCTTATAGGCTCAGCAGTGCTGTGCTGGCTAGCACTATGGAAGAAAGAGACTTGGGGGTCATCATTGGCCACAAGATGAATATGAGCCTTCAGTGAGATGCTGTGTCTAGTAAAGCGAGCAAAACACTGGCTTGCATCCATAGATGCTTCTCAAGCAAATCCCGGGACGTCATTCTTCCCTTGTACTCAGCCTTGGTGAGGCCACAGCTGGAGCACTGCATCCAGTTTTGGGCTCCACAATTCAAAAAGGATGTGGAGAAGCTTGAGAGAGTCCAGAGAAGAGCCACGCGCATGATCAGAGGTC
>NW_017729031.1:116944600-116949340 GCF_001723915.1 Gavialis gangeticus | reverse complement strand
CAGCTGAAGTACTGCATCCAGTTTTGGGCTCCACAATTCAAAAAGGATGTGGAGAAGCTTGAGAGAGTCCAGAGAAGAGCCACGCGCATGATCAGAGGTCAGGAAAACAGACCTTACGATGACAGGCTGAGAGCCATGGGGCTCTTTAGCCTGGAAAAGCGTAGGCTCAGGTGTGATCTGACGGCCATCTATAAGTTTATCAGGGGTGACCACCAGGATCTGGGGGAACGTTTGTTCACCAGAGCCCCCCAAGGGATGACAAGGTCAAATAGTTATAAACTCCTGCAAGACCGTTTTAGGCTGGACATAAGGAAGAATGTCTTTACTGTCCGAGCCCCCAAGGTCTGGAACAGCCTACCATCGGAGGTGGTTCAAGCACCTACTCTGAATGCCTTCAAGAAAAAACTGGATGTTTATCTTGCTGGGATCCTATGACCCCTGCTGACTTCCTGCCTCTGGGGCAGGGGGCTGGACTTGAAGATCTTCCGAGGTCCTTTCCAGCCCTAGCGTCTGTGAAATCTGTGAAACTGAGAAACAGCTGCATCCGCCACGCTATTTTTGTAAGAACTGGATCTACCACTGCTAAACAGAAATGCATAACTTGGAGTGCTGTTCCTCCTCCTCCCCCCAGCCCAGGGAAAAGGTACATGGCTCTATACTGTCTGCTACAGGTACACGGGTAGACTTCTTTGGCATGTGGAGGTGAACAACTCTGTGTAAGGACTGGTTAGAGAAACTCTGAGACAAACTGCCCTTCTGGTATACAGCAATAAAACTAGTGACAAGGGACATAGGGACCAGAGAAAAGAAAGCTCCAGTCTGATGGAACAAAGTCCATTCTAGCCTGAACCTTGATGGTGGGGGCTGACAGAGGTACTGATAGAGATGCTTGTTTAAGGGAAGTCAAGAGCACACCTCCCTCCCTGGGGACTTACAGAGGACCAATATGGTTTGCCACTGGAGGTCACTCTTGTTGCACAGGGATACAGCTAAGAGCATATTTTTGCTGTAACTTTCAAAGACTAACTTGGAAAAGGTGGTTTAAGCACGACTGCCCCTCAGTGCAGCAAGAGAGGCAACTGATGGATGCAGGGAGAGTCTGTGGCAGCAAGTACAAAAGCAAGATGCTAATCATGCTGATTTGGGAGGGAGTTTCCTTTGTTACAGATTTTTTGTAATCCTTCACACAAAACAAGGTGTCCTGCTTGAGGCACATCTTACTGACCAACCTTTCACAAGGAGAAGCAATAGTCTAAAAAACATCTGGGACACATTGTAACTGTGACTGCATTTGCTATTGCTCCCATGGGTCTAGCACCTGTAAGAAACACCAGCAGAGGCCCAGCTCCAGGTACAACTTTCCCTGTGCTCACAGTTCCATCACTGCTACCTGCAACAGTCAAAGTCATCAGAGTAAGAGTGGGTAAACTTAGGTGAAAAATAAGGATGATGTAAATGATGGAATGAGCTACACATCCCCCTGAAGGACATGAGAACAAGCTTCGTATGGGTGACATAACCAAGAACAGGCAACTTGAACAGTTAATGGAAATTTAGGTTGAACATCAGAAAACACTTTTTCAGAGCCCAGAATTGCCTCTAAACTAAGGGACAACAATGGCATCAGGGCAATCACGAATTACGCTCCACTAAGCACTTATTCTTGATTTTACCCTACACTACACAGACTTAGCTTCTGTCCCCTCCCAGACAAATCTGTCCTTGCACGAAGTTGGATCACTAGCATAGCAGGTGCAGTTACAGTGGTAGCAGACTGTGTATTCATAAGAGAGATGACAAAGGACAGTCAAAGTTTGTCTTGTGGAGAACACAGACCATCAGCCTCAGTACACACAGCATAGGCTGAACTAGAGGGAAAAAGAAGTGTTTGGTGCTGCACTTGTTTTAATGAGATCTTCTAGAGATTTTGTACAGCAGGAAAATCAAGTACTAGCTGAGAGCATCTGTCTCCCAAACCTCATGTAAACTGGTGCTAAAAACAGGTTGGCAACTAATGCAGAATGGACAAAACTGTTTTCAGCTGCACTGCAGAGGAAGCCTGGTCACACGGTCTCTTGGCTCTGAAGGACAGAGACAACACAGGCCACCTGGCTGACAAGACAGGGGTACCAGGATGGGCAGCTAGCTACATCCACTGGGGGATGGCCTGTCATCTGAAACAGGACAAAGTACTACAGAAATCCATTTCAGGGAATAACTCTGTGCTACACCAGGGTAATGGTCTAGACTGAAGGCAATAAAGCTCCTCCACTGTTATTTTAAATCAGGGCTGTCCCACTGGTGGCCGAGTGATTAAAATGTGGCCCGTTGCTCCCTCTCTTGCTGCTGTGTGGTTGGGGAATGCTGGAGGATGTGTGTGCGGCTGGTGCAGCCTGCACAAGAGGGAAGGGGTGCATATGTTGGACAGTCCAATTTTAAGTAATCTACATAGCAATAAATGGAATCAAAGAGAAGAAAGCAAAATGTACCAAATTCAAAGAATGAACAATCTTTTCAAGATATCTGTCATCTGAAATGGCATTTGTGGGAGGCACAGGTGCTTAGGCAGTGGGCCCTGCCTGAGTCCCTTTGTCACCCTGTGTTGCTATTTAATTTCTGCACTGATGACCCGAGTTAGGAGGTCTCAGCTACTGTGTCTATTCTATATTTTTTTTTTAACAAAACACCATACCCAGGTGCTTGTCTCAAGCTGCTGACAGTCTAACTCAGAAAAAACAGTACAAAAAGCACTGCACTGTATCCTGTTGCTTATAAAATTAGCAGTTTATCTTGTCTGGGAACAGGAATAGCAGGGACAGGGCTGGACTGGGATTCTAAGGCTTGGTGGCTTACAAGGTTTGCAGATGGTCTGTTTGTAAATAAATTTATAGACTTCATGCCCCAAAGTCAAATTTGTCAGTCTTGCTTTCAAGAAAATTATGATTTTCCAAATTCATTCTCTCTCTCACACTATTGCAACAGTCAAAGAAATTTGCTTCCATCTCTCCCTCTTCCAAAAGTACCAGCTGTGCTTTCAGGAGAGCTGGGAACCCTAAACAGGCTTTTTATAGTCTCTCTCCAGGTTTATTTTAGTCACTTAGACTGCATGCATCAATGCTTGCCCCATTTTATCCCGCAGCGCTTAGAAGTTTCAGAGCATTATTGCCCATACTTTGAGACCAGTGGCTAATAAGGATGAACACTAGCTCCCCCTCCTCCTCACACAGTGGTTCTAAAAATGGAGGAGTCACAACAGATAACTAAGGAAAACACAGAAACTTTTTTATAGTGAAATTTTTGCACTTTTAAATCAAGAGTCACTTTAAAAAAAGCTTTCCTTCAAAATTAGTTATATAGTTGCTTACTGGAGAGTCACACCTTTGCACTAATATGCTCCAATTCAGACCAAAAGCAATCTGTAAGAGAACTTTAAAGGTTTCAAAGTCTGCTTAGAAGACAACCATATGCAGAACCTGATGTTTTATACCAGTGCAACTGAGAAACTGGGCCCCATTCTGCAAAAAGCTGCAGAATCAAACCACTTGCAGAACAAGTTTGTCACATACTTTTTATTTTTTTAATTTTGTGCACAGCTGGGTGTTTGGCACTAACTCATTCCTGACTTCATATTTACAAGTTGCTTCCTTCCTGCAGTTTTTTCCTTTCCACATATAGTAAATGCAGAAGCAACAGAAATAAAAGGAGCTGGATTTCTAAACTGCCTGACGTTGAGGCACAGAAAATCTAGAGTACCATATTTCAAGGTTTCACTTTTGGTTTTTAATTACCCATATCTCTTAGATATCCGTGAGTTTTCTCCTATACTGTTCAAAGATATCAATAGCTTTCCATCATCTAGATCTGTGACAGATGCCAGCAGATCGATTGACATGTATAAGCATTTGACAATTCTGGATTGAAAGACTTACTAATAAAGAATATGAACTACCAGTGAATACAAAAAAAAAAGGCAAATAAAAGAATCTGCTTAAGAAGGGAACTCTCCTTAGTAAAACCAGGAAAATGGAGCAATGACCCTTTAACAGAATTTCTTTTCTGTTACAATTTTATCATGCCTAAAAGAGCAGCTAAGAAGCCACTTCTCCCTTATACAAAGAATCTGAGCATCAGAACCTGGATTATAATAGCAGCATGTCCTTAATCTCATAAAAGGCATGGACTCTAATGAAACTCTTTGAGGCAGATAAAAATTCTTGCTGTTTGATAAAACTGTGCCTTTAGAAAATAACATCTCACTTTTTAAACTAAATATTTTTGTTCTGATTGGGTGTTTTTTTACAATGCAGACAGTCTGTCGCTAACTACGAAGCTCCAGGCTTCTTTTTAGTTTATGCTGGAACATTGCACTTATGAAGTGTGGTGGGAATAGGAAGTCCACAAGGTTTTGAATACTTCAGGTAACTGCAAGAGTTTTTTTTCAGGGGGCTTTTCCATGACCTCATAAAGCCAGTCCCCTTTCCTCAGCGAGTTCTCTTAGTTCTCCTTTATATGGTGTATATTAGTGATTCTTTTTTAATACTGGAGAAATAGAATTTTTTTCCTGTTCCCCCCAAATCCAGGTTTCCCAACACTGAGCATTCAGTAAGTACAACCCAATAGCTCTGCATTTCTATCCAAAGACCTCAGAGTTATGCAAAACTTAAGTTACATGGGTGAGTTAGGTCTGTATTATTATTATTATTATTATTATTATTATTATTAAATGGGGAAGTGCAGAGG
>NW_017729031.1:116937441-116939600 GCF_001723915.1 Gavialis gangeticus | reverse complement strand
TGGGGAGGGGCAGGAGAGCTGAACACTCACAGCCCTACATTCATAAATCTTAGAAGTGCAGCATAGCTAGGCATCTGTGTCTCTCACAGTAGAGGGAAATGCTCCAATGACTGGGTTTTTGGATAAAGAAATAGCAGCTGTTGTTCTTTGAGAAAGGATAGCATAGGTGCCTAACTCCAAGGAAGTGCAGAGGAGGGGAATGTAGTTATGTGGTTGTAGCATGACACCAGGTGCCAAAAGAAAGATTCCAGTACTGGATGTGGGATCTTGAGCAAGGCACAGAGATGTTCCATGCCTGAGTGTCCCCATATTTAAAACAAGGGTTGTGAAACATACCTCAGAGCTGTCATAAGGATCATTTTATTGCTGCTGCTAAATCATTTTGAAATCCCTGAATAAAAGGACTAGGGCAGAGCAAAGTATTAATATTTATTAACTGGCAAGTGGAGAAATTGGGGCTTAGCAAGGTAAAAGGGCACTCCACAAGCCAATAGCAGAGCTGGAGAAAATCCCAAACTTTTTACTCGCACTCTAGCACTGTACTAGGCAGTTCTGTGCGATTGCCTTCCAGTAACTCCATAGCTGGGGGAAAATAATTTCTTCCCCTCCACTAATTGTCTAACGAGAGGCAGGCTTTTCTTCAGTGACATCTCTTATTGGACCAACTGTGTAGTTGGGAGGGATCTTAGACAAGCTTTTGGGCACAAGGTACCCTTCCTCAGGGCTGGGTTAATGACAGGTTATTTACCTCTGTCCATGCCTGACAGGTAGACATAGAACACCACAGTGGGAAGCGTGGCTATTACTAATGTGAACATTTGACAAGAGATTCTCTGCAAGCTCTTTGGATTTTACCATAATGACATTTAAAATATTTACAGGCAATCAGACGGCCTAACACAAAATCCACCAGACTCCAAGTGTGGTCTCTACTTACTAAGTCTTCTTACAAACACCTCTTTTACTTAAAGTTAAAAGAATCTCATTCTTAATTCATTTCGAGTGTGCACGAAGGCCATTAATATGAAGGGACTTCAAGCAAATCCATCCTTGTTTTCCCGGCAGCATGAAAGGGACAGGAATTCTAATCCTGGACTGGCCTCCAGACATTGTTTTGCATCCACAGAAGCCTACGTTCCCAAAGGCTCTCCTGATCAAAGACTTTTCTTTTGGGTTTGAAATTTAAAAAAAAAATTTTTTCTATAATAAGAGCCCATTTATATGACTAAATTTGAAATTTACTGCTAAAATGTCACACTTCAGCAGGATTATTTCTTCTTCTGATAGTAGAATTAGAGGGAAGACTGCCGTTTGGATTATCAGACCCTAAAATACTTCTGCTCAACATGCTATTGAGGTTAAACCTTTGGAAGGGGAAGAGTTTTTCTTCTTCTATTAAAGTAAAGCACTCTAAAACCAACATTTTAACTCTTTCAGAGAATAGGCCACTGGTAGCACTGCAATTAAAGCCAGTGCAATAGGTCACTCCCCATTAGTTGGAGTTTGAATTAATTGGGCTCGCTGGGATTTGATCATTTTCCTTCAATGCTACAGTCAAAAGGCAAAACAATTTAGAAATCCAAACTGACCATACCGTTTAGAGACGCAAAGAAACTCCAGGACAAATCCTCAGAGAACTACCTTATTTGAATTAGGAAGAGAAGTCCCCCCCTCTGAATTAAAGGTAGTGGTTCAGTGTTTATTTAAGACATCCATCAGTGTTTTGGCAACTAACAAACCCAAGTGAGAAATTAACCCCAAATCCCAGCTGTTGCCAGTAGATGCTGCAAGTGAAATTTTTAACCAAGAAAATGGCCAAGAGCCAAGCACCATTCATAAGCAAATAGCCAGCACAATAGTGTGATTCATAATCCCCGATTTACACAAGCCCAGAGGTTGGCAAGGCTGGAAAAAAAAATATTTAAGGTTTAGAACTGGGCAAACAAAGTGAGGGAAGAACAGGACAAATGTCAGGGACAACCAAGGGGAGACGAAGAGCAGCACAGGGGAGGCCGGGGAGCTTACCTTCGGTCAGCCAAGTCTCCTGCAGCTGGCTCAGATCCTGGAAGAGGTCTGCAAGAAAAAAGTACGTGGTTCCCCTACTGGAGCCTGGATGCGCCGGGGCTGGACTGGGTGGGAGCACTGGGAGAGATGGGAAA
>NW_017729031.1:116922799-116932441 GCF_001723915.1 Gavialis gangeticus | reverse complement strand
CTGGCCCTGGCCCTGGCGGGCTCCCCGCAGCGGTGAGGACCGAGCGCGGGCTCACGCTGCCAGTGCCGGACTCGTGCGCGGGGCCGGGGCCGGGGCTGCCCCGCTCCGCTCCGCCGGGGAAACTTCCAGGCAGGAGCCTCTGCCCCGCTCTCTCACCTGGCGCGGGCGCCTCACAGCTGCTCAGCCCCTGGGGCTCCGCATGCGGGAGCCGCGGGCCCTGCCCCGGCCCGCTCCCAGGGACCGGGCTCGCTCTCCCGGCAGCTCAGGCAGTCGGGTGCCCGGGGGCAGCCTCCCATTGGTGCATTTCCTCTTTCACAGGCTCAGCTTTCTCGCTCCTTTGTTTCATTGACTTTGTGAATGAAGCCAGGGGCTGGGGCACGCCCGCCAATCAGGGCGCCGCTGGGCCCCCACCCCGCCAGCAGGGGGCGTGACTTCGGCCGGGAGGGCCAATCACAGCGCCGCGCTCTGGCATTCATTCAAGGCCAGGGCTCCCATTCATAAAAAACCCCCCCCCACACACAAAACCAACCTCCCAAAGTTCATTCATGAAGGTCTGCGAGGCGACCAGAGCTGCGCCGGGAAGCGCTCGTGATAGGGCGACTCGGCTCGCAGTCGGAGCTGCCCATCGGGATTTACACACGGGCAGGACTGTCACCCCCGAAGGTGTGATCTTAAAGCGGCTTTGCACCCCGCGTGCTGGGAAGGACTGGTTTTTACTCGGGATTCCGTGACACTTGCAAACCTCATTCATGTTTCTGGGGTTCTGGCAGCCGGTGAAAGCCCTGGCCCCTGACGCCAGTTTCATATGCTTTATATGTAAGGCAAACATGTATAATAATAATAATAATAGCAATAGTAATGATAAAATAATAATAATAGCAATAGTAATGATAATGATAAAATAATAATAGCAATAATAGCAATAATAATAGTAATAATGATAAAATAATAATAATACTGATAAAATAAATGATAAAGTAATAATAATAGTAATAATCATAATAATAATAATCCAGGCCCTGAATCCTCCCCCCCACAAGAGATAACTGCCTCCATGAGCAGCCAGCAGTTGTGTGATACTGTGGAGCAATACAAATCAGTTCGTCTGCTGTGTTCAGGTGCTCAGTTGCTGCTTTCACCATCAAATAAAGGTTTTCATGTTGGTTTTTTGGGGGTTTTTTTTTGCATGAACAAGCATATACAAATATACAGGCTCCAATTCTTAAAGTTCTCCTTAAAAGTTCTTTGACACAATATAACATGTTTTGCTCCAGCCTGTTTGACCATAAATACCATTATGTGGAGCCCAGTAGCTGTAGCATAAGGCAGGGGGAAGTTACTTCCAAGAGAGATGCTGGAAGAGGCGGCAGAAAGGAAAATGGGGAACTGGAAATAAAGAGAAGGGATAGACCCACTTCTAAGTATGGAAGCTCTGCTTATTTCCATGTTCTCGATTTAACTAACACCTGGCACATCAATATAGTATATTGGATGGTAGTATCTGGATGCCCAGACCTGTTATTCTCCGTAAGAATCAATTATACACTTGTTCAACCCTTGTGCCAATTCTAGCTGCAACTCCAGTGTTTATTGGAGGGCTGTAGTTTTGTTTGGGAGCATGGTTGAAACACAGCCCTACACTGTCTGCACAGGCAAGACTGAACAATATGTTCCCCAACTTGGGTAATTAACAGTCTGAATCAGCCCCCACCCTTTCACACTGGCAGTTGTGTACCTAATTTAGATGGAACTTTAGGATGTTAACTCATTCCTCACTGGAAGGTGGTTACATGGTAGTAGAGATGGTTGCTAAGGCAGATTTCCCTAGTTTTTTTATAGTTTCAGTGACTTTGTAGGTATTGTATACATTCCATAAAAACAAACTCAGGCTGTAATCTATGCCTTATAGTCAGGGTTGGACTGAATGAAAAGACCCTCCTAGTTAGGTTACCCTTGGTGTCTTGACATGAAAATAATTCTTATCACCTGATACCTAACTGATACCCATGCTGTGTCTTTCCCTTGTGCAGACATCAGGAAAACAATAACATGACTCTTAGCTACCAGTGGCACATTTCCTGGGTGACAGATAATGGAGTCTTTGTTATATATTAGATCTGATTTCAACCTATGTTTGTATTCTGGACTGTAAACTGGATGGAATTTTCTACTGTAATATTTGTTTACTTTACAATGTTTTAATTTCCCACCCAGCTGGCAGTAAGAGAATTGCAAGGCAAAGGAGAGGTCTTCAGCCTCAGCAAAAGTCCTTTTACTTAATCTACCTCTAAAAAATATGGGCAGCCCTTCCAGCTCTCTTTATTTTATTTCATCCATATGCACGTACACAGTTTGGAAGAAAAAGAGAGCTTGAGAGAAGATAGCTGCATACACATCCCAAAAGGTGACCATGTTAACTTCAGAGAATTCAAGGACCTAAAAGTGACAAGTTGAGCGAACCAAACCTTTTAATTTAACACCTGCAGTAATCCTACCTTATCAATCATAGTGCACTCCCTTTCACACCATTTCTCTAACCTCTGCAAGGATTATTTTTCTTGTGGCAACTGATTTATCATTTCAGAAGAAAAACTGGTGCACTCCTGGATTATTCTGTCAAAGCCAACACAGGAAACTAATGATTTTCCCTTCTCCCTCCCCCAAGCCAGTTACATGCATTACAGTGCAAGCTGATCGGAGCAGGGATTTTCATTTATGGTATGATGTTCAGCACAATGATGCAGTAGCATAAGTAGGTATGGGTGAGCAGGGCACAAGCCCCAGGTGCTGATTCAGAGGGGACAACAGAATGGCAGCCATCAGGGAGTCTGTGGCTTCAGTGGCTCCTGTGTGAGGAGGTAAGTGCTTGGCACCCCCATTTCCCTACCCCCTCCAAGGTGCCAAAATTTTGAGTTACACTTCTGCAGTGGTGCCTCTGAACATTACTGCAGTGTAAAAAATGATAGCAAATCTCCTGCAACAGGTGTTACCGGTTAAAGCACTTTCCCATTCCTCCATGGCCATCTGCTCTGATTTCTCAGGTGGCCAGTGTGTTGGAATGTACAGGGCTCATCTGTCTTTCCAAAGGAGCCTTATTTCATCTCAGTTATTTTAGCTTATGTCCCTCATTCCCAGGATCACAAGGGCTGCAGGGACTATAGGACCATGCTCAGTCTGTAGGAGAAAGGAAAGCCTTTCATTGTGCTGACAGCCACAGTAGGAATCAGAGGCAGCCACACAGTATGCATTTGCCCATGTCGTTCTCCGTACAAATCAGGGCCTTGGAATTTCAGCTGTTCGGGTAGACACAGTCTCTTCTGCACACTGCCCAGTACAATAGGGCACTGACCCTGATAGGGGCCTCCAGGTGTTACAGCAATACAAATAGTACACAAAACCCATAACAGTATGACCAAGGGGTGGGGGAGAGGAGAGAGGTGGTTACAGTAATGGTGACTGGAGATACAGAAAATGAAGTGTCCTGGGAAAAAGAAGGGACCTGCTATTTCTAGGATTCTTTCTCTAAGTGAAGTGAATTTTGTATTTAGTGGTAATCCAGTGCTTTATTTCAGGGATTTCCTTTATCATATTACATTAACTTCTGTCCATGGAGACTGGCTCTGGGAACTCCACCCATTCAGGTCCAGTTTCTGTGCCCCTTAGCTGAGCTATTGCAGCTTTGGAGAAGTAGGAAAGCATTCTGAGCCTTCCCCAGGTTGATTCCCATCTCCCTCATGGCCCCCCATATTGTGACTTGCAAAGGGCTCTCTTGCCAAAGAGCAGGAGGCGCAACATGGGTGTGAATTATAGCACCTCAACAAGATGTGATGATGTTCAGGGCTCCCCTGGGGTTTTTTAAGCCCTCACATTGGTTCTCCAGGGCAAAATTGCAGCCAGGACTGACATACAGGGCTATACCAGTTCTTAACTTGCTGCTTCACCCTGTTCAACAGACTAGGTGGCTACATGGGACTTTGCAAAGACCAGCTGCTAAGGCCTTGTCTATGCAGGAAAGTTTCCCCAGTCACCATAAGATTGTTAAACTGGTGTAATCTCCCTACTCCCACCCTTGCTTTGGGGGAAACATTTCAATTCTTGACTACTTGTAGCTTTTTGAGTTTAAAGTAAGCCCCTTTCCAAACAATACAAGCTAACCTAAGGAAAACTGCTCATATTGGATTGAGTGTTCACCCCAAGAGCTATATTAGTCTAATGAATAAGTATAAATCCACGTTACAGCATTTTGGGGTTGCCAGCTCTAAGAATTTATTTGCAACAGTGAAGCAGTTGTGTCAGGGACCTGATTATTATAATACAGTTTGCTCTGATGACATAACTAGAATTAAGCTGCATTATTGGTACTACAAAATTAGTCCTATAAAATATGCAGATTTATCTCTGCTACACCATTCAGGACAGGGGCCACAGTACAGTTCTGGGACAGGGCTATATCTCTTCTACACTGCAAGCTAAAAGGAGGAATGGTCTTATGATGACAGCATTAGACCAGGAATTAGAAATCTGTGTTCGACTTAGATCTCTGCTACAGACTCTCATTGTGACACTGAGTAAGTCTATTAAAAACAATAGGATATATGTAACTCTGATAGGTTACAAGACTAAAAATAGTTCCATAACATGGTTATAGCATGTTTTTTGGGGGGGGTTTTGTCCTGCCTACAACTATACTATATTTATAGTACAGCCAGAGCCTTCAGACAACAATGACAACAAAAGCAGGAGTGTCTGCTGCAAAAGTACCTTTAAAACTTGTGGGAAAATCTGGAAAGTTCCTCACAGTTTGCTGGACACACCTTTTTTCTGTTTTTTTCTGGATCATTTCCAGATTAAATGCTGCCTTGTCCCTCTGCTCAGTCACCCTTGCATTAAATGCATCTGCCAGATGCAAGGCAGGTGAGGCAGGTCCATTCCTGCTTATGAAAGCCTCTAGCAAAGGGCGAGTGTGGGGCCACAGTAGACAGTGGCTGTCTGTATCCCCTTCACCATTGCATAGCCTGTACAGAGAGGAGCAGTTTTTTCAAATGAATAACATTTCACAACAGTTTAGGGGCTTGATGCTTTCTTTATTGTCACCAGATCTTACTGCAGTCTAGCCCTTCTTGATTCTGTGATTTATTTCAGTGCTAAGAAGAAGTGAATGAGATCCTAAATATTCATCAGTAGATTTCTCCCATTAGGGTATATCATTTCATAAGGAAGTGCAGTTATGGGGCTGCTGTGAAAAGGGGAAGCAGCCCCTGGATCCTGTAGAGGGAAGGCAAATTCTTTCCTTGGCAGAACTCCACTTGTATTAGTAAGCAGGTGTTGAAGACTGACTTACCACAGTACTGAAGGCAGAAAACCATATCTTTATGTGTAGCAAAGTTCCCCTGACCTAGAGGCTGAGCAGCATTTTGCAGCTCTGAGTATTGCATATGTGTGAATTCCAAGATTAACTCAAATTTCAGCTCCTATTTGTTTGTGAAAAATCTCAGCTCATAACAGATCTGGGGCTTGACTTTTTCAGGAGCTGCAGAAAGAAATCTGACTGCTTGGAGTAAGGAGAAAAATAGACAAGGAAATATTAAGAGGATGAGAACTAAAGACAAAAAGTGTAGGCTGCAGCTTCCAGGTTCATGCCTTCCCAAAAGGAATGCAGCTTTGACTGCAGCAAAAGGGAATGCTTTTTATTTACCACAGAGTCATTAGAGAAGCTCCAAGTCGCTTCCCAGGGCTTTTCCAAATTGCAATTTGCCATATTTTATTTTATATTTTTCCCCAGTGGGGGAGATGGCAACACTTATAGCCCACAGGCTCAAGCCAGGGCCCAGCTCTGCTCGGTTGCACCAGGTGTGCTGCTTATACCAGTGAAAAGTGGGTATAAAACCCTCTGAGATCACAATGGCAGCACATGCTCCACTCTGCAGGTGTGGAGCAGTGAACTGCCTGTCACTAGCTGCTTTCTCTTGGCATGAATGCCCCACACTGACAGGGCAGACTTGCTTTTTTGAGCAGCCACAGACTTGTGATATATGGTTGTTGTGCTTTGCAGAATCCTACAGATCCCAAGCCAGAGTGGGCAGGCAAAAGTGAACAGGAAAAGCTCTCTGCCACCTGAGTTAGCTTCCCCATACATGCCTTCCCTCTTAAAGAAAAATCACTTTAAAGGATTAACTAAACTGATTAGGGAGATAGATACCAATCTGTGCCCTACTCCTGAGTCTGTCTAAGCTGGTTTGGAGAACTCTGAGTCAGAAAAATGATCCAAGGCTTTAATTAGAAACTCCTTCCTGTTTTGCTTGTCCACAGGTTTTTCTTACCTCTAAGGTACAATTTTGCTTCAAGAGCCCAGACTTCCCAGCTAGGTATTATTGTACATCCTATAAATGTGCTCAGAGAAAGCTAGCCAGGCCTGTGCATGCACTCAAATACTGGAAGACAGGGGGATGGGGCATTCATGCCAAGATTCACACCAGGCACCTCCAGCATGTAAGCACGAGCCTCTGTAGCTTTACTCTGAACACCCAAGCTGAGAGCTATGAGACATGGCTCCTCTTGACCAGCCAAAACATATTACATGTCTTGGCCATATTACACCAGACTTTCTGTTACCAAGGAACTATGGATGTTTCAACAACTGATCTAACCAGTTCTGCTCAGAACAGGACTGAAATATAGTGAAAAATTACCAACCTGCATACATGTATGCTTCTCATTGGATTGCACCCATGTCACTAGTGGTGGGAAACATTCAATAAAAAGGCCAAATTTAGACAAGGCGTGTGTGGTCTGCATTCTGTTGCCTGTTACATATGGTCTCCTCAGTCCATCCAGCTGGTGAAATAAACGTTAATTAAAACTAATCTAAAAGTTCCAGAATTGAGGTAGAGATACCCCGCTTTACATGAAAATGGCTTTTCCTTGGGTTTAAGGTGTCAAAATTTTAATTAGAGGGAGCCAAGGGCTTTAAAGTTCATATAACTTTTTAAGTAAGGGGAATAGCTTGAGGAGCCCAAAATGGACTTTTAGTGGAAGCCCATGCTATACAGAGCTTCAAAAAAGATTTGGCTCAAAGGGCGGGAAGACTAATTCATAGAAACTGAGACCTGAGAGCAGAGGCTCTCTAACTGGTAGAGTTTGTGCCCTGGGAAGAAGACTCACACCTGATCATGATCAGGAATTGGGACACCTGGATTGGGGGCAGGGGAGGGGAGGGGGGTGAAGAATACTGTTGCAATGGGAGGTTTGGCACCCAGCAGCAAGGTTAACCTTCCCTTGGCTCTGCAATCATTGCAGTTTTACGCAGCTAGCAAAGGTCCAAAGCTCTTAATTTGGGAGTGGCTGCAAGGGCCAGGGAAGGGTTAACCTAGCTCTTGGAAACAACACCTAACCCTCCCCCTTGCAACAGTGCTTTTCGAGGATGGGGGGTGTTGAGTGGCTGACAAGGGACTCTGCCTGGCTGGAGCCCCCTGCCTACATTCTGATGCCCTGCTTTATTGAGCATGCAGGGTTTCTGCCTTGGTCATCTGCTCTTAGGTGCGCTAGTTGGGAGCCTGGGTTCTGCTTAGTTTGGTCAATCCATTCATCAAATATGGTGAGTGGCATGATTAAAGGATGAATGGAACAAGAAAATGTAGTTGGGCAATGCTGGTTCAAAGAAGAGGTTTTAATTACTTACAGATATCTGAAGGGAGTAAAAAGCAAAGCAGAAGAGAAAGAGGCACACTAGTCTTCAGACTCTTGAAACTGGATTCTCAGTGGGGCATGGCTTCCTAAACCCTAGCTAGTGAAATCTGAGGCTGGTTTTACCACCTTGTTAACCTTAGAGGACAAAAGAACAGATCAGCCTGTGCATCTACACGAGATCCTATAATGCACAGTAGTCTATTCTACTGTGCGTTTATGGGTCATGGCAAAAACCATGTTAATGCACTAATGTGCAGTAGATTTAGTCTACTGCACATTAAGTATCACAAAAAACCCATTTGCTTTTGCTACTGCACATTAGCATGGGCTAATACACCTTTATGTAGTACCTCATATTAAAGGTACTAAACTTAATGCACAGTAGCAAAGGTGCATTAATGAACATGTAGACATGCCCAGGAAGTGCTGACATCAGTATTAACCTGCTCTATCTGCAACGCACTTGGCATGTCTACCTGTGCTATTGATGTGCTATAGGCTTACTGTGCAGTACAATACTGTGCAGCAAGCGTTCCTCAGGAACATGACTACATGTTCACCCTGTTGGGAGCAAATCTACTCCCAATAGAAGCAGCTTGATATGGGGCTGCTCCTGCCCCGCTCTGCCCCTCTGTAGCAGCCCAGGAGAGCTCCAGGCTCCCTCAGGGTGCTAGCCTGGGGGCTGGTGGGGGCATGGGGCTAGGAGAGCTCTGTTGGCTGTAGCAGGAGCTGTCTCCTGGCCCTGTGCACATTGGGAAGGGTACACAGGAGTGGTCTTGATGTGTAGGGGCCGGGAGACAGCTGTTGCTGCAGTCAGCAGAGCTCTCCTGTTTGGTGAACATCTGGACACACCACAGCCAGCTCAGTGCCCATGGGCTTCCCAACCCAACAAGGGGGCAGCCAGGAGCTGAGAGGACCAGGGACAGAGATCTGCCCCTCTCCACAGATCCCCTGTGGCCCCCTGCTGGTGTGGCTGATCAGGAGCAAATTTGCTCCCGGTCAGTGGCTACATGAGCAGTACTGGGCAGTAGCTAATGTGCAGTTTACTGTGCAGTAAAGCATCTTGTGTAGATGCACCCACTGACTCTCAGGAGTTCATGGGAGAGGGAATACGCAGCACACAGGGCTCCTCTCTGCTAGAGAGGGAAGTCAGGACAGGAATTCCTGTTGGTGATGGGGTGTGCAGGGGAAGGGATATGACAGTGAACTTTTGCTTTCATCTCCTTCAATCCTGCTTTCTGAGAATGAGCTGGGGCCATAATACTATGGCACTGCTGGTCTTCCCCAGTGCTGGCTGCATTGCACCAGGTCTGATATGTGCATGCTGCAATTTGTAAAGTCTGCTAGGGTAAAGTGGCTGTACTGTACATAACAGTGCTGAGCAGTGCCGGGTTCCCATCTATCCTAATAAAATGTGGACCCTATGTTATCAGACCTTTAACCCTTTTGAACACAGAATAGATGGCCAAATAAGTATGTCCAGCTATAGTGATCACATCCTAATGCTTTCAGAGACTGCCATCTTGTGGCACACTGGAGAGCAGATATTAGGACTTTCTGGAAATGGCTATCAGAGAGCCAAGGAAACAGAAGGGGTCAGGGAATGGGAAAGGGTGGTATATTGCCAAAGGAGGATGTGGGCCCAGGCTGGCAGCTTCTTGAATATCTGCACTGGACTTCTCAGAGAACTTGGTCCAGACTTATGCTGCTAATGATGAAAAGGATGAGACAGATCCAGCCCCTTTTAGATTGCAGATATATAGACCTCATGATCCAGAATCAATTGTGCAGTGAACAAATGTCTCTGGTGTGAGATACAGCAAGTGTGAACAAGTTTATGAGTGACATATTTATTTATAACCATATTTAATTATATAGTAATTAGTACTTATATATTTATTTATTTATATTTATATTTATTCACAGATGGCACCAAGCTGGGGTGGAGTAGTAGAG
>NW_017729031.1:116905740-116917799 GCF_001723915.1 Gavialis gangeticus | reverse complement strand
GAGACAGATCCAGCCCCTTTTAGATTGCAGATATATAGACCTCATGATCCAGAATCAATTGTGCAGTGAACAAATGTCTCTGGTGTGAGATACAGCAAGTGTGAACAAGTTTATGAGTGACATATTTATTTATAACCATATTTAATTATATAGTAATTAGTACTTATATATTTATTTATTTATATTTATATTTATTCACAGATGGCACCAAGCTGGGGTGGAGTAGTAGAGACACTGGAGGGTAGATCTAAGATTCAGAGTGATCTCAACAAATTGGAGGATCAGATCAAAAGAAATCTCCCAAGGTTCAATAAGACAAATGCAAAGTCGCACACCGAGGAAGGAACAATCCCATACATTGGTACAGCCTGGGGGCTGACTGGCTAAGTAGCAGCTCTGCAGAAAAGAACCTGGGAATTACAGTGGACAATAAGATGGATATGAGCCCATAGTGTGCCCTTGTTTCAAAAAAGGCTAACAGCATACCGGGCTGCATTAGTAAGGGAGTTGCCAGCAGATTCAGAGAAGTGATTATTTCCCTCTATTTGGCACTAGTGAGGCAATATCTGGTGTCCTATGTCCAGTTTTGGGGCCCCCACTACTACAGAGTGGTGTGGACAGATTGGAGAGAGTCCAACAAGGGCATTGAAAATGGTTTGAGAGCTGGGGCACATGACTTATGAGGAGAAGCTGAAGAAGCTGGGCTTATTTAGTCTGCAGAAGAGAAGACTGAGGGGGGATTTGATAGCAACCTCCAACTGCCTGAAGGGTGGTTCCAAAGAAGATGGAGCTAGACTAAGCGTGGGCAAAACGGCAGATCCGGCCAGCGGCTGGACTCCATTTCCCAGCAGCCCCTGCCCATTTCCATGGAGACCCCAGGAGGGGTGGGGCCAGGGTTTCCATGGAGAAGCGCTGGCAGGGTGCACAGTTGGGTAAGGAGCTGCTCCAGGGCTGCGGCAGGGATACTGTGGTGGTGACAGCATGGCCCAGAGTTGGGGAAGAGCCACGATTTGCTGCCTGCATGCCCTAGGCAGTTTAGGTTGCATATTAGGAAAAAACTCTCTCAATGGGGGGTAGTAAAGCACTGGAGGAGGTTACCCAGAGAGGTGGTGGAATCGCTATCTTTGGAGGTTTTTAAGACTTGGGTAGACAAAGTCTAGTTGGGGCTGGTCTTGCTTTGAGCAGGGGTTGGACTAGATGACCTCCTGAGGTCCCTTCCAACCCTAATTTTCTACGATTCTGTGATTCGATGACATTAGACGGGGCATGTACACAAGCTGCTACAGCACCACAGCGATGTGTTAGAATGCTGTAGCATCCGCTGGCAAAAACTGTGATGCCGCCACTGTGCTGCCGTAGCAACACACTTTCTCATTACAGTGCATTGCTATGGTGATGTAGCAGCCAAAAATAACCATTTGCAGCTGGCATGGCGCAGTATGGGCTGTTCCAAAAGGAAGTACTACATGATGGCGCCATAACAAAGGTACCATACGGCCATGTGTAGATGTGCACAGTGTGTGTGTGTATTCCTGAGTGATACAGAATATGGTTGGATGTAAGACACAGTGGAGTCACCCTTCTCATCTAGTATATGGTGATGCCATTTTTCATAGTGAAATTAAAATCTGTTGGTAATACTGCCACTAGTATCATTATTTTATTTTGATTGTAGTAGTGTCCAATGGTTTCAGTTTGGACTGGAGATCTGTTGTTGGAGTAGACATACTTGTATATGTGTGCATTTGTATGTGCTTATGGATATGCATGTGTATTTACATGCTTGTGTCTGTTTCATGCACATGTACATATACATGTATATATACACAGTAGGAGACACATGATCTCTTGGTTCTGCAAAGTTACTGTATAACATAGAACCCAATCTTTCCGCTGAGGAATTCAATGAGAATCTGCTGCGGATTCAACAGGAGCATGATTTGGCTCAAACTTTGCAGTTTTTCAAAGTATTTGAAACCTTTGCTAAGTGCCATACAAGTCAGTTAAGAAGATTTTAACTGAGATTTGCATAGGAAAAGGGGCAAGATGATGGGCGATATTAAAAAAATTCCTGAGAACAGTATTGTCAACTTTTCTGATCATGTCACAAGTCTTGTAATAGCTGAGGTATTTTTCTGAAAATTTAATCTCCTGGAGTCATGTGATTATGTAAGACTCTCAGCTTTCATCTCCTTTTCAAGGCAAGTTTCCACAATCAAAAACACTGGAAAACATGATCAGGGTTACACCACCAGAAAGCAAATGAGGAGAACATAAACAGAACCTCCCCACTTCAGTTTTAGCCTTTAAAAAAATCCTCATGGTGCTTGAGTGCTTGGGGCTGGCAATAATGGGAAACAAATTCATTGAATTCTTCCCCTTGTTCCTCATGGTCTTTGGAAAACATACAGGATCTGCTTCGCAGGATTCACCAGACTACTTCTAGGTCCTGATACCTCTATCCAGGCAGTAATTAGTGAAGAGGGAAGCAAGAGTGTCAAAAAAGAATAAAACTGAAGAATTGTCTTTTCTTCAATGGGCTGGGCAATTTAGTCCTATCATTTGAGATGTTCACTCATATTATAAGCTCCTAGGCGGGGAATAAAAAGCAGGTAGCACATAGCTTTAAGAGCACAGAAACCCATTAAGCAACGATACAAGCGATGCAGTAATAGAATGAAGCGGTAATTATCATGGTACAGCTGACCTCATTGGTGAATTAAGTGTCTCAAGGTGAAACAGAGACTACTTATCATTAGCAAGGTCAATTCGCTGATTTACCTCTTGATGAAAACAATATCTTTGCAGAAGAAGCATGCCCTAAAGCTAGCTAACTGTCTGTCCCTCTGTCTACCTCCATGTACTCTCATTTCTCCAACCATTTGTCTATTGCTTTTCTCTGACTTCCTTATGTGTATAATAGGAAAAAAATAGGGTGGTTAATGCTCAGACTGAGGGATCGTGCATCATACAAGATGGGAATACAGAGGACTTGTGTCCTCTCTGAAAAAGGAGCTGGTGCCAAGACAGAAAATATTCAGGCTATGCAAAAGAGCTACAGAAGTGATGGATGGGAAGACTTGACTTTTTGCTGAAGCTTGGCTGGCCCCTCTTGCACATGTTCTAGAGATTTGTCCAGTCATTTTCAAAGGCCTAAACCATTGAGCTAGGGAAAGTTGTTCTGGTGTCCATCCTTCCAAGCTTACAAAATAACACCCAGGATGATTAATTATTCCCATTACTTTCTTCTACAGTTGTGATCTTTATTGTAACCCAAGCGGAATTTTGCCTACATTAAAGTATTTCAGGGAAATATAAACCAGAAGGCACTGGATCTTGCTCTATCACCACTAGCCACAGATTTTACTCCAATCAGTCTGACCTCTGTCACTTGAGTCAGAGGTTTCTTCCCCTGGTTGGTGGCTTGTTTCTTCTTAAGTAACAATCAGGTTCTGTGTAATTCCTCACTCCTTCAATTATTTTTATAGAGCACAATGGTATGAGAAAAGCCAGCTCTGGTTCTCAGCTGCTTGTCCTGCAGTTTGTATTACATATGGTTAGTACAATGCTGATTTCCCAGTCATGGATCCTGACACTCACAGGAACAAATGACAAATGTCTTAGGATGTGGCAAACAAAAGTCTAGGGGGAAAAAACCCTATTATGCAGGAGGGAGACATGAACAGACCTTCAGTTTTATAAAAATAATAATAAAGAAACAGCTGGATGAAGAGCTCAGGTTTCTTAACATCTGGAGTGAAACCAGCTCAGACACTCTTCAATGCCCTGTTGTTCCTTGAACAGGAATATCCTGAATAAGGTGTTAAGTCTACTTATTGCTATTAGTCACCATTGTCTAGCAAGGTGATGTGATACCTGAAAAAACACAGAAGTCCTGATACTGGAAACACTTTTCCATATGGCAGTACGGGGTGCAACTGTGCACGTGGCAGCATTCAGGACGGGTACCAGAAAGTAGGAACATACTTTCTAAGGACTCTGACTTCCCTCTCCCAGCCACAGCTGCCTCTTCTCTTATTCTTTAAGGAGAAGTAGGTGGCTGGATATAGCAAGCTAGCACTGACACTTAGAAGAAGATATAGAAGAGACAGCTGGTCTCCAAAGGGTTGATGAGGATTACCCCAGTGGGTTACCCCCAGAAAAGCAGGGCCTTTGGGACATCCTATCACTGTCAGACAAGGTTCTTTGGGTAGATGTGGTATCTTTTATTAGACCAATAAATAGTTGGAAAAATTGTTGTTTGCAAGCTTTCAGGCACAAACACCCTTCTTCAGGCGTAAGGAAAGTCGACTGGTGTTTGTGTGCTGTCTTGGGTAGAATAGAAACCAATACAGGCAACCCTCGCCATTCGCGGGGGATATGTTCTTGCAAATAAGGCACTGTGTTCATGAACACCGTCTACATTCATGACCTCAGTGCCCCCTGGCAGCTGGGGAGGATGGGGACACAGCTGCTCTGGTGGCAGCGGCAGGAGCCCGGCAGCGGCAGGCACAGAGCTCCCGAGGCGCTCCTTTAAGTGTATTTAAGAAGCAGGTTCGGCATTTGCAAATATTTGAAACCGCGAATGCCAAACCCGTGAATAGTGAAGGTTTCCTGTATGCAAAATGCAGGTCTGTGAAAATGCAAATGCGTGGCAGTGAGGACCTGAGGGAACAGGACACAATAGGTATTATCTCTGTAATGAATGCTTGTGTAATGTATTGGCCTGTCGTCCCAGAGAAGGCCTTTTATTTCTTTTGCAGGTCGGTCCAGTTGTTCCTGTAGCTCACATAATAGTTCTCTCTGTTGTGATGTTCAAGGCTGGGGATTCCCAGCCTGCTGATAGCTCTTGTGTAAGTTTTTACCTTTGTTGCACTCTGATATCTTTTCATCACTCCCCTGCTGCTGCTTTGCTCAGACTGTGGCAACTCCCCCGTGTACCCTGCTGGTGAGCTTTTGGAAGAAGATGACTGCCCTGTGGGTAGATGGGTGCCCTTTCTGTAATCTGACAGAAAATGACTTGGGCAAGAATCCTGCTGAGCATGTTCTGTCCTGCTCTGATCTAAAACAGCAGCAATAGAGAATGGAGCTCAGCTTCTTACTGTTCTGTAGATTCCCATGCTGAAAGATGAGGATGTGTGAATTTACAATCTGTCTCCCATCATTTTATGTAGCCATCTACCCAATCTCTTGCATTTCTAATACATCTATCACTTCACTATTAGCGTCCAGGTGTCAGAGAAATTCTTGATGATTTCATTCACCAATAGAACTTCACTATTTATATCCCTTAATCTAGTAGGTTTGGCAACATTCTTTATAACACAGGACCGATAACACTCCTAAGAAGTATGATCTAGGGTTGTACCACACCCATCACTTATATTTGTCCACTGATTCTCAATCCAGCAACACCCTGGGCTGCCTTGAAATCCTTTCAAGGCTGCCATGGGGTGCCACATAGTTTTAGCACTGTTAGGTGTGCAAACATGATTTACAGAATAAAACCAGAGATTTCAAATAAGCATCCATAGTGTTAAATACATATTGACCTGTTGTGGTCTTTCTGAATTCTTTGCAACAGAAAAATTGCTTTATTATTTTTCTGTAGTAACAAAGGAGTGACAAGTAAGAGTTGGCATTTTCCAAGGGGTGTCTTAAGTTTAATGTGGGGTGCTTTGAGTAAAAAGGGTTGAGAATCACTGATTTATCATGTCATGCTTCTGACCCATCACTTTTCATCTGCGCACACTATAGAAAAGGTAGATTATTATTATGGTCACAAAACGCCCTCTGTTTTCTCTAGGATTTTTTAATCTTGCTGGACACAAAGCATTTACAAGCTTAAACTATACCAGGCACACCAGGCCTGGTGTGGAACTGGTTAGTAACAAATAGAAGCACAAAGCACAAAAAAAAATGACAAATAGCCCTGTGCCATTTTAACTTGCAGTGGAGAATTTAGGAGGGCAGAACTGTAAATTGATTAGGTTAGTGGAGTTCACAGTCCTACTCTTAAAAAATGTGTGCATAGGATTAAGACCCATAATACTACATCACATCGAACAAGCCATGGGCGACTGGTGCCACCTTAGGGGGGCATGTGCCCCAGCAACCAGTCAGCAACCGGGGGGTGGGGTGGTGTCCCCTGTGGCCAATTGCACTGACCAGGAAGTGGCTGCAGCACTCCTGGAAGTGGCTGCAGTGCTCCCAGAAGTGGCTGCGGGGCTGCATCTAGTGCTCCCACTCCCTGGTCGGTGCTCGCAGGGGGGCACTGGCACTTCCGCCTGCCCCCCTGCCTGTTGCCTGAGCGGGGGGCATGGCCTGTCAGGGGATGCACCAGCACTCTCAGGGGTGTACGTGCACCCCTATGTGTCACCACTGGAACAAGCTGTGTCTCATGTCATTGTAAGTCTTCTCCACCTGGTGGAACATTAGCTTGGTACCAGCTTTAAGAACAGAGTGGTACCCCCTGAATCATTAACACTGCTTCTTGCAAACATAGTGCTAGGGGTCTATTAAACAAGTACCAGTGAGCACAAGCCTGATGACCTTTAGAGATGTGTAGGGGGACAAAGTGGTAAGGCTGTGGAATTTCTAGAAACCCAGTTGCCTCCCATCACTTAACGCTTCATTTCATTTTAAGAATGCATTTGTTAATCGGCTGCTGGGCTTCCTCCAGAGATAAGGAACACCATCAGAGAGCTGACTGAATTAGACATTCTACATTGCTCCTGGCCTTTAATTTTGTAGATGTGGCCTTTAATTTTAGCTAGACTTGTTAGCAGAAACAATCTTTTCTTTTAGTTCCTAGAAAGATGGTTGATAGTTGCATCACCATTGCAGGTCAGCCAAAGAGGATCTGGAACAAGGAGATGTCTGTGCTCTGAGAAACCTGTGAACAGGGTGAATATAATTGGCAGAGCACTGAGGAAGCCTAGATGGCAGGCACAGATTATTAATAACATGTGAAGTACCCAATGGATTCTACTACTAGTAAATTCCCTTTTTTTCCCCGTGCTCATATGATTCCTTGTAATTCCCAAGGCAATCTGTGATTAATGTTGAACAAGCAAATTGACAACTTGAAGACAAATTCAATCTTTTGCTGTCAGGGTCTGGTCCAGGAGCAATAAGAAGACAGGAGCTTTCCAACAGGGTACAGAATTCTACTGTTGAGACACCCTTTGTTCTCCTGTAACTGGGAGAATGACTACAATTAACATAAAGCCTGGATCACAAGGAAGAACCTGTGGACAGGTTCATTTCACCTCTGCAGCTGTATCTCAGACCTGATGCAGAGACCTTGGAGAAAGCTATTTTCCATCAAGTCTTGCAGTCAAAATGTCCTTTTTAGGTATTCATGCCAGTGCCTTTTCGTAATCTTCTGAATGGGAGAAGATAGCCCAGGTACTTTGTCTGCGGAAGGAAGCAATTAAATTATTAGCACTTTGAGAAATTAAATGATATAACTTATGGCAGAATAAGTTTAGCAAAATGTTATAATGTAAGAAAACAATTAAAAAGAGTTATATAAGGTTGGGCGACTTCTTTATTGCAATAGAGTGAGCAGTTAATTGATTGTCATCTTGTTATAATGCACCAGGGCAGTTGTGGCAGCAAATAGAGATATGTCTACTCAGGAAGTGCTAATATGAAATGCAGAGAAAGGGAAACATCTGCTGGAGGAAATGGGAGCAGACAGGAGTCTGCCACTCCTGATTCCAATTCCTTGTCCCTTTCAGAAAGAGAAGAGGGCAGAGGGTCTCCCCTGCCCCATCTGTTGCTGCTCTTTTGCTTCCAAGCAATACTTCAGCATTCTCAGCTCCTGTCTCTTCAGCGATTAGGAACAACGCAGGACTGGGACACTAACATAGAATCATAGAAAATTGGGGTTGGAAGGGATCTCAGGAGGTCATCTCACCCACCCCTCTGCTCAAACAGGACCACCACCAACTAGCTGATTCCGGCAAGAGTTTTGTCAAGCCAGGCCTTAAAAACCTCCAAAGATGGAGATTCCACCACCTCTCTAGGTAACCTTTTCCAGTGCTTCACCACCCTCCTAGTGAGAATTTTTTTCCTAATATCCAACTGAAACTTCCCTTGCTGCAGCTTGAGACTATTGTTCCTAAGAACAGACTAAGTATAACCAGGAAGAGTGTCTAACACAAGTAACAGAGCAGTAGTGGAGGATCAAAGCAATGTATTCTATCTCAGGCTACTTCAACCCAGTGTCCTGCTGCTGCCACACCTTGACTAGTTCTCTCTGGATCAGGAGAGAGGCAAGGCAGCATTCTCTGAGCAGACAAGACACCTGCAGCCTCCTGGGTTGTTAGTCCAGCTCATAACATTCCTAGATAGACTCAGTGCATCCCACAGCCCCAGTCACAGCCTTATGCACCATGCATGGCACAAAGACAGAGAAGCACATGGCTCTGGCATTGACAAGTTCACAGTCTAAACAGGGGAAGAAATGACACTGGAAACACCAACCTGGAATAACCTTCTGTATAATTTCCCTGGTGCCTAGATCAGGTGGAGGTAGACAGGGGGTCCCCTTCCTTTAATATATAGAGGAGTTGAAAGAACTGCATAGTAATCTATGCACCCATGTTCTAGCTAAGGGTCACTTGTGTGCTCTTGTTAGGATGCTGAGGATTGTCTGGCAAGCCTGGAATGGGGCTGGAGCTGGGGATGGGGGGTTGTGCTGGATAGAACTGGAATAAAACTGTGCTCTTTCTACTGGAAGTTGCTGTTGTGCCACTTGACCTGGGAAAAGGCTGTTCTCTAGAGGAGCAAACATCACATGGTTGCTGGGTTGGGGTTATAGTGGAAGCCCTGAGAACAAACTGAGCTCTGCACAACTTCAGAAGAAGCTGGGTGTGAGCCATGGCTGCAGATATGGGAACTCCTGTCTATCTGGCTCCTGGCTGGAGGGTCTCCACTTAGGGTTACTGATTGCCAAATTTGGGGTCAGTAGGAAATTTTTCACTTAGGTCAGATTGGCATGAACTGTGTGGGTTTTGCCTTCCTTTGTAATATGGGGCACAGTCCTTTTCCTAGGACCTGCTGAGCATATACCGGTATTAAACAACTGCTTCCCTGTCGTTGCAGTCGTTGGCAGTCCCTTGGAGTTGAAGATAATGTTCATCAGGTTTGATGAGGCCTCAGGTGACTGAGGAGCCTGATTTTGAATACACACGTTCCTTGGCAACTGGGGCATGTTGTTGCATGGGGGAGTGGGATTCACAGCCCCGGGTTAGTCTCCTTCTCCTTCTCCACCACCGCCGTTCTGCCTCAGTATCGAGTCATTGGGCCTCAAAGTGATGCGTGCCTTGGTGGACTAGGGGGCACCACATCGAATGGTCAGCAGCTTGCTCCTCCAAGCTGTTGGTGTCAATGCCTCCACTGAGGGCAACCTTGAGTGTGTCTTTGTACCATTTCCTTTGGTTGGCCTGTGAGTGTTGGCCACCAAAGAGCTGGGAAAAGAGAATCTGGAGAGGGAGGCAGTTCTCAGACAGCCTTGCCTCAGTACCCAGCAGCCATGGTGCCTCCCGCCACTGCCTGGACTGACTCGCTACTTAAGCAATGAGGGCCTGATCCTTTTTTTTTTTTTTTGAGCTTACCCCCCTGTGCTACCGCCTGAGCACTGAGGGGCTCAATCCTTTTTTTCTCTAGAACTCACCTCCTTATACTGCTGTTTCCTGGGCTGCTGGCCAAGCCAGACAGGCAATGCCTGGGCTCTAAGGGGTCTGATTCTTTTTGGGGCTCTGGCCAGTCTGCATTCCAGGCAGGGGTGTCATGGGGGGAGGGGGGGGACCTCTGGAGAAAAAAAGGATTGGGCCCCTTGGGCCTCTGGTGTGGGTGACAATGGGAGACACCATGGCAGCTGGGTGCTCTGGGGCTTCAGTGCTTGATTTGCCTGATGGCCCTGTGGGGCAAGGCACTGTGCCTGGCCTGCTGCACCTTGAGGTCCCTACTTGCCCTGACTCAGGAGGGGCCACTACATCCTGGGATGCTGAAGGACTGCAAATTGGGTAAAACTGCTTAAAGAGTGGGCACACCTTAATGGATCAGGAGCAAAATTAGGCAGATTAGATACAGTTCTGCCCAGGAGAAGTGTAACTTGAAGATGAATAACAAATGCTTTAAATCACTTAAATGTGTTAATGTGCAGCTAATCCAGAGCTCCAGAAGCCACCTAAACTTACTGTGTAACAAGGCCCTAAGAGGCACTACCATCTGCTTCAAGACTGATATAGAGCAGTGATTCTCAGCCAGGGTTACTGTCACCTTGAGGCATCTTCAGATCCTTTCCAGGGTGCCGCAGGTTGCCACATAATGTTAGTATTGCTAGGTGTACAAACAATTCGCAAGATAAACCCAGAGATTTCAAATAGGAATCTATTGTGTTAAAATCATTCTGACTTGCTGTGGTCTTTTTGAATTCTTTGCAACAGAAAAATGACTAATATTTTTATATCATTGTGTCTGATGGCAATGCTTCAGTATAAGGATGACAATCTTCCAGTAAATAGGAAAGTTGCCAGTAAGTCAGTAGATGACTGAAGAGGCCTCCTCAGTCATCTGTTTGTCCATAGTAAAAAAATGAATGAAAACGAAGAGCTGGCATTTTCTGAGGCATGCCTTGAGTCTGAAAAGGGTGAGGACCATGTAGAAATGATTCTAGCAGGGTGCAGAGCCCAGGGCAAATCAGCCTATGTGGGGCCCAGATGTGAAGAAGCTGGTGGCAGCAGTGACAGCAAGGGGTGGGGGGCGAGGCGGCAGGAGGAGGGCAAGCAGATAGATGTGAAGCCGGCAGTGGTGTGGAGTCACCAGCACCAGGTGGGCCACAGGAGGGGCCGCGGCCACTCCGCCCAAAGTGGAGCCCCCCAAAGTGTGAGGCCCAGGATGGTAACCCCAATTTGCCCTCCCCTAGGAATGGCTCTGGGACCACTGATATAAAGACTGATGTCACAGACGTTCCTGAGAAGCTGTACAGGTCTGCCCTGGCTTATCTCTCATACTGATATTAAACTGTCTGTACCTGAGGACCCTGAGGATTGTGAGGATCTTGTCTGAGTAGCTACAGCATAAGATAGCATCTTCTTGAGGCAACATCTGTATAACAGAAACCTCAAGCAAGCACTGCTAAACTGGAAAGCAGGTGAAGAAGAGATCCTAGTACTGAGGCTGAATGAGATCAAGACTCAAAATGCAAAAATAAACTCAGTCCTAAAATTCCCAAGGCTATCCAAGGGGCTGGGAAAATCGAGAAAAATCCTATGTGATCAAGCAGGGGGCAAATCCAGAGGGGCTGCAGTGGTATGCCCATATATCCGTTTTGGATCACGCTGTGGGAGCAGCAGCTGGGGACTTTTTTAAAGTCTACAAAGCAGGAAAGACTAGCCCCCCTTTCAGCACCACCTCTCTTTCCCTCTGTGCCCATCTAAGCCTGAACAACTGCTCCTGAGTGACCGAGGGTCTAGTGATCCAAACTTGGGCACTTGCGCCTTTTGGCACCACCGTCCATTGGACATGTCCTCCTAAGGGAGCTTCCCATTGCTCGTCTGCCACGCCTTGGTCTTAAGAGGAATTGAGGGAGGTTTTTTGTATGTTATCTACTTCCTTAGGCATGCTCTGTATGGAAGTTTCTTGGGGCTCCTCCTCTCATACACCCCATCCATATACAACCTGTGGATGTCTAGCAGTGTGCCTGTTGGCCTGGACTTGTATCCCCCTAGGTCTGCCCCATGACCCCAACTAGGTTGACCACCTTTCTAGGATGGGGCCAGTTGGCTGACTGTATAGCTACTGGGCTCTCACAATGCAGAGAGGGTTATTTTTCTTGACCCCACTCCATAACCAAAACTAAGCACAAACTTAAATCTTATGTGAGGGCTGCATCAGTCCTTAAATCATAGTTCATCCCTCAGGGCCACACAGCCTGATAGGACCAACAGTTGGACCTACTATAAGTCTGAGTTTCCCCTCCAGGCTCTCCATGGGTTCCTGGCCTCCTTAACATGGCAGCTTTAGGCTTGCAAAATGGGTGTCTC
>NW_017729031.1:116899005-116900740 GCF_001723915.1 Gavialis gangeticus | reverse complement strand
TTGGACCTACTATAAGTCTGAGTTTCCCCTCCAGGCTCTCCATGGGTTCCTGGCCTCCTTAACATGGCAGCTTTAGGCTTGCAAAATGGGTGTCTCTTAAAATGAAGAACCAAGTAGAAGTTAAAGCAAAACACAAAACTAGGAGGCTGTGCTCATCCTCCCACTCATGAATCCCTGGGGCTTGCGAGGTCCTCAGATCCTCCGCTCATTCTCCTCTGGGGTAGCGTTGTCCTCATGATGGGGGCAGCACCCCTCCAGGTGTCCCCTTCATGCAAGTGGGGTTTTGCACACCCAAACATGCCATCCAGGAGCCTGCAGTTGCCATGCTTCTGCCCGCCTTATCACCATCCTGAACCAGCTCTTGTAGTTGGTTTCTGGCACTGGCTGCTGATGTCATGCCTCTGTGCCCTCCCAGCTACACTGACAGCATACTTAAAAGCCACTCCATGCCTCTGGCTGCTGTACCTGTGGCAGGTAAGTTCCTTCCAGTTTTGGCCCTCCCCAGGCCACTTGCTAGGACCTCTGGCATTCTTTCATTGCCCTTCCATATCCAGCATGGGGTTTCCAGCCCCCTGGACTTGTCACCCTGTGGTAACCTGCATGCTGAGCCTCCCCTGCCTACCAATTTCCCCTCTCCTTTGCCTACTGTTGCTGCTGTCCCCAGCTGACCTGGAGGCAGGGGGAGCTCCAGAGCCACTCTTGCCTCATTCAAAATGCTACCATCCCACCACCCCTGGGTGTTTCCTGACAGTCTGGGAGCAGGCAAAGGGAGGGGGAACCCATCTGCTGCCACTTCTATCCTCAACTGAGTCTAGCTTCCCCCATGCAAAAGATTCCCTCTGCCCTGGCTGAAGCAGGGCAGGAGCAGTTGGGACAGTGGTAGTGGCAGGCACTATACTCAGAGGTGCAAGCTGCTCAGCACAGAGGGAGTGGGGTGGAGGTGCCAGTAGTGGGAGGGGATTCTTATCTTCTTTGGAGACTTGAAAAAAGTCCCCTACTGCTGCTCCCTTGGCATGGTCTGCCTGTCCCGTGGAAGCACTTCCCTTTCCAAAATCCTGGATGTGCCTATGTGATGAGGCTAAAAAGAAAGGCCTACAAAGGATGGAGGAAGGAAGAACAGAGACTTCACCCCGGTGGCTAAGAAGAATGGAGGATGGATTCGTCTTCTGTCCAATGGCTAGAAAGTGAGGGAAATCAATACCTGCTTTCCATACCCAAGACATAGATGACATATTGAGCTAAACGGTATACATGGAAGAGCCAAAGAGTAGTGGAATTTACTTTAGCTAGTTTTACTTTGTCTCTGGCTTATTGTTTTAGCCTGTCACGAGATGATGTGTGCATTCAACCTGTGTGAATGGATAATTTTGAATTTATTCTTGATTAAAAAAACAAAAAAATGTTTAGCTTAAAACATTGTGTTTGACCCCAAATAAAACATTATGCTAAACTAAAGCTCCCCTTGCCCCCCGGTGAACCAGCCAGCCCTCCCCAACCCCACATCCCACAAGCCACTCTGGGTGCTGCTAGATTTATTAATGTTTGTCACTGCCAGAAGTAAGTATCAGTCAGGGCAAGGGCAGGAGGGATGAGGGAGTCTGGTCACTGGGAGTGTTGGGGGGGCACTAAAAATATCCTCTGGTCCCCCCACAAACCTCCCTCTCAACCGTGTGAGCCCTCTAAACCCGTCAGACACTCCTGAATCCCAACAATCCCCCACAGATCGAGGCTGCCC
>NW_017729031.1:116890445-116898930 GCF_001723915.1 Gavialis gangeticus | reverse complement strand
CACTATGGAAGAAAGAGACTTGGGGGTCATCATTGACCACAAGATGAACATGAACCTGCAATGCGATGCTGTGTCTAGTAAAGCGACCAAAACACTGGCTTGCATCCATAGATGCTTCTCAAGCAAATCCTGGGACGTCATTCTCCCCCTGTACTTGGGCTTGGTGAGGCTGCAGCTGGAGTACTGCATCCAGTTTTGGGCCCCGCAATTCAAAAAGGATGTGGAGAAGCTTGAGAGAGTCCAGAGAAGAGCCACGTGCACGATCAGAGGTCAGTAAAACAGACCTTATGATGACAGGCTGAGATCTATGAGGCTGTTTAGCCTGGAAAAGCACAAGCTTAGGGGTGATCTGATGGCCACCTGTAACAGGGCACTAAGGTGCCTGCTACTGAAAAGCAGCAGTATGGGCTCAGGTGTTGGTTGCTAGAGGCAACCAGAAGGAGCTAAGGGCCGGCACCTGGTGGGTCAGCTGACTGGAAGGGGCAGGGCTGACCACCATAAAACACAGACAGGAGGCTGTGGGTGCTCTCCCTCTCTTTCCCTCTCCCAACCATCAGCTGGAACGAAGGAGCACTGTTAGATCAAGAAAAAGAGCTTGGCCCTGGAAGGGGAAAAGGGAAAGGCCTGGAGGTACAAATCACTAGTTACGGGTGCGACATGGTGTGTGGTTTAGAGAATGCTGGGCTTAGAGAACGTTTTAGCCAGAGGGCTTAGATTTTGAGTTATAGCTGATTGGCTCGCATTATTGCTTTTGTAGTTTTATAACACCGGAGGACTGGGTGAGGCTATTAGGGGTTGGAGGAGGCCTCATGGGGGTTCCATGGTAGCGTGGAGACCTCAGCGCCAGAGAGGGCACAGCGTTTAGGGGTGTATCGTCCCCGGCCCCAGTGCGGGCACGAGCACGAGGCAGGGCCCCAGTGCGGGCACGAGCATGAGGCAGGGCCCCAGTGCGGGCACGAGCACAAGGCAGGGCCCCAGTGCGGGCGCGAGCGCAGAGAAGGCCCCAGTGCGGGCGCGAGTGCGGAGAAGGCCCCAGTGTGGGCGGCAACTGTGAGATAAGCCAGGGGGCGCCCGTGAGGGCGCCGAGAGGTGAATTGACCAGACAACGTCTGGTACATCTGCGAGGCTTGGGGCTTGGTACAGGGGTGGTAGGAGCCACGCGTGGCCCCTAAGGCTTTAGTGCACCGAGTCACCTGAGACGGAGTACAGACTGGGATACATCTGGGCACCGTGTCAAAGAGGACAAAAAAGGCAGCCTCCCGTAAACACTAATAACACCAAAGATGTGGCAGGAGAGATGGTGAGGGTGCGTTGACACCAACTTGACACAGTAGGGGGCACTAGAGGAGCTCATGGCACCCCTAGGTCCTGCCCACACCACCTATAAGTTTATCAGGGGTGACCATCAGTATCTGGGGGAACGTTTGTTCACCAGAGCGCCCCAAGGGATGACGAGGTTGAACAGTTATAAACTACAGCAAGACTGTTTCAGGCTGGACATAAGGAAGAATTCCTTTACTGTCCGAGCCCCCAAGGTCTGGAACAGCCTGCCATCGGAGGTGGTTCAAACACCTACATTGAACACCTTCAAGAGTAGATTGGATGCTTATCTTGCTGGGATCCTATGACCCCAGCTGAATTCCTGCCCTTTGGGCGAGGGGCTGGACTCAATGATCTTCCAAGGTCCTTTCCAGCCCTAATGTCTATGAAATCTATGAAATCAAGGTCAAGAAAGATGTTTGGCTCTTTTTATTTGCAGGTGTGTCTACACATTCTTTTACGCATGCCTAAACTTAATGCACATTTGCCTAATGCACTTTAAGGCAATTTAGGTGTGCGTCTACACTTGCACCTGCTAAGGCACATTAATGTGGTATGTGGATTGATTTGGGACTAAAGTTAATCCCAAGTCAGTTGACATACACAGTGTTAATGCACCTTAGCATGTCTACATGTACATTAAGGCGCTTTAGCTATTCATGCATAAATTTGATACCTGCTTTTGCAGGTGTCAAATTTAGGGGCGAATTGCCTAAAATCACCGTTTTTAAGGCACATTAAGGGCATGCATGTGTAGACCTGCACCCTTAATGTGCCTTAAATTAAATTGGCACATATAGATGCACCCAGTGTCCTAGGGAGTTCCCCTGCCTTTGATGAAGGCTGTCAAGAAAGAACTCCAAGACGTGGTCCAGAAAGGAGTTATTGAGCAAGTTGATGAGCTGGTATGCACCCATGGTTATTGTAGCTAAGTTTCCTGGGATGTGCGCATCTGCATTGACATCTGAATTCAAAAGGAGTGTAGAATGTGAATACTAGTCCACATCAGCATTTGAATATTCACATGGCCAATGACAAGATGCTAAAATCTTCAGCAAACTCAGTGTCAACTCAGGGATTCTGACATATACCTATCACTCAAAAATCACCTGTGCTCACTGTATATGTTACTCTATACAGGTTCAAAAGCTTATGGCTACATCCTATTTCACCTTTCATGTCCAATTTTGTAACTATCATTTTTGACACGGTTTGCAATCCTGTTCTATGTGCAGTGTGGATGCACAAGCATCTGTGCAGCTACTGTGCATACTCAATAAATTGCACTTTGGCTGTGCAGGTACTTAACTCCAAATGCATCTTTTTTAATGTTAAATCCCCAAATTGTAGCCTAGTAAAAACAAGGAAAAGAGACCTCCTCTCTTTTAGCCTCATAGTCTAGTGATTAGGATAGTCACACATGAAGCAGGACATTCATATTCACAATCCTTCATTTCTTACTTTGAATCTACAGCTCTTGCTTTGCAGTACAGTGCTCTAATCACCAGGTAAAAGGTTAGGCATTCAGCAAGTTCATCTCCAGACCTCCTCTTGAAGCTAAGCCACTGCTCTTTGCACTTAATATTCATTGGAAAAAATGGATGGAGAACAGTGTAGTGGGGAAGTTTCTGCCCTAGTGGGAGCAAGGCTCCAGGCTAGAGCCTAGAATCCCCACCCTGCTATTACAGCATCCATCTCATTAAGCCACATGGCTTGTTTGCTTTTTCCTGTCCCCACATATCTTCCTCTTTTGGCTGCCCAGAGGGCCAGCTTCAGGATGAATGCTGGTAGTATGTGGCCTCATGATGATTACCACTGTACTAGAGAGTAAGAGATGCAAGTTTAAACCCCTCTAGTTAAGGCAGACCTAAAACCTGTATTTTTCACTTCCTGGATAAACACCCTAACCACTAAGCTATTGAGTTAAAACATAGGAGAGTCCTTTCCTACAGCCTGCTAGTCAAAGGTTTTTGCTTAGCTACAACTTGTGGACTTATATTTATTTAGGTATGTGTGCATGGAGCCGCACACTTGTCTGGTCAGAATTCTGGCTACTAAGCATGTTCACCACCTGGGTGAATGCTTGCCTGTTGACAGTACATGTGGAACAGGATCACAAACTGCATAAAGGCCAAAAGCAGCAGCTAGTTGCCTGGGTAAGGATCATTTAGGCAAGTCAAGTGCCTATGTGACTTGCCCAAGGTTGCATAGGAAATCTGCAGCAGAGCAGGGAATTATACCCACCTCATTAGCTCTACCTAGTGGAACATATTTCTCCATCAGGGAATGTAAAGAGGAAAATGTAATTACCTGAGTTGGGATTAACTAAAGTCACCATGGGACCTCTGTGGAGTATAGTATCAAGGCTCAGGTTCTGTAATAATGGATCTCAGAGAAATTTGGTGGATTATATACAGAGCGGGTTCTGTAGGGGTACTAGAAATGGATCTGCTCTGTGGGTGGAAGTATGCAGTCAAGGAATGGGAAGCTTCTTGGAAGAACTCAGCACAGCAGCAGGCAGTTTTAGTGGATTTTTTTAGTGCAGGGAAACTTGCTTCAGGTCGCCTCAGGTAGATTGCTGTATAAACCAGCAGTCTTTCATAGTCTATGGGGCACTCTGCAGTTCACTGTGACCAAGTCTTTCAAATGAGATTTAAAACCTCTCTGCTGTTGCTGCCCCACTCCTCTGTCAGTGCTCAGGCATACACTTGCCATCTCTATTGGGGTTTTGACAACAGCAAAGCTAGGGAATGGATTATAGCCTCTGTACTGTTCATGGTGTGAGCTAGGTTGAATTCTGGCATGCTGGGATTTCAAGGGTTAAAAATCTTCTGTAAGTATTGTGGCTTCTTTCCAAAAGGTTTCAGTTAACACCAAAGGTCTCCTGATAGCTCACTCTCTTTAATAGATTTTTCCCATTGACTTCTCCCTTTATTGACTATCATTTCCTTTTCTGCAGGGCAGCTATTTTCTGGGTCACTGATCCAACCAACTTAAAAGGGATTTCATTGATTGGATTTTATTGGTGGTTACTTCAGCCATGATGGACAGAGTTGTTAGTACCTGCTAACAGCTCTTCTGTTCCCACATAGTGATTCCAAGCAACTCAGGTATACCTTCCCCACCAGTGTAGTTTGGACACCTCTTCTTTATCTTTGCTGAGTGTTGTACACTTGCTAGCACATTCTTCATTTCCTTGATCTCTCATCTGGGTGTATTTCCTTCTTTTTAGTATAGCTGGCAAGGTTGTTATTCCATATCGGATCCCCACTTGATGTAACAGGTCATTAACTCTATTTACCTGGAAGGAGCTGCCATGATCTCCCTCAGCTGAGGATCCTGTCCACTATTTCTGGCCTTATACAGTGGAGAAGATGCATCAAGTCACAGGTTATAAGAAAAAGCAGAATATTTTCCCAAGTGGGTGGCATTTGTCAGAAGTAGCTACGTGATTTAAGAACAGAATCACACCAGGAAGAGACATAGAGCACAGTCAGCAGTCACTTCCCTCCACTTCCCCACTTCCCTCCCTACATACTAAGCTCCAGGTCCAGCCCCTGACCAGTGTAAAATTGTCAGGTAAAATCTGATGAAGCTGCAGGCTCTTTCTGCTAGGGGTGGGAAGTTGGAGCTGGAGTCAGCTGCTTCATTGATGACCCTTCTTTTTAAACCAAGACGGTAGAGTCCTGTTTCCTTGAGTGCAACAAGTGCCAGTTCATTACTTGCATTTCTATAACTCTTCTAGTTAGCACTCAGCCCAAAAGTACATTCCCCGGGACTGTACCCTAATGGGCTGTTCTGATTGTGTTTGGAGATGCACTGGCTTTCTTTTCTCTCTTCGCAGGCTCCTAGTATCCACCCTCCACCCATTTGAGCAGTGTGCTTGCCTTGTTTTGGGTGATGTGTTGGCATATAGGGAGGAAATTGCTATTGTTTCAGCTCTTTAGTTGCATACAGAGATGATATGTTTCACACCGCAATGTCTGTCACAATACCTCCTGCTGCTCCATGTGATGTGGTTGTTAAGGATGTGTGGTTTGAGTTGTAGTAGCCTGACTGGAACTGGAGTATGGAGATACCTATTCAAAAGCAGTTCAGCCAGGCTGAAGTTATCTACAAAGCGGTCAAACATGGCCCACAGGCTGGGTCCAGCATAAGGTGCTGCCTCATGTGGCTTCTCTCTGGCTGGATGATTCACTTCAGAATTTGACAGCCATGGCAAGAAGTCCCACAATGTGAATCAGGCCTACCAACTTATTTGAATTGGACATCCCTGATCTACAGGCTGTGGAGCCTAGTATAAGGCATCTGCTATTTTTTAAATCTGCCTTCACTATCTTCACTATGAACATGTCCTGGAGGACATGAGGGCCAAAACCACAGGGTCAAATCCTATTGAAGCTTTATGAACCAAAGTGACAATTACAGAGCCATGTAAGTGCAGGACTTGTCATATCTGCACAGCTTGGATTGTTTTTATCTGTCACTGAATATAGTCATCCAAGTGTGGCAGGCTTGCCGGCTTGAAAGGGCTCAGAGTGATTGGTGGGGCATTCAGGAAAGGCAAGGGGAGAGGCTTGCCCCACCCCTACCCAGGGGCAAGGCAAAGAGCCAGACCAGAGAGGGGACTAACCCCCTCTCTCTCTCTGATTGGTCCATTTACAATCTAGGATGGAGCCTCCAAAGAAGATAAAAAGGCAGCATGACTGGCATATGGGTGGCTGTGACGAGGGGCAAAGAAGAGCTGGCAGAGCTGGCCAGCGGGGCAGAGCAGTTGCCCCAGAAGAGCCCGAAGACAACTTGTGGGATGGGGAGTAGCAAGCGGCTGCGTCCCCCAGCCCCGCCACAGGGAGCGTGGCGCCAGTGCATGGAAGGTCCTGGGAGGAGACCGAGACCCCGTAGCTGCACGCGGCAGCTCAGGTCTAAAACCCCGGCACAAGACGGGACATGTGGTGAATAGGGGCCACTGGTGCACAGGATGGTGCACAGGACCAAGAGGGGGCTGGAGGCCAGGAGAGCCTTGAGCAACTGAGGACCTCCTGCTGAGGGAGGAGACACCTCCACCAGAGGAATGAGAGTGGCCTCCACAGGCCTTAGTGAGTTGCCTGGGAAGGGGATTTCCACAGGGGCAGAGGGTCCCGCCTGTCATTTCTGTGGCTGGCAGCTGGAAGGGAAGCCCCCTGATGGGGAAGGGACCCCAGGTTTGAGGTCAGCCTTTTGGGTGATTCAAGCAGGGTTACAGGGGCCCCCCATAGGGCATTGGGGTATCCCTTCACTCTTCTTATCTTTGGTGCACTGCTATTGCTCTAGGGCAATGCAGGTTATTTTTTGTTTTTTTTTTCTCTGGGACCTGCACCTTTTCATTTGTAAACCCTGCATCTCAGGCTTTGTCAATCTCATGCCTCATATTTTGTGAACTTGTACCTCATGTTTTGTAAACTTCCATTCCATTAGAGTATAAGTTTGCATGACTGAATGAGACCTCTTTGGTTCCTCACCTGTATATAGCGTGTCTGCATAGATATGTAAATAGTCTGCCTATAGTTCCTGTAACTTATGTATATATATGTTCATTATTATAACTTTTATATCTTATTAAATTTGTACATAGATAAGCTTATCATGTGTCTGGGCCTTGCTCTAGAGGGGGAAGGAGGGAAACTGCATATAGCAGGCAGTTCGCCTCCCGCAGTGCATCAGTACCCATTCCCATCCCTTCATTGGAAGAGGGGGTACTCATACTAGTACCAACCAGGTTACACAAGTATGTGTATACCTACAGGAAGCGAGCTGGAGGACAAGGAAGAGGACACTTCCACCTTTTAGTCCAAAAGCCTAATGATTAGGACATCTGTGCAGGAAGCAGGATACCTGGGAAGTAGGCTCCCTCATCAACAAGGGGCTTGACCTTGTTCCCTACCTCCCCCCACCATTTCCTAGCAAGATGCTCTAACCACCAGACAATGTCTAGTCCTCTTCTTGAAGCTGGCTCACTGTGTAGCCAAGAGGAGAGGAAATGTGAGGCCATGAGCTAAGAACAAGTTAGATATAGCGCAGTGTTAGAGGGTGGATTCTGATCTCTGCTTCAGTGGCTTTTCTGCATCTAATTTTCGTTGCATAAACAGCAGCAGGAATATTTCCACCCCACTGGGGGTAGTGGCCAGCACCTGAATGCAGGGCTTACTTTCTTTTAGGGCACTGTGAATTTTATAAAGCACTTGCTTGCTTACTTCCTCCTGGCCCAATCAATGTAGCTTCCTCTCCCAGCTGCCTTGTGGACCAATTTCAAGAGGAGCCCTGGGGAATGTGAGCAGTGTCTAGCTCATGGGCCAATGATAAGAGCTCTGCAAGAAATACAGATTCAAGTCCCCTTAGTGTGAGGGGAACCTAGAATCTAGGTTCTCTATGGGCAACTGTCCTCACCACCTAGCTGTTGGTTAAAAGATGGGTTGGCCTACCTCTTCTGCTGGTATCAAACACTTATTACTTGTCAGGACTTAAGTTTCTGGACTGATCTGGTGTCATGTGCCAGGGGGCATGGCAGAGCAGCACAGCCCAATCCTTAGTGCCTGGTGTAGGGTACTGGCATGGTGAGGTGCAGAGGAAGCCATGGCCAGAGAGCTGAAGGTGGGCTAAGGTACCTGCACTTGTGTAACCATGTGCATGATGCAGCAGGGGGGAAGAGCATGCATGGGCTTGGTATAGTGGGAGGTAGGGAGCACCTACATGCCCAGTGCAGCAAGGGGTGGGGACTGCTCACATGCTCAAGGCAGCAGGGGATGGAAAATCACCATGTGCCCAATGCCACAGAGGTTAGGGAGTACCCATGTGCCCAGTGAAGCAGGAGGCAGGGAACACTTGCTTGCCTGGTGCATTGGGGGCACAGTTGCCAACCCAAGACAATACTTTTTACTGACAACCTGCAAACTTTTTACTGATATATGCTTTACCTAATGCAAATGGAAAGTCAGAGAAAAAAATTCTTGGGTTGGCAACCTAACTTGACTACATCAGTGGTTTTTACACCCTGCTGCTCTCACCCCAGGGATTCCCTAGTCATCCCAACACCCCAATACCTTAGCTTCACCCTGTACCATGCTGCTTCCTTCTAGCTCACCCCTCAGCCTGGCTCCTACCTGGGATCACACCAAAAAACAACCCCTCC
>NW_017729031.1:116877384-116885445 GCF_001723915.1 Gavialis gangeticus | reverse complement strand
CACCCTGCTGCTCTCACCCCAGGGATTCCCTAGTCATCCCAACACCCCAATACCTTAGCTTCACCCTGTACCATGCTGCTTCCTTCTAGCTCACCCCTCAGCCTGGCTCCTACCTGGGATCACACCAAAAAACAACCCCCCCCAAAAAACAACAACAAAAAACACACAGCTCGGCTGTATAAACCATCTCCAGTGAGTTATTAAGACAGACTCCCTCCAAAACATTTTGCAGCATGTTGGACAGCTAAGATGTTCATTGCCACATCAGTTCTCAAAGATGAGAAGACAAAATACAGGAGGAAGCAACGTCTTTATTTGGCCCAAGTAACAAACCAATTCTGCTGGAAAGTGCTATGCCATCCACCACAGCTGTCACCAAGGATCCAAGGAATCCCACAGGTGCTCTTGAAGTCTAGATATCACCTAGATTTATGTACTCCTTAAATATTTGCAGAAAACACTGTGTGCATCTACATGTGCCATTAAGGTGATGTGATAAACTCCAGCACAGTTTGCAACAGAGTCTGCTGCTCCCAAGCACAGTGTCTGTATGGGTGCCTGGGACTGCAGCAGTTTATGCCAGGGCAGACCACTCCAGGTTGGCAGGGAGCCGCAGGAAGGTCAGCCCTAGGCAACAGTCAATTGACAGAGTTTTATTTGATGGGTCAAATACCCATAATGCCCTCAAGTCAGGCATTATGCTATACCTCTGGTACATAGAGTAAGCTGGTGAGAAATGCAGTTCTTGAATTAAGAGTCTCAGGTCACAGAAAGGGTGAGGCTGTGGGGATCTTGTCTGTAGGACTTGTTTTACAGTTCCCGATTCTGAAAGCTTCAAGATATGGTAAAGCAGGACCCTATTTACCCAGTTTACTTTTTAAAAACTGAGTAATGCAGTGGTTCTCAACTTTGTTGCACACTCATGGAACCCTTCAGAAAATGCCAGCTCTTCACTTTCACTCATTTATTGTGTGGGGCAAAATACTAGAGCAATGCTTCTATTGTAAAGAACTCAGAAAGACCATAATAGGGGAGAATGTTTTTGACACTATAGATTCCTATTTGAGATTTCTGGATTTACCTTATGAATTGTCTGTAGGTGTTTGCACACCTGACAGTGCAAATGTTAGGCAGCACACTTAAAAGGTTTCTCACAGCACCCCAAGGAGCTGTGGTAGCTTGGTTGAGACTCACTGGTTTAATGCTTCACACATTTCTTGGTAGTGGCTCCACTTTGTTCTTGTCAGAGCAGAGCACTGGCCGCCTGCACAGGGGAAGGATGCGTCACATCATTGAAACCCTCACTTTTTCTGAATTCAGTCCTTGAAGGGTTGGGGCTTACCCCCGCTTTCTTAGACCTGTGTATTTGCAGCATTGCAATTACTCATAGAGCCCACTGGAGGCCACTCTCAAACAGCACTTTTTTACTGCCTGAATCCCAGGTCACTTAAGAGTTGCAGTTAGATGAGGGTGCAGATTAAGCCCAAGAGACTGAGTCTCTGGCTTGGCTGTTGCAGGCTCCACAGGGGAACTGGCGTATGGTTTCTGGTGAAAGAGGTAGTAAGGCAGGGAAAATAGCCATGCTGTAAGGCCTGAGGAGGCTGTGTAGAAGCCAACACACTTGCTAGCTGCCCTCTTATTCCTAGACCTCTGGGTTTCCCTTGTGGCCTGGCTGCTCCGCCCTTCTCCCTGCCTGCAGCTCTTTTATACACAACACAAAATTAAGATATAGGAAAGAAATGCCATTAGCACTTGGTAACCGTGGCACTTGAAAAGTCCAGAGTCCAGAGGTGTGTTCTGTGCTGAAACCAATTGCACAGACAACTAGTGAGCTCTTCCAGTTTTGTGGAAAGTTTAAAAAACAAGAACAAAAAAACCCAAAACAAAGCCTACACACATTGTTAACCCCCCACACCCCAAAATGCACAGCATTTTTCATGAAAAGAGAAATAAAGAGAATTCAAGTGAGCATTTAACTAACTGTGCAAAGGCAGCTTTTATTCAAATCTGACTTTACAATATGCAGTTATACCATGGTACTCAGCTTTCTTTGTAGGAGTGTTGGTAGCAGCAGATAAATAGGGTCTCCTAGTTTTAAACAAGGATCATCTATATAGGGCATTTGCCAAGCTTCCTCCTTTTAAACTACTTTGTGTGCAATGGAAAAAAAGACATCAGAAATCCCCAGTAGGGAATAACCTTGCACTGGCAGATTGAACAGATGATCTCATAATACCCGAAGGCCTTTTCCTTCCCTATCTTTCTGTGTCTAATTTGGAAAGGAGTTGAATGGAGTGTATGGCTGGCAAGTCTCTATCACCAGGTGGCAGTATTGAAAAAAAAATCCCATACTTCAATATCACAGGTCAGTAAAATGATCCTAAGCACCCTACTGGACCAAGGCCAGGCTCCCAGTCAAGGCAAGTCACTCTGTACCCTCACTCACCCATTCCCTCATCCCATCCCATTCCGGCTTCCCTCCCTTTAGACCAAGGAGGCATTTATGTATCTTTGAGGAACGGAGGGAGGTAGCTAAGCCTTAGAAGAGCATAAGAGGAAGGAGGAATTATATGTAAGGACTTCACAGTCTGAGTTGCATTAGATTCCCTCATTTACTACACACAGCATCTACACAGAGATGTTTACTGAGCAGTAGACTAATTAGCTGTGCAGTAAGTGTCATGCATGTACATGTATGCCACTATTAGGCTGGAGTACACTAATTTACTTTGCAGCACATTAGTACTTGTAGATACTAGTACTATCCTTTTGTGAGTTAAAAAAACTCACTCCACATGTAGACACTGCCCTGGCTGGGGCATGAGGGTGCTTCAGTGCAGGGGCTGCCTGTTGGCTAGCCCTGCACTGAAGCACCCTTGTGCTCCAGCCAGCCGCTTCACAGCACGTTGAGCTGGAGGGAGTAGCCCTGGACTGGCAGGTTGACTCCCCAGGCCCCCTACCATCTGGGCTTCTCCAACTCAGTTCAACGTGCTGTGGTCCTAGGCACATGTGAAGACAGCGCCTGGGAGCAGTAAGCTCTGGAGAATTTATTTATGTGCCTTAATTGCATATGTAGATACAACTATAGGCACCTGGTGCCACCATAGGCATCAACAAGCTAAGATCCAAGGCCTCTTGCTGAAGGATTCCTGTCACCCTGGCAGCAGTATCTCATGTCCCCATGTCTGCTCCGCTATGCTCACCTGGTGCTGCTCTGGCCCTCAGAGCAGCCTCCAAGTCAGCTTTCCAAATCAATGTCTTACTGCAAGTTTGAACTAATCCACTCCCCCAATTTTCCACACTTCCAAGCATTTATCTCCCTCTGCTGTTCATTTGTCTGAGTAGCTGGTGCACCCTGCTGTAACTGTACAGCCTTGGGGAGGCAATACCCCACAGCTTTTGCCAGCTGCAGTTCATCCACATTAAGTCCAGGGTGCCAACTAGCCAAACTGTTTCTCAGTAGCTTAGAAGTGAGCAGTGTCCAATTCCTCCTCTGTGAGATTCCCCCTCTTCAGGGATCTCTGACTGCCTTCCTAAAACCTGTCAAGGTCCCCAGTGTGGAGCAGTCTTTGGTGACAGATTTATCAGAGCTGTGAGCAATTTGAGCTATCACCCCACAACGAGAATGTCTGGGTGATGACAGACATGCAGCCCCCTGCCTAACTCATGATGCTTTACAGAAAGCACCATTAGTTAGACTGACCCTCCTGACATTTGTAGGTTTGTGACCGAATTGCTCACCTATGTCCCCTTGAAGTAAAAGCCATTGGTACCATGGACCTGTATCCAGAGCTAAGAGGAGTCTTTAAGGCTCTTCACACCACAGACATGAATGATCATGACATTTCTGTTCATCTCAGTAGAGGAAAGGCATAGGTTGGGCATCTGAGAGGTACTCCTACTCTGCAAGATTCACCTGCTTTTAAAGTGTACATTTATTTCTGTGAATTAGCTTAGCCGGTAAGAGCCAAGTGCTGATAACCCCCAGGTCATAGGTCCAATTTCTGGTTGGCCTAGATCTCTTGAGGTTCCTTACTTCTACATTCTAATTTTTTCTTTGATGGCTCTCCAGGCTTCAAGCACTGGCAAGCAGGGCTTTCTATGAAAGGGCTCAGACCTCCCAATCTGGCAGACAGACACCTTTACATGTGCTCCAGGGGTGGCAGGCGGAGGCACTTTAATTACAGCAGCTCCAAAAGTTGCTCTAATTAAAGGGCCACCGCATCTTCTGAATTACCATCCCTGTGTTTCAAAGTAGTGGCTGGGGGAACTTGAATTCAAGCTTGTTCAACAAGCTTTCGTTAAAAAAGCACCCCTGCTGCCATTTTGAAGCGTGGAGATGTTAATACACAAAATGCAGAGGCTGGCTGGTCTATGGTAATTACCACACTTCAGCAGACTCAATAATTGAGTCTGCTCCAATGCACTGTAGTTACAGCATGTCAGAGCAGCCCTGCAGCACATCTACAGGCACTTGTTTGCATGCGTGTCACTGGTGGAAATGTGATCTTTGAATCTGGAAAATCTCTCCTAAGTCTTATTTAAGGAGGATGTCATTATAGCATCTTTTGAGAGACAATTAGAGTTTTCGTAGACAAGCCAGGAACAGGACAAGACTGATTTCTATAAGAAGAAGTGAGGCAAGTGCCCTATGCTGCCCAGGGAGGATGCCAGAGGACAAGGGAACGGTGAGCCGAGCCACTGTTCCACTCACATTGGAAGTCCCCATTGTTCAGGATGCAGGTGAGGAGCTGTACTCCTGAGCACCCTTCCTACCTTAACTCAAATGAAGAATAACAGGAAATGCCATGCACTAGTCCTGCAGGGAATACAGTTCTGAGAAAAAGGCTCTTGTCCCCCATCTGTGAGGAATGACGTAGAGGAAGGGAATCTCAAAAACAGAAAAATCGAGGGAAAACCACCAAAATAACTTTTAAACAAATGTCAGAAATAACTGCTTTATTGGAGCCAAGTTTGTCTCCAGGGAAGGCCTCTCTGGACCTTCTCCACTCCTGCAGGCAGCAGTGCAAGCACCCCCTCCCCGACTGGTGTATACATGCCCCAGGCTGTGCAATGCAATGCCTCTCCAGCTCCTCACCAAGCAGACAGGAGGGGGTGTTAAGCACTCCAAGAGAGACAGAGACCAAGGGGAACAGGTAGATGGGGCAGCATGAAGGATCCAGGAAGCTCTCTCTTCCTGGCTCACTTTTGAGCAGTGGGGAGTAAGAAGAGGACTGTGACAAGCATCTGAGCCACATCCTGTACCTGCCTCTTTGACACTGTTGCTGATTCCCCCACGGCCAAGACCAAACAATCCCAGTAGTGGGGGGAGCACTGGATAAAGAGCACATTTTGCTCTCTTCCCAATGCTTGGGTTCACGAAAGCTTGTGCTCTGCATCTGTCTTATCCACCTCTGTAAACTAACTAAATATCTACCCTGCCTTCTGACTGACTTTAGAGTAACAGGCCACCCACCTCTTTTCCTAATGCTCCATCATGAACTTGAAACAATGCTGCTGCCCTGATCTGAGCTTGTCGTGTGAGGCTTGGGCCTAGGGTTGGGGGCCAAAATGTTCAGCCACTCTAGGAGGCCTAGAATGATCTGCCCAGAGCACTCCCTGTGCTCACACTTCTATCCATAGAGGCTGTGCAATTGCTTCCCCTCCTAATCAGAGAGGTCTTTGCAAGAAGAAGAAATGCAGGCTGCCTATACACATGCTGAGGGGTGGGAGGTGTTCCAATTACAGCAGTTCCTGGAGAGCCGCTCTGATTAAAATGCTGCAGCATCACATGTATTAAGTCCCTGCACATTTAAAAATGGATGCAGATGCTCATTCAGTGAGCTTTAGTTAAAGTGCCCTGTGGCCATTTTGAAATGTGGTGGGGCTTAACACATGTGAGACTGAGGCAATGGTAGAGTGTTCTAATTATAATGCGTCAGAGCTTGTCTATAGGCAACCTCTGACCAGGATTTCTCCTCTGCTGGATTAACAGCTCTAAGAAATGGATCTGTAAATTTATTATAGACCTAACTGCTTTCAGATTAATGGGGACAGAGGCCCACTGCTGCCCGGCCATGTTCTACACTCACACAGTCAAACGCAAAAGCATTGCCTGGGAGCTTGCAGATCTGTAAAGCAGGAAGTCCACTGTGCACCCACATACTTCTGTACCCCTAAGAGTATGGTGACCACATTTTTTTCCTCCTTAAATAATGAGGACACTGTTGATGCGGGTGGGCACTGCTGTTGCTGTGTGGGGGCAAGGCAGGTGACTAGATCAGTGCCCATCCCAGCCCACCCCCTGCCTCTAGCCACTGCTCAGGCAGAGCCAGGCCTTCCCACTGGATGCCTGCACCAGTGGTGCCAACTTGGGAGGGAGGGTCACCAAAATACAAGTTCACCCAGGGTGCCATTTTCCCCAAGGCTAGCTCTACTGTTGTACACTCATGCACAGTAGAGATCATGCAAAGAAGGGATCATGTTAGATGGTTGAATCCAGGACTTGTTCAAGATTTTCACCTTTCAGGATTGGCTTATAAAATCCAGGACTGTCCCAGCCAAACTGGGATGTATGGTCACCCTACCAATGAGGGTTGCTGGGCCACTCTGTTACTCAGTTTAAAGTCCTCTGGTTGTAAGCTTTTAGGTTTAATCACTGGAAAGTGACATGCAGCTGGGCAGGGTATTCCTGCTCCATTTGGAGAAGCTGAGCAGAAATGCAAAAGAACTGTCTTTTCTCAGAAACTATACAGTGTAAGGCAGCTCCTTTCACTCCCAGGGAGGCAGCAGTATGATGACATACTGGGAACCCAGGGCAGCAGTGACACAGGGTCAGCAGCAACTTCCCTGAACAAGTCAGTGCCTGGAGCTGCTACTCTGGTCAGGCTGCCTTTGCTATCCCACTGCAGGGGAACTGTTAGGACCATTGCTCATGTCCATATTTCCCCCCTCCAGCCCATGGGGATGGGAGCCTATTGACTCATATCGTATCCCTCCTCCTAGACAGCATGGCATTTTCTAGACCCAGAGTTCTTTTGGATGGGGCCTCTCTTTCTGCCAGCTCTGTGCATTGCTGAACTGCCTGAGCAGAGAACCCCCCACAGCTCCTCCTGTTTACTCCTGCTAAGGACAAAGTGATTAATGAGGCCAGAACACATCCTCTTTCCCCAGGATCCAGCAAGAGGCACAGCTGAATAAATACCCCGCGTTATTCTAGCTTGCCTGGCTGGGAGCAAAACTACAGGTAGCAAAGAGCAAGGCCAAGCACATTTATCTGCACCTCACCACTGAATCCCACAGATGAGAGAGCAAGACAGAAAGATTGATAAAGTCTAGGGTTTTGCTCCCAGCCTTCCACTGGATGGCAATTGCACAGTGCTTCAGGTGCCCCCCACCCAGGAGAGCTCTTATGAGCGACAGGGAGTAAACTGGGGTTTCATATCCTCTGCTTCAGCCCTGCATCTTTGTATGAAGGCTGCAATATGTATCCATACTTGGAGAAAGCTGGGTGATGCTGCGCTGCCAATAAAGAGATTCTATGTAAGCATGGAATTTTTTCACCCCATGACAACTATTTTATTCTCCCTGGGAATGATCAGTGTCTTCTTTGCATGTCCTTGTGCAGCAGGATGTCACAGCCCAGCCTGGCACTAGAATTAACTCTAGTTAACTCTTCCTAGCAATCCACCAGGTGAGAGGTATTGCCATCAATGAGGGAGGCCCCATCAGGAACTGTAAGTCATATATGGAGACTCTTATAAATGCAGATCCTTGGCGCTCAGCTGGGATGTATATATGGGGCTACAGTTGGGGCTTGAGGTAAGACTGCTTTTCCTGGTACAAGTCAAAGGGCTGTGCTTGATCTTTGTGTGTTAGAAGAATTAAAATGGGAAGAGCAGTGTCTTATGGAAGGCTTTTCCAGCTGGAGAAGTGTTTTTCTTTCTCCACAGTCTTTTTGCAGTTGGGGAGCACTTTTAGTGCTGAGAAGGGCAGGGACTGGCCTGGCTCAGGCTCATGCAGTGAATTTGCTTTTTTTTTTAATTTGTATTTTTTATTAAC
>NW_017729031.1:116861456-116877220 GCF_001723915.1 Gavialis gangeticus | reverse complement strand
TTTTTTTTTTTTTTTAATTTTTTTTTTTTTTTAAAAGAGTTTTGAATTCTAGGCCGGGGGGGGGGGGTGTTCCTCTATATCTCTCGCTTGCTTTTAAGCAGAGTAGCTTTTTTAACCAAATTCTCCAAGTTCTCCAGCCCAGCAGCTCCCCCCAAACCTCTGAAAGGGCCTCTGCCCCATGGTCCTAGTCAGATGTACAGGGAAAGGGAATTACAATCATGAGCTGCCTTATGAGAAGACCATGCTACCAGTGTCTAGTTGTTTAAGTTGAGGGACTCTGAGCTGGGAGTGGGGATGGGTGCAACATTAGCTGCTTCTGCTTGACATTTTAGAAGGTTGCCCATCAGAAAAACCAGAGTCCAAATCATATAGAGTTTGTTACCCTCTACCCACCTAGACACTGTTTTCATTAGCATCTGGCTTTGAATAGCACCCCTCTGTTTCCTTCTGCAGCCCCCTGTTTTCAATGTCCCCACCCCCTGCTACCCCTATCTTGAAAGGAAAAGACCTGGAGCTGGAACACTTCTAGTGGGTTATCTGTGGCCAGTGGCATTTGGGGGCTGGGGTGGGGTGCAAGGGAGCTGCTGAAGATTATTAAACCTGTACCTCTTATTCAAAAGGTGGAGAAAAGAAATTCCTTTTGTGGGGTCCAAACTGAGCAGCATCTGCTGTGCGTGTCATGGTCAGAGGGCAGGTCATGTGCTTTCCAGCTGGGAGACATCAGAGCCAGCCCTGGCACTGAGAAGAGAGGGTGACAAATCTGAAAAAGGTGTTTGGCAGGGTTAACATCAGAGCAGCAGCAAATGGTGTCACAGACAGGGCATGGGGCCAGTGGCCTTTAGGCTGAGCAGGAGTGCACTGGGAATCATAGACCATGGAAGGGAAGCTCATTCTGCTTCTTTTGCTTCCACAGGAAGATTGTTCCCTCAGACAGCCACTGACTGCAGCTTTTATCCTTTCTTAAATTTTTTTTTGTGGGGGGAGTGGAGGAAAGAGAAGGGGTGTCTTGGGGGGCTTCCTGCACACTGTGCAGTATACTCGCTCTCACTCATTTTGCGAGTTGCCAGCTCCCAGGCCACACCTAGGTAGTATTTCCAAAGCTAAAAAAGTCAAATGGGGTTTCATGCTGTAACATGTTCCCAAGAAAGCCAGGATTTAAACATCAAGTAGGGGAGATAACACTTCTTACAGGGGAGCCAACCTAAAACCAAAGGCACAGATCCCTCACATGGTCATGTATTCTAGTTCTGAATCCCCTATAGTGGATTATCTCCTAATGAGCTACCAGGCAGATACAGCATAGGCTAAATTCTTGCTCGTATGAACCCACATTTTCCTGGAACCTCTGTGGCGGGGCAGATTAACTCCATTTTGGATGATACTTAAGAGACAGCAAATCCTATTTTACATTTACATATTCAATTACATGCTACTTGAATAAATTGCACATTTTAGATTCAAGGAAACAGATTTTAGATTCTATTTTTACTTGTGTAGCTGCCTTTGCCCTGTGCTTGCCCCTCTGCATATACTCAGAAAGCTCCTGATGGCTGGGTGGGCTCCTGGCTGAAATAGAATTGCTCATCTACATGCAAAACCCTGTGCAACTGCCCACACTTTAAGTTGGAAAAAAGCAGCAACTAGAGAAAGGGGGCAGCTTTCAGTCCAGTAGTTCAGCCACTTACCAGGGAGTGGAATAGCCAGGTTCTAGGCTATCCCAGAGGGACTAGAACCTATATCAAGTTTCTCAGAAATACGCTTTCCATCAGGAGCTGGGTTGGATGTTGCCTAGAGCACTCTCCAAACCATCTCTTGAAGCTGACCCACTTGCAGTTAAGAGAGAAATACAAGTAGGGTCAGAAGGTGAGCAATCCATCAGGAGTGTGGATCAGATGCATCCTGCCCTAGAAGAGGAGCAGTGCTGTTTTGCCCCAGTGGCTCGTTTCATGTATTAACCAGTGCATGAACAGGTGTGGGATAGTTTCCACTCCATTTGAGGTAGGTGAGGCCCAGAACCTGAGGCTACCTCTTCTTCTAAGGAAGAGTCCATCTCACCAAGTTTACATTTTTCCTGGCCCCAGGTATTTTCCCCTCCTGGTTGCATCGTGGGCCAGCTCTGAAGACTACTCTGGGCAAAGTCTAGTCTAATTCATGATCTGGTACTTAAAGTCCTTTGGTGACAAATAGGAGGCATTGGAGGAAGGTCCCTCTGGGTACAGATAGTGTCTAGAAACAAGGTCTCCCAGTCCCTGGGTAAGCACTATAGCTATTTGCTTATTAGGCTAAAGCATTATGTGGTTATGTAAAATGCCACTTAAACTTATAGAAGTGAAATAGAATTTTGCCCTACGTTTTATAATGGATAGAAGATTCATTCTGGGACTGAGGCACTAGAATCAGTCACATATGGAGACCATGCCTGGCATCTGAAGCGACAGGTGATGCCAGCTCTTGTGTGTTTCCCCATCTGGGCCCTTCTGATAAGAACCTAATAGGAAGGATACTTTGCAAGTTAGTGGACAATAGAATGGTACCAGCTAAGGGCAAATGTTGCTCTATTTTCTCTCTACTCCTTACTAAAAAACAAAAAATTCTATATGAAAATGGCACAGCTGCCTAAATTTGCCATATAGATAAAGGCAACTGTGTGCTTGCATAATTTAACTACAGAAGACCACATGCTCCTATAAGACCTTTTATCTCCAGCCCTCCCACCCCACCTGTTCCTGCTCCCTTCGGCTTTTCTCCCAAGCCCTTGCTTTATTTTGTTTATCTAGATATAGAGCTCTCCAGGAAGAAAGAATTTGCAGCCACATCAAATGCTTCTGACCCCAGAATGAAGTTAAGTCCATCCTTGCCAACTGAAAAACCCACATCTCAATCTGACTGCCCCAGCACACTGGAGTTGGGGTGGGGGGGGGTCAAATCTTAGACTGGGATCCACCATTTTTAAACCAGTCTAAGCATGCTGAACTTCTGTTATGGATATAGACTGGTCTCATGTGCCAAACTTATGTTCTGTTACAGGTATAGACCAGTTTCCAATCACTTATACAGTAAAAGTATAATGTCTGTACCTGGCCTGGGTGTGCTATGAGTGCACCACCTACTTTGTCTCCTTCTCTTCTTATGGGTACAGGGAAGGTAGAAGGGGACTGTAGGATAGTGGGGGTCCTAGTGACCTGTAATGCCATGGACAGGCATTACATATGGGGCTAGAAAACTTCCCTTTCAGTCAAAGATGCTGTTTGAAATAGCTAATGGTCTGCAGTGGAATCACAGTGCTTTTTCCTGCAAAAACCACTTGAAAGCCTGTATTCTCACTTTTTGTGCTGGGAAAAAGGGCCTGTTCCCAGATATAAAGGTAATGCCTGTCCAAGGCTACAGTTTGCAGAAATCTATTCAATTGTCCATCTAACAAATTCCTTTCTTCTGTGCCCTGCCAATCCAAATCAAATGTGCCCCTTGCAGCTACTCTTGCTATACTGCTTCAGGTGCTTTCAAGATCAAGAATGGTTGTAGAGCTGCTTCAAAACTCAAATTTTAATTGGGCTTTCCAGGCTGCAGAAGTGCTATTGAGCCTCAGCAGGCAGTAGGACGTGCCAGTATCCAGGTCCTTGACACATGCCTGGCACAAATGTGTGTGAATCTATGGATCTGCTGAATCCTTGTAACACTGTACAGCAAGGAGCAAGGCTTGTATGCAGTGAGAGGGAGGAGGCAGAGGCATAACAAGAGAGAAAAAGACAGCAAATGTATTTTAAAAGGAAATTAAAATGAAGTTGAATTAATTTATTTTCATGTTGTATGCAACTTCTGAAGTGTGTTAAAGAGCCTTGGATTAGAAAATAGAGTAACTCTTCTGTCATCTCTTCTTTTTTTTTAAACCCACAGAGAAAACAAAGATGTTGATTTAAGATATGCAGCAAAAGGCTGGGGGAGACCTGCTGAAGGCTCCTGCTGTTTGGGGTCGGAGGTCACACAACGCAGCCTGCCGCCTTGGGATCAAGCTCAAGGTTCTTGAGTGATGGAAAAAGCATTTGACGCTTTTCCTCAGTGAGCCTAACTTGCTAACACGAGCCAGCTGAATGAACACAAACAGAGGCGCTGTAACCGGCACAAATCCCAACTTCCTCTGAAATTTCCAAGCCTCTTTTTTCCTGTCAGATTCCAGACAGATGAAATTTTCCTGGCATGGGCCCATTTCTGGCAGCATCTCTTCCCTTGAATCACAGTAAATCAAGGTTTGAGGTTTAACTGATTGACAGCCCTGAAATAAGGGTGAAAGGGAAGTGCCCTGCTCTGTAGGTTAAATGCAGCCCCAGCTGCCTACTGCTCCCTCCTCCCCCATTCTTATCTGCAGCATTGCTCATATTTTCTGGAAATCCAGACTGTAATTTGGATCTGAGGGCTGCTGAGCCCACTGGCCCAAGTGATACCATTGTTCATATGACAGTCAGGAGTGAGTACATTCCTTAGATCATATGTCATCTCAGCCTAACCCCAATTAACTACAGACCATGGATTTCATTTCCCTTGAATCTTACCAGCCATAACAAATTAGGTCACTGAAATTTTGGAGCAGGCCCTGATTGGAAGGGGCCAGGGGATCTCCCTGATTCCATGTATGTGGTGGGGTGACAAAGGAGAGAGTTTTGATTCATGGAGTCATAGAAAAGTAGGGCTGGAAGGGACCTAAGGAGGCTGTTGCGGGGAGAGCGACAAGGGTGATGTCGTGGTGGGTGTGTGCTATAGACCACCAGGCCAGGAGGACAAGGTGGATAAGGCTTTTTTCAGATGGCCAGCAGGAGTTTCCTGATCACAGCTCTGGTTCTCATGGGGGACTCCAATCACCCTGACATCTGCTGGGAGGGCAACAGAGCAGCGCGCAGGAAATCCAGGACATTTTTGGAGAACACTGGGGAGAACTTCCTGGAGCAAGTGTTGGAGAGGCCAACTAGGGGCTGTGCTCTTCTTGACCTGCTGTTCAGCAACACGAAAGCATTGGTGGGGGCTATAGTAGTGGATGGCAACTTGGCCTGCAGCGATCATGAGATGATTAAGTTGGGGATCCTGAGGAAACGAAGGAAGGAGAGCAATAGAGTAAGGATCTTGGACTTCAGAAAAGCAAACTCTGACTCACTTGGAGAATACTGATGGGCAGGATCCCCTGCGAGGTCAGTCTGAGGGGGAAAGGATAGCTGGATGTATTTTAAAGGATTGTTACTGAGGGTGCAGGAATGAATCATCCTGATGAGCAGAAAGACTAGCAAATGTGGCAGAAAACCCACTTGGTTTAGCAAAGAACTCTTCAATGAGCTAAAACACAAAAAGGAAGCTTAAAAGAAGTTTAAACTTGGACAAACCACTAGGAAGGTGTGTAAGAGCATTGCTTGGGCATGCAGGGATGAAATCAGTAAGGCCAAAGCATAAATGGAGTTGCAGCTAGCAAGGGACATGAAGGGTTTCTATAAGTATGTCAGCAACAAGAGGAGGATCAAGGAACATTTAGGTCCCTTACTGAATGGGGATGGCAACCTTACTGCAGATGATGCAGAAAAGCTGAAGTATTCAATGCCTTTTTTTTTTTTTTTTTTTTTTACCTGGATCTTCAAAAGCAAGGTTAACTCCCAGATTACTGCATCTGGCAGCAGTCTGGGGAGGGGATGAGCAGTCGACAGTGGCAAAAGAACAGGTTAGAGACAATTTAGAAAAGCTAGACATACAAGGCCATGGGGTCAGACACGATGTACTCAAGTATGCTGAGGGAATTGTCTGATATGATTACAGAACCACTGGCCGTTATCTTTGAAAACTTGTGGCAATCTGGAAAGGTCCTGAACAATTGGAAAAGGGCAAATAGTGCCCATCTTTAATAAAGAAAAGAAGGAGGATCTAGGGAACTACAGGGTCAGCCTCATCTCAGTCCTGGGAAGATCATGGAACAGTTTCTCAAGGAATCCATTTCTTAGTACTTGGAGGAGAAGGAGATAATTAGGAACTGTCAGCTTGGCTTCATCAGGGGTGAGTCATGTCTGACCAAACTGATCACTTTCTGTGATGAAATGACTGGCTCTGTGGATGTGGGAAGAGCAATGGACATGATATACCTTGGCTTTAGCAAGGCTTTTGATGTGGTCTCCCACAACTTTCTTGCAAGTAAACTGAGGAACTCCAGGTTGGATGAATGGACTATAAAGTGTATAGAAAACTGGCTGGATCATCCAGCTCAAAGGGTAATAATCAATGGCTCAATGTCTAGTTGGCAGCTGGTATTAAATGGAGTGCCCCAGGGTTGGTTCTGGGGCCACTTTTGTTCAATATCTTCATCTGCAACCTGGAGGATAGGATGGAGTGCACCCTCAGCAAGTTTGCAGAAGGCACCAAGATGGGGGGAGTAGTAAATGCACTGGGTGGTAGGCCTAGGATTCAGAGACACCTCAACAAATTGGACGATTGGGCCAAATGAAATCTCATAAGGCTCAATAAGGACAACTGCAAAGTCCTGTACTTAGGAAAGAACGGTCCCATGCACTGGTGCAGGATGGGGATTATAAGCAGCAGCTCTGCAGAAAAGGACCTGGGAGTTACAGTGTACAATAAGCTGAATACGAACAACAGTGAGCCGTTGTGGTAAAGAAGTCTAGCTGCATACTGGGCTGCACAAGTAGAAGCATTACCAGCAGATTGAGGGAAGTGATTATTCCCCTCTATTCAGCACTGGTGAGACCACATCTGGAGTACTGTGTCCAGTTTTGGGCCCCTCACTACAGAAAGGGTGTAGACAAATTGGAAAGAGTCCAGCAATGGGCAATGAAAATGGTTAGGGGGCTGGCTCACAAGAGTTCTGGAAAGAGGCTGAGAGAACAGAGCTTATTTAGTTTGGAGAAGAGAAGACTGAGGTGGGATTTAATAGGAGCCTTGAACTGTCTGAAGGGTGGTTCGAAAAAGAATGGAGCTAGACTGTTCTCAGTGGTGGCAGATAAAGGAAGATGGAGCAGTGGTCTCAAGTTGCAGCAAGAGAAGTTTAGGTTAGATATTAGGAAGAACTTTCTCACCAGAAGAGTAGTAAAGCACTGGAACAGGTTACCCAGATCGGTTGTGGAATCTCCATCCTTAGGGATTTTTAAGACTTGGCTAGACAAAGCCTTACCTGGAGTGATCTAGTTGGGGATGATCCTGCTTTAGAAGGGAGTTGGATTGGATGACCTCCTGAGGTCCCTTCCAACACTAATATTCTGTGATTCAATGAATTCTGCTCTCATTCCTACAACGACTTCCTGCATGGCAAGTACAAGATGTGTTGGTGGGAAAAGCTTTCTCTGCTGCCACCCATGCTACATTTGTGCCAGAGGTAGAAGGATCCTGCTCTCCCTATCAGTTAAGCAGTCAGAAATTCTCTTTTCAAAGCAAAACTCCAACAAATCAAGCAAATCCTGGGCTAAGCAGCACAGTGGAAATTGCCTATTGAGCTGCTTTTCCCTGCTGGAGAATAGAATTCTTTATTTTCATATTTAAACTTGCGTAGGAGTGACGTGATCCCCCTTAAATTTTTCTCTCCATATCAGGAGGAGAACAAGAGAGAGAGGATATGCTATGGAGCTGGCCACTCTTTGTGATTCTCCTTTGGAGTACTGTAGTGAAACTGTCTTCATAGCACTTAACCATTTTATTGTGTGCAATTTTTATAAATAATGATAAATGAGCAAAGGTAGTTTTTGAAATGAAATCACTCTCGTTCATTATCCACAGTCAATGGACTGGAGCACAGCCTGAAATCCAGTCATTGTGGAAAAAGTCGGCGGTGGGCCTCACTGACTGAGACGCACTTTCCTGGGGCTCTAGACCAAGTGCAGGGAGAGGGGGTGGTTCTGGTAGGGAGCACAGCAGTGAAATGTGAAGGGAGGTGGAGAGTCACGACAGGGCTTCATGGCTCTTTCAAGTAAAGACCTGTGTAAGGAGGTGAGGTATCCAGAGTGGGCAAGGGGGAAGAAGCATATTAATAAGAGAATGCAGTGCTGTGCTGAGGCACTACCTGTGTCTAAGCCGCCTGGAAGACAGCTCACGGAGATAAGGTGGTCCCCTCAGAAAGTCCTTTCCCCATGGAACCAGAGCTGAAATTGTATATCTTATGTTTTGAGCTAGTTTCCTTTTATAAACAGCAAATAAAAAAAGCTAGAGAAATGTCTGGCCCAATGTGAATAGATAACTGTATTCTATGATGTAATTCCTGGCACAGGACAGCATGCGGGAAGGCTCAGCCAAATGCTCACCTATTGCGGAACAGAAATGGGAAACCAGCAGACAGTTTAAATACATGATTTACTCTGTCTGCAAACACTAGCCATTTGCATTAGCCTGCAACCCTACACTGAGAAAAACAGAACGGATGTTCGGCAAGTGTGACATAATATGGGAACAGCCACAGCTGGGTTATGTTCAGTCTGAGGAGGAGAGAGCCTAAGCTAAAGAAAGCAGTGTTTGCACTTGATAGACACTTATATGAGTAACAGGCAAGCTACATGAACAGAGACTGCACCAGGACTCCTGTCCATCATTGTTTACTTGGCAATTGCTTAGAAAAGTCCCACAGGAAGGAGTGCCATGGGGAAACCACCTCCAGCCAGTGCCAAAGGCAGCAGTCTGTATCTGCAAGAGCAGGAGTTGCTATGATGGTGCAGCACAGGGCTTTTGCACTGTTACCAGCTTCCAGATATAGGTGAAGAGCTTGATATTAGTGCTTATGCAGGTTGGTGTCTGAGAGATCCCTCATCTTCTTATGTCCTACTGCAGATCAGTCATATAAGGAGCATCATTCTCAGTCTATATTTGAGCCCAGTGTGATGCAGTCTCATTCCTGTTCTCACAAACACATTGAATAAATTTGGGCTAGACAAAACTAGTGTGAGTGGAGAGATACCTGGCTCATGCAAAGAGCAGTTATAAATGGATCCATGTCAGAATGGCAGGTTCTGAGTGGAGTCTCACTGGTGTCTGTCCTGGGTCCAGTGCTGTTCAATGTCAGTATTAATGATTTGGATGCTGGAATAGAGCTTCATGAGCAAATTTGCAGATGACATGAAATTGGGAAAGATTGCAAGCTGGAGGAAGGGAATACAATTCAGAAGGGTCCTGGTGGATTGGAAAGCTGGTTGGAGCTAACAGAATGAAGTTCAATGCTGACAAATACAAGATGCTACATTTTGGGAAGAATAATCAAAGCCACAATAAAAAATGGGTGACACCTGGCTGGAAGGCAGCACCATGGAGGAGGGGCTAGGAGTTTCGGTAGATCACAGACTCAACTGAATCTGCAGTGTGATGTGAATGTGACTCTGGGCTGCATCAATAGAAGTATTAGGTGCAAGACATGGGAGGTGATAGTACCTTTTTACTCAACATTGGTTAGGTCTCATCTAGAGTATTGTGTGCAGTTTTGGGTTCCACATTTTAAAAATGATATGGAAAAATTAAACAGGGTCCAGAGGCAGGCAACAAAAATGATAAAGGGCTTGGAAGGCAAGCCGTGTGAGGACAGGTTGAAGGAAATAGGTATGTTTAGGTTGTGGACAAGGCACTTAAGTGGAGACATAATAGCAGTCTTCAAATATCTGAAGGGCTGCCATAAAGAAGATGGAAAACACCCTTTCTCTCTTGCTGCAGAGTGCAGGACGTGGATCAATAGCATGAAGTTGCAGCAAAATAAGATTAGACTCAATATCAAAAGACTGCCTAGGGAAGTTGTGAAATCTCCATCATTGGAAGTGCTTGGGGATGATCCAGGAGTAGCTATGCTTATGCTATGCTAAGGGTATTTACCAAGCTTCTGGTCTTTAGTGTTTAGCACATGTAGCTGGGAAGAACCTTTTTTCCTCTCCTGCAGCTCCATATGTCCAGCTAAAGCTCATCAAATGAGCTTTAGATAAAGCGTCCCCTCTTCCATTGTTAAGCACGGGGATGCCGATATGCAAGATGCTGTAATTACAATGCGTTGGAGCAGCCTCGCTGCTCGTGTATAGGCATCCCAGAGTCCTGGCTAGAGGGTTTTGCCCCTCAGCTCAGGGTCAGACCAATCACCATATTTGGGGTCAGAAAGGAATTTTACCCCAAGATCATATTGGTACAGACTGTGGGGGTTTTGCTTTCCTACGTAGCATGGGGTGTAGCTCTCTTCCATGGATCTCTCAAGCATGCTTTAACAACTGTTGTAGCAGCAAGAGACTGGTTGCCATTGCTTTCCTGCTTTATCTGTAGCAGGTTTAGGATATTATGCCTTGTCATCACGTGTCAGGATTCACTGTTTAGTTTTACTAACAAATTAGATCAGTGGGGGCCAACTTTTTTTTGGCAGGCGTTGCCACAAATTAGCTGTGCACTTTCCTGCAAGGGCGCCTTCAATCCCCTTCCCCCTTCCCAATATGCTGTTCTAGTTTCTGCTCCCTGCCCCGTACTCCCTGTCTCATCTGTTGCTCTTCTTTGTGCTTTTTGCCCTATGCTTCTTGCCTGATCTGCTGCTCTGCTCTTTGCTCTCTGCCCTATCTGCCACTGTGCTGCCTGTCCCCTCCCTGATTTGTTGCATGCCACACAAAGAAGCTGCCTGTGCTATTTGTGGCATGTGGGCCACCCCTGGGTTAGACAAGATTTTCTATAGGATGGTTAAGATAGGGGTGATTCTGCCTCTGAAATGGGGCTGGACTAGGTGTCCCTTCCCACCCTACTTTTCTATGACTCTGATTCTGTGTTGCAGGGTCCTGATAACTGAGTTTCTGGAGAGTCAACTAATTTAATCCCTTCTTCCCCCACTTGTACATGGCTGTGAGTACCAAGAAGTTAGAAGTCTGCCAGCTTTGCATCTTGCTTTCCTGTCTTGGCCTCTAACTCTGTGTGACCTAGAACTTGATATGAAGTCTCAGTGCTTCAGTTATCCCTGCTGTTGCATGACATAAAGACCAGGCGCATCATAGGTGGGCTGCAAGGCTTAGTTATTAATGATCATATGTCAGCTGGGATCTTCAGATAGGAAGGCAAAAGGCTATAAGTGACTTATTCCCCAGTTCTCTGTCTGAAAGATCTAATGCTGCTAGGAGACAGGACAGGCAGCAAGAAGAAAAGCCACACCTAAAATGTTGCTGGCTGCCCCGGGGATTGGGGTCTTCCTACAGTGGGGAATTCAAACATAGCGTTATTCTTTAGTTTACATTTTGTGACAGGACCATAGCAAATTCAGCCTACCCTACTATTTAATATAAAACACAAACCCCCTTTTAAACTTGCATTCACTGTCCCTGACACCAGGTCCTTGTAAGGCTGCCTGTGCTGCTACTGGTAACATGGTTGGTGGTATCAGCAGTGGGCCAGTTCTCAAAGTGCTAAGCACTCAGAAAGGACAGTATAGTCAGTAGGAGCTGCTGGTGCTCTGCATAAGTCACCAGCTTATATCAGAAATAACTTTGGGAAGGAAAGAAAGATGACCAGGGCATGCAGTCCCATAGGTTATGGTCCATGGTAGAATGAGCTACTTAATATTGCAGGAAATATGCTCTCTCTCTGTGTAACCACCATTTGCACCTGAAAGTTGAAGTATTTTCCTTTGATTGCCTTTAGACAGACACCTGCTATTTAACTCTACCATATGTCCATTGTGTCTTTATCTCTGATCAGGACAACGTAGGTTTTATCTGGAAGACCTCAAAACTTTAGATGCCATGAGTTCACCATTATTCTTGGCATTTTTTCATCTCGATTCTGGCAGATACACAGTGAAATTGAATTTTCTGCAGAGGAAAGATGGTAATAAAATAGAGCTCATTTTTCTCCCTAAAATAATGCTACTTGATTTGGTCCAAACAGCTGCCAAGAAAAGAGGAATTGGTGCCAAGTTTCATGTTTGAATTTATGTCTAGAATCCAAGTCCAACATTATTAACCTTACATTGTTTTCCAAAGGGTGTTTTATATTCTGTGCATGTGTAGAAGATGGCAAAGCAACTGCTCCTGTGAACATCTGGTAGCTAGTGTCCCAAAGACCAGTTTTCATCTGGCATTTGAACAACTGGCCCCAAATCTATGGTTTCTTCTTCAGTTCTAGAGTCCCACGTACAAAACTTCCTCTCCAGCTGCTCTTTCAATTTGTTTGTGGCTGCAAATGTCTCACAGTAAAAAAGGGGCAATTATTTGTAGTCAGCAATGAGACACTTTGGACTAGATTCTGATCTCTTGCTGGCGTAAATGGGCAATTGTAGTTCCATTCCCAGCTCTCAGCCTGTATCACCTTGGGCAAGTCATTTGATCTTCCTGTGCCTTAGTTCTCTAGTTGTAAGAATGGAGGTAAATTTTCCTCCATTTTCTAAGTGTAATTCTTTGGAACAGAAACTGTCTCTCACTTTGTGTCTGTATAGAGGCCAGTGCAGTGTGGCCCTGTTGTCAACTACTGTCACATATAACTAGTAAGTATGAGGTCAGAATTGATCCCTTTTTATTGTCTGAGTTTTATTCCCATAATACACAGAGCCTATGAGCAACCCTGCTGTAGAGTCAGGCGAGCTCACCATAGGTAAGATATTGTTGTAAGAACATTAGAGCAGGATGAACTTAATTCTTGTAATAGGACTTCTTTTTAATGCTTATTTATCTAAAGTTTGAATGGCTGGAAACTTCTTCCCAGTGTGTGCATTAAAGACTTCCTGCCTGGAGCGTTTGATGGACTCTGAGCATTCACAGGATATTAAACAGATTCATAATGGAACTGAACAGTATAAACATGTCTTGAGTGCAGACAGGAATGCCACAAGCCCTTATTTGGTGTAATATAAAACATACACCAGTTGTGCCTCTGTTTCCTTTTACAAATAAACAAGGGGGAGATGGGGCTTTTAGATCCTTGCCTGTGAGGTGGTAGGTTTCTCATCTGATTCTTTATTTCCAATTTTTATGGACATTTTAAAAAGGTGAGACTTAAGGAACCATTTGCTGTAACACAGTCTGTCCAAAGCAAAGCCATTCGCAGCTAGGGAGTGGCCTCCAGTTCAGACATATGCTGTTAGGTCTTGGAAAATACAAGGCTTTATTGTGCCCAAGGCCTGTCACTTTTCTGGTAGAGCTTATATCTTGACTATTGGGTATGTGCACACGTATGCTGATATATGTTTAAAGATGAGGCATGCATAAGTGAGTGCAACTTTTAACTTGACATTTTCTCTTCTGACCTGTTTGATGACTCCTGTTATAAATAATTAAGAATGGCTCTCTGCTGTTCAATCTGATGTGACCTTGTTCCTTTTAAAATTCCTCAGTCTTTTCCAGCACTAGACAGATGCCTATGCTTTGCTTTCTGACAGGGCAGACAAATGGGTTCTATCAGTCTGGATGCCATGGTCACTTTGAACTACAGTCATCTGGGAATCTCCATCACTGCAGTAAGTCACAGACTGTACACAGTATGGCAGAGATAGGCACCTCTGCAGCTTTGTTGTTACTCCACATAGGACATGACAATGCCATGCAGGTCTTTGCATCCCACAGGCATCTGCATTTACCCAAAATTGTCAGGGTGCAGAGAAATGAGGAATTTGCAGCATGCCTGGGATCCTGTGATCTGCTGATGGCCCATCTTAGACAAACAGGTTCCAGGATAAAAGATCTTGCTCTTCTGCTCAGGCTCATTTGACTAATCAAATGTGTGGTCAGGAGAGACTTTTCCCTAGGTCAGGTTGTTCTGGAATTCCAAAGCATGGGGCATCTAAAATCTCCTAAGAATATATGAACTAATTACTTTTCTGCTGTTGCAGTGGCAGGGCATTACTATTGCCTTTGTCTCTCCTGCTTTTACTCATGGCATGTTATAGGGCAGTGATGCTCATGGTTTTGGTCCTGTGGGCCCAATGAATGGTGCAGGGCTGGTCCATGGGCAGGATCAAGACCCACACTGTTCCCTTGTGCCAGGACTGGCCCCTGGGGCCCTGTGCCACCTCCACCCAGCCAAGCTCAGGCTCTGGGGGCTCTGTACCACCCGCGCACACTGGAATGGGTTTCAGGGGGCTCTGTGTTGCCCCTACTTGGCTGAGCCCAGGCTCCAGAGCCCCATGCTGCCCCCATCTAGACTGGGTCCAGATCCAAGGCCCCACAATGCCCCTGCCCAGCCCCCACACATCAGGCTCAGACTCCACACCACCCTTTGTGCCCAAACTAGTGCAGAGGGCCATTGCCCATGGGGATCCCCACAGATGCATGGGGAGCCCCGCAGACCAGATGACATGTACCAGGGGCCAGAGGTTGAACACCCCAGTTATAGTGTGTTTTTGAGCAGTGTGTCTCTCAATTGTTTCTGAGGGTTTGAAACGATAATTTAGGAAATTTCTTGAGTAAAAATGTCTTTCTGTACACTCAGGCAACTGGACTTTATGGCCCAGGAAGCCCTTATCTGTCTGCTGTACCTAATTTATGTACATTATTGTTATTCAAGTATTTTTTTCAACAGAAGAAACAAACAAATAAACAAAGAACATTTTTGACAGGGACAATGAAAAACAATTCCTTTTTTCATGGGAAAAGAGTTTCCTGATCAGCTTTGACAGTGATTTTTTGAGGCTTTGTGTGACTGGGCAAACCTTGGGATATTCCAGTCTAGGAAAGGCGTGTCATTTGTCCTTTTTCATAGCGCACCCCCAGCCTGTAGGGTGACTGGGCTAATGAGTTTAGAAGATTACCAGTTTTCTTTTCCTGACCCGAGGAGTGAATCTTTCTACAGAATACTCTGTGATATCATTTTCTGATCATCCTACCCAGGAGAAATATAAACCGAAGGAAATTAGACCAGCACAGAAAACTCCAAGGAAGTTTGTGCAGTGAGCACTGAAAAGGGAAATTCTTGATGAGGTGGACATCAGAGAGAGATCTTTTATGGTCTTTTTTGGATTAGCACTTGCTGTGGAGATAAACCCAGGGCTGGGGCAATCAAGACCAAGCTCATGGGACCCAGGGTAGCAGACAGTCACAGGACAGGAGTTTGTAGCAGTGGAGCCCGTTTCACTAAATTAAAAATTAAAGTCTGTTAAAAAGCCCAAGTGTTAAATCAAAAGCACCTCCTGGTTCTGGTTTCAAAGCCAGGGACCCACTGCATGAGCAAGAGGGATTTAAAAATGTTTTCCACTTTAAAAGAAAAGAAAGAAAGAAACATGACTCGAGTCTTCATGGCATGAAGTCACCATCCTCTGTTATTCACCCCCATTATCTCTTGTTGTAATCTGTTCCCAGAGGATCCCCTGGACAACCAGCTGCTTACGCTTGTTATGAAAAAAAAGAGAGTGAGCAAAATGGTGGGGGAAAGGTCTGGCACTGAATAAAAGCTGCTCCTTTACAGCTAAATTAAAACAATGTGGCACTGTGTGAGATGAGGGTGGGGAGAGGAAGCCATGTGTCTCTCCAGGCACCTGCCCATACCCAGCATTGCAATAGATACTGCCCCATCATAATTCACAAATACAACCTGAAAGCTGATAGCCTGACACTGAGATTGCTTTACAGTCAAAGCCTGACAGGTTCAAGTCGGACAGAAGCCCTTCTACTGTAATCGCTGAAAGAAAATGGATTTCCTGTCTCTTGGGTTAGATGTGGTGCTGCTGCATGGATCCAAGAGTCTAGAATCCATGCACTAATGCAGGCATATAATATTTCTCATGGGAGGAGGGGAGGTGAGTGGGGGGAGGACAACATATAATGCAGACATAATATTTCTTGGGGTGTGGGGGGGGAGGTGAGGGGGGACAT
>NW_017729031.1:116859181-116861223 GCF_001723915.1 Gavialis gangeticus | reverse complement strand
GACATCTAATGCAGACATATACAATTTCTTGGGGTGGGGGGGCAGAGGTGAAGCCGGTGGGGGGGGACATTATCCTTTCCCCAGAGGCTGGGAATTATGCAGAATATGAGATAGTGGCTGATTAAACTTCTCTTTTCTACCTTGGAAAACTCAGAACAACCGTAGTGTCTCCCAGTGCCCAAAGAATGGTGTTTGTGTCCCAAAGCTTGCAAAGAACTTTTTTACAACTAGTTAGTTGGTCTAATAAAAGATACACATCTACCCAAAAAACCTTGCCTGCCTGTGAAAAGAACATACTCTTGGGGTTCCTGAACACACTATTTTCTAGTCATCATGCAGACAGGAGGTTGGGGAGAGCATTCAGGGAAGTGGCTTCCTTCTGAAAAGTCATTGGGCTGAAGCAGGAACCTTGCAGACCAGCCAAGTATCTTATGTGACACATACATTCAGCTGGCTCCAGACAGGCAAGTCTTGGTCTGAACTCCTGTTGGGCACCTCAGGGTGATGCCCCCTCTTCCTCCTGCTGTGGCTGCTGTTTATTTCCTTGGGGTCCAGGCCTTTTGGAGGGAATGAGGTGTTGCTGTCAATGTCCAGAGGCACTGTAGCTGAGCAGCTACTGGGGAGGAGAGGGAACCAAAGTTTAGGGGAGAGTAAGAAGCCTTCCTGGGATCATAAAGCAGCAGCAAAAGCTAATGGGGCCAAAGCCAAGCAGGATCCATGGCAGTAAGCCCCCTAGTAACCTCTTACTGCTCAGTGGCACTTACTCCCAACAAGCGTCCTATGAATGAGATCCTGCTCCTACCACTTAGGAAGTCTGAGGTTGACCCACATTTTGGCACATTTTGCATGAACGCACAACTTCTGGTTCTATTGCCTATGCAGCAGAGATATACACAAGACTACTGAGTATGCACAGTAGGCTATACGCTGGCTGGGCAGCTATATGGATAAGGTAAGTCCTGAAAAGGGCAGCAGGAAGTGGGGAGGGGGAGGGGATACTCTTGCAAGTTTTAGTCTCAATAGGTGAGTTGAAAGTAAAGCAAGAGTTCTGGGTTCTGGGCTTCCAGCCCTGCCCAGGGAGATTGAATCTGTGTCTTTCTAAGTTCACAGCATAATAGTTTAACCATCACATCCCAGGTCAGGCTTTTTCTAGTTGAGCCATTTCACTTTCATTTAATATCAGTTAGATAAAATATATGGGGGCAGCAGTGCTGTAGGATAGCTTCTGCCCCAGTGGGAATAAGGCTTCAAGCTAGAAGCCAAGGGCTCCCTTCCTTCCACAGCAGTATCCATCTCACTGGGTGCATCTACATGAGACACTTAACTGTGCAGTAGACTAAGTTACTGCACAGTAAAGCATCACCATCTGCACATGTATAGCATGTACTGATCAGTAAATAAGTCTACTGCACAGTTAGCTACTATTTGTAAATACAGGTAGTAAACTAACTGTGCAGTAGATACCGTGTAGTAAGACTCTGTAGATGCTGACTGGGATCAGATTTGCTCCTGATCAGCCTAGGCAGCAGGAGGCCACAGGGGACAGGGAGCTCTCTGTTCCTGGTCCTGGCATTGCTCAGCTCCCTGGCTCCCCTCAGGAGTTGGGAAATGATCAGTACCTGGATGGGGAAGCTCTCTGCCCGCTGTCCTGGGTCCTGGCGTGGAACTGGCAGCTCTGGAGGGTGAGCAGGGACTGGGAACCCAGCCCCTACCTGTCCCACCAGAGCAGCTTCATGTGGTACAGAGCTCCCTGGAGGAGGCAGCTCTGTGCCAAGCAGGGCAGCTGCTGGTGCTCACTGGCAGCTGCCTCACACTCAGGACAGCTCCCAGTAAACCCCTTGCTGGGCAGGGAAGCCCTGCCTGTCAGGGGGCTTGCTGGCAGCTTTGTGTCCTCATGGGCACCAGGCCAGGAGAGCTCTGCCCGCTGCAGAGGCAGGTCTTTCCTGGTCTGGTGCACATTAAGTCCCCTTGCAATGTGCATATTCTACTAGAAGGTATGAAAAATAAATGCCTCTACACTAATGCCCGTAGCATGGGGAACA
>NW_017729031.1:116827690-116859170 GCF_001723915.1 Gavialis gangeticus | reverse complement strand
GTCCCTTCCGACCCTAGAAACTATGAAACTATGAAATCCCCTCTGCATGTGGGGCCCTAGAAACTGTCTTCTCCATTCTTGGCAAGTGCCTCAACTGCTCATCTGTCAGGGCTAAAACATATGAGGGCCCTTGTTCTGCTCTATCTCATACCTGCTGGTCATAGGTATTTGCTGGACAGAATTTTGTAACTTGTGTGCACTAGGGATAAGTGCATGTATAGTTATGTAGCTACCTGGCAAGTGAGCAGCCTACTGCTTCTGCACAGCAGCTGTGTGGGTGCTTTCACATCCACAATACACAGATAATAAAATTGCCAACAGTGTGTAAGTGCCAAAAATGCCACTTAAGTGGTTGGAAAAGTGCCATTTGATCAGGCAAAAGATAGTAGAATTTGTCCTAAATCTTCACCCTGCTTTTATAAAATGGACGTGTGTCTATAGCTGAGTACAGTGCCCAGGATGGATCATTAGTAGACTCTAGAATGCTTTTTAGGAGTAGATAGGAAAGTCTACATGTACAGTTAATGTGCATGAATAAACTCCGGTGCTTATTGTTTCAGAGTTTTTTGCTCCTGGGCATGCCATTTGGATGTGCACCTGGGAGCAAAAATCTCGGGAGCAATTAGCTCTGGAGTTTATTCGTGCACAGTACATGGAACCTAGTGGGAGTAGCCTGGGCTGGCAGGGGACCCAGGTCTGTTACCCCACACTGATCTGTGTAAAACATGTATGAGAAGTGCGTGGGACTGAGCAACCATTGAGTTATTCAGTTTTGGACACCTTACATGAAGGTGAATTACCAGGACTGCTCTATTCAACTGTAAGCAGCTATTTTTTTTATGTATAAAACCCTGGGAATCTGTCTGATTTTCTTGCCCTAGATTCACAGTCTGATGTGTTTTCAGTAGAGCAGTTGTCCAACCTCCGTAGAAATATGTGACTTGCCCATCTGGTATGTATTAACCTTTGCACTTCTTAACCAAACATTAGGCTTTGCCAGTCATATGATAAGGCGCATCCAGTGAAAAGAGATGAGAAAACTGGGAGGTCATTTTTTTCAAATTACATCTGTAGAGACGTATTACTGCAGCAGAGCACTGTAGTGTCACTTTGGTGAGAGAATATCTATCAGTGCAGCTACCCTTGGTCTGGGGAGCAATGTGCTGAGACATTCACTCTAGAAGACACAGACTTAAAATCCACAGGAGGAACTGTGTTCTTCAAGTACAGTGCACACTTGGCCTTGGAAAGCTTGTTTCTTTGAAAAGAACTGTTCACATCACTGTCACAACTGGTGATAACCAAAAGTCAATGAGAATTTCAGGGCTTTATCACACCTCACAAAATCAGTCTCATCTTTTTAGGCATTGTGGATCTAGATTTTGACCTGCTTGTTGAGTTACATTACATTTAACTCCAGAAAGCATCTTCACCTCTTACTGCCCATATTAAATGTATGGGTGTGATATTAATTAATAACATCAGTTCAAAATGACAATAAATAAATAGTCTAGTTATAAGTTAACCTAATGGAATACATGCCTGGAAAGCTGAAGCAAGCACTGACTGCCATGGTTTTTTGACTTGTTTATTTTTATTTTTATGCTCAAATCCCCACTTCCAAGATTTTTATATGCCCCGAACTGGCTATCTGCTTTGTCATATTGCTGTTACTCTCCTCTGTTCCATGCTGGCTCTTGTAGGCCATCCTCTCCTGTCTTTTTTTACACATACTCCAGGGTGGAGGGTGGGCGCTTTAATTAGAGCACCCACAGCATCACATGTATTCAGCATCTGATGCTTCAAAATTGCAGTGGGGGCACTTTAACTAAATCTTGTTCAACAGGCTTTAGTTAAAGCACCCCTACCACCACTCTGAAGTGTGGGGATGCTCAATACATGTGATGTGGAGGCTGCTGAAACGTGTCAGTTATCGTGCTCCAGCAGACTTGATTCATTAGCATACATCAGAGCTGATATCCAGCACGTGTATCCAGCACACCCATTGGGTGTGTCTATGTGTGCATTTGATGCCAGACAAGTTTACTTGCAAGTAAACTACTCGTGAGTAAATGCTCCTGGACAGGTGTCTACTTGTGCAGGGACCTGAGAGCAGATTCACTGCTCCTAGCTGTGAATCTCACTTCCTCACTTCCTGCAATGGGCTCCTGCCACCACCAGGGGGAACTGGAGGCTCCAGCCCCAGCTGCCTGAGGCCAGAGGCCATCTTTAAAAGGCAGCTCTTGCACTGCAGCCTCTGCTACCCCATGCTGTGGCTGCTCCAGCTGGCCACTGTACTGGCCCTGCTGGTCCAACGTGCTGGCTACTGGCTGGCCCACAGCCGTCTAGTGTGTGTGGGCTCGGCCACATGCAGCAACTACCTGCCTGGCTCCACTGCACTGTCCCAGGGCCACTGCTGCCACACAGCTGCTGGCTCAACCTTGTCCTGCTGGTTGGACCCTGGCAGGGACACCAATGATGGGCTCCAGGATGCCACCACCGGGGCCATCCTTGCCTTCCTGGACCTCTAGCCCTGCCTCCTCTGGACCCACTGGGCCAGCCAGGACTGATGGCTGCATCAAGTTCAAACCACTTGGGATAATGAGCAGTGGCTGGAGGCATTCTGCATGACCCGGGCCACTTTCCAGGGCCTCCTGGAGCAGGTCCACTGGCACCTGGAGCAGCAGGACACCAATATGTGGCAGTCCCTTCCCACAGACACCCAGTTGGCTATCACCCTGCTGAAGCTGGGCATGCCCACCAGCCTCTGATACATGGCCAAGGCCACCTCTGGGGAGGCCATCCTGGAGGTGTGTGGTGCCCTCCAGGATGAGCTGGGGAACATGATGCTCTGTGTGCATGACCCCCTGGCAGTGGTGGTGGGGTTCCATGTCCTGGGATTCCCCCAGTGCATTGGGGCCCTGGACAGGACCCTCATCTCCATCAGCTGCCCACCCTATGCTGACTGCCCCTTCTACATCTGGAGGGACTTTCACTCTGTTGTGCTCCAGGCCATCCTGGAGCACCAATCATTGTGGCTTCTTCACCAACATGAGTGCTGGCTGGGCAGGCAGTGCTCATGATGCCCATGTCTTTTGGAACTCCACCCTGCCAGCCCTGATGCAGAGTGGGCACTTTGTGCTGGGGGTGCCAGACCTCCAGCTGGGTGCTGTGGTGGTCCCACCCTTGCTCAATAGGAACCCCACCTGCCCACTCCTTGCCTGTCTCATGCAGCCCTACATTGGCCAGCTGGACCCCCACCAGACCCACTTCAACCTCTGCCTGGACCAGACCAACATGCTGGTGGAGTGAACCTTCAGCTGCTTCGGCGGATGTTGGTGCACCCTCACCTTCTTGACTTTGCTGAGGACAACTTCCCCAGGGTCACCATTGCAGCCTGTGTGCTGCATAACATCTGCGACTTGGGGGGAGTGTTTCTGCGAGGCCTGTGCAGAGGAGGTGCAGCAGTTGGAGGATGCTTGGCAATGGGAGCAACAGGTGCAGTGGCAGTGACAGTGGCAGGCCCCCCCTGCCAAGGCCCTGAGCGAGCTGCGCATCTGCCACTATAGGCCAGGGCACCAGGTATGAGAAGCTCTGACCAACCACCTCTAGCAACCTCTGCCACCACCTGGACTGTGCTACCTGTGGCTGTGCTACATGTCCCTGCCCTGCACAGCCGAGGAGGACATAGATGTCAGCAGTGACGTGTTCCTCAGTATGTGAGGCCTGTGCCAACCTAGCTGCAGGGGCATGGGCTGCTCAGTAAAGTTTTTCACTGCCTCCTGCCTCCCTGTGTGTGGGGTGGAGAGCCTGAGGGCCAAGGGAGTGCGTCCAGGCTGGGTGGGGTGGGGAGGCAGGGAGTAGGGGCTGGGGCCAGGGGCAGAAACTGGGGTGTGTGAGGGGGGGAGGCTTTCCCCCAGTGTGGGGCTTACCATGTGGGTGGGGCTGGTGTGCCCAGTGGCTCTAGTCAGTCTTGGCAGGTGCTGGTGGTGTGTGGCTCCCAGTGGACTCGTTCACTGGTGGTATGCAGGTTGCCCCGTGAGCCATTATAGCTCAGGGTCCTGTACCAGGTGTGTAGATGCATCTATGGCACCAGGACCAGCAGCAGGGCATAGTGGGTTGGACAGCCCCCAGTCCATGTAATCAGCTCCTTGAGAACTGTATGGGCATGTGCAGCAGGGGCATGCTTGGGGCACAGAGGTGGCATGGTGGGGGAGTGGGCTGGTCCTGGGGTGCCTCCCTGGAGAAGACCTCTGTGGGGCACGGGCAGCTCTTCATCCCTGTTGTCTGGGAGCCCCATGCCCCTGAGCCTGGGTGCCGCAGGCTGGAGGGCAGTGCATCAAAGAGGTTGGCCTGCAGGAGGATATGGGGGGAGTGGGGTCTAGAGCCATGGCAGCAGGTGCTGCTAGGAGCCTGAACTATCCTGCCCTGGGAAGAAGGCTGCCCAGGGCCAACTTCCAGAGGCTCTCTGGCCCCAGGGGAACAAAAGGGGATGTGGGGCTTAGCCAGCAGCTGCCTGCGTCCAGACCTGCCAGGCTGACTTACCATGGTCCCTGGACAGCTGTGCATGCCCAACGCCTGATCTGAGGCTGTGCAGCACACAGCTCCTGGTACAGAGCATCAAATTTCTGAAATGTTGCAAACCCTCACAAACATCTGTCTCATGGCTCTACAGGGCCTGCAGTTGCACTCAGGGGAGAGGCCACCCTTAGCAGGCAGGGTGCAGCTGCAGGGCCACTGCCGCCCATGGCCAGGGCCCTGTGGATGTGCTGGCTCTGCCAGAGGAGGACCCTGGACAGGACCCTGGACCACCTGGTCACAGCGTTGGAGAACTGGCTGGGTGATGCTTGAGCCTGGCAGAGGACATGACCTGCCAGGATAGGTGGTAGGCAGAGAACATGGCCCACCAGGACAGGTGGCAGGCAGAAGATGTGACCTGCGAGGAGACGTGGGACCATATGGACAGGGAGATCTAGGCACAGCTACTAGCACTGGAGTGTGAGTGGGTAGAGGCACTGTGGTAGCAGAATACCTTCCTGGCCTGGGCAGTGCAGGCCATGGGCGATGACCACCAGGTGCTGGACACTGTTCTGGCCCTGACTGTCACCTTTGTGCCTCCTACTGCCCAGCTCCTGACTCCAGCCCCACCTGTCCTCTGGCAGCCACCCGCTGCCCAGCAGCTGACCTCTGCTTGGGCCTGGGATGAGGTCCTGCACTGCCTCCAGCAGCCAGGAGCCTGTGGCCTGGCCCCTGACCTGGGTCCAGTGCCACCCAGCTTCCCTGCATGGCCCCAGCCCTACTGCTTGCTCCAGATTTATGTGGGTGCAGAGCTGGAGCTGCATGCAGTGGGGCCAGGACCACATGTTGGCCCTGCTCACCCTTGACACTGGCTGCTAGAGAGGGAATCACCTGGGTTGGGGGAGTGTTGGCTGCCCTTGCCCCAGGCGAGCCCCCAACCTGCCACAGTCACTGCAGCATGTGCACCCATGAGGGAGTGGCTAGAAACCAGGGTGCTGGCTGTCTGATCCTGGGCTCTTCCCCCAGTCACCCCCAGCACATGGCCCCCCACCCTGGGATGGCACACAAAGGACATTTTACATAGTTTTCATAGGGAAGAAAGTTTTTTATTGTTGGTGGGTGGGGTGGGTGGTGGAGAGGCTCTGTTTGTTGGGGTGGCAGGGTGTAGTGGGGCTCTGGTTGATGTGCAGGGAATAACTTGTTCTTCTGAGATGTGTCTACAGTGAGCATGGTGCTGGGGGTTGTAGGGAGGGAGCTGTGGGCAGTGGTGCATATGTGTAGGGCAGGGAGTGCTGGCGAAGGTGCCTCCAGCACCTTGCACTCTGGCTTTCACTGGTGGGTGCATGGCTCTCCTTGGGCCTTGGCAGGAGTGGAGGGTCTGTGTAACAGAGCACAGGATGCTCTGTTACTATCAGTTGCCTGGCAACAGCAAGGTAGCCAGCAGCTGCTTGCAATCTCCGTCAGGCCTTTTTGCCTGATAGGGGAACAGGATCCAGCTAGTATATAAGGGCTGAGTCCCTAAACAGCAAGGCAGTAGTCTGCTGCCAAGAGCTGGAGGGTAAGCATTGGATGAGCTGTGCTCAACACTAAGGGTTGGGGCTTAGGGGAAGGAGGAGGCCCCATGGTCCTGGGCAAGACCTAAAACTGCACCCTGCCAGGGAAGGGTGGCCTGGTAGAGCTACTGTGGTGGGGTAGCTCCTCAGAATTTCCAGGCCAGTTACCTTCCCAGTGAAAGGTGAGTAGGGGCACTTGAAAACCCCAGCCCCCACATCCCTGGTGGGTTTGATCAGGATAGGGGTAGCCTGGGCTCACTGTGAGCACTGAGTCAGGGCCCGGGTTATTGGAGGGACCTGTGGCAGTGCCCAATCTCACAGGAGAGCCTGGGCACATTAGGAAACTGAGAGTTAGGCTCCAGGGGTGTGGGGCCCTGAGCCTTGGGGAGCAATCAGGGAAGCTCCCGGGTGAAGGGATATTGGTTAACTTAGAGCAGCGGTTCCCAACCTCAGGTCATGACCCAAATGAGAGTCATGGGGGCAATGCCAGCGGTGCTGCACACAAAGGATGAGCTGTGCTGTGACAGGAGCTCCCTCACCCCTGCCCTGGGTTGCTGCTGCCACTGCACTCTGCTTCCATGGCAGCAGGTCATGGCAAAAAAAATGTTGGGAACCACTAACTTAGAGAGTGAAGTGGGATAGGGCTTGGAATCCTGGTTCCAGTGGGGGGCTGGGAGCCTGGTCTGAGGGGCTTCTAGGCCCAGAGTTGTGACCCGAGGACAGGGTTTGGAGCCCAAGGACAGGGCCTGGAACCTGAGGCTGGGGCTTGTAGGCCTAGAGATGAGGCTGGGAGCCCCAAATATATGAAGAGTATGAGAAAGCTCAGTCTTAGGCCATAAGTATGAAAAGGCCGGGTGTTAGGCCAGGAAACATCTGCGAGGTGTGGGACATGTTAAGCGGGGGTCAGAGGATGTACAGAGGCCCTTGTCATCAGGGAAGGTAAAGGGCAGCCTCCCGCCTGATTAATATTAATAATCAGAACATCAAGGCATGGCAAAAAAGATGGGTGGATGGTTTGGAAACAAGTGGGCAGGCCTAGATTGAGATTGGCTCCTGGATGTCCACTTGTTACAGTCTGACATTGATGCTGTAGGAGATGCTTCATCTGCTAGGCATCATCTGTGTGCCATGCCTTCCTTCACGCAGGCCTTGCAGAAGAACTCCCACCAGGTCTTACAGATGTTATGCATCACGCAGGCTATGATAATGACCCGGGGAGGTCATCCTTGGTGAACTCAAGCAGGGTGGTGAGGGTGTGCCAGCATCCCTCGAAGTGACTGAAGATGCGCTCCACCAGGGTGCAGGTCTGACTCAGGCAGCAGTGGAAGTGGGCCTGGTGGGAGTCCAGGTGGTCGGTGTAGGACTGCATGAGTGAGGGCAGGAGTGGGTAAGCAGGATCCCTGATGAGCAGGGGTGGGACCACCATGGTGTCCAGCTGCGGGTCTGGCACCTCAAGCAGGAATTGGCCACTCTGTCCCAGGCCTGGCAGGCCAGAGTTCCAGAACACTCAGGCATCATGTACGCTGCCTGCCCAGCTGGCACTCGTGTATGAAGGAAACTCAGTGGTTCATGATGGCCTGGAGCACCACAGAGTGAAAGCCCCTCTTGCTGTAATAGGGGTGGTCTCCAATAGGGTAGGCAGGTGACAGGGATGTGGCTCTCATCCAGGGCCCCAATGCACTGAGGAAAATCCTAGGGCATTGAACCTGGCCACCACTGTACACACAGAGCACAGTGTTCCCCAGCATGTCCTGGAGGGCACAACACACTTCCAGGATGGCCTCCCCAGTGGTGGCCTTGCCTACGCCAAACAGGTGGCCAATATGCCGCATGCTGGTGGGAGTGGCCAGCTTGAGCAGGGCAAGGGCCAGCCAGGTGTCCATGGGGAGAGGCGGCCACAGGTTGGTGTGCTGCCACTCCAGATGTGGCTGGAGATGCTCCAGACGGTCCCAGAAGGTGGCTTGAGTCATTGTGAAGGCCTCCAGCCACTTCTCATTGTCACAGGTCTACTGGATGATGTGCTGTTATCAGTCCTGGATTGCCCAGCAGGCCCCGAGGTGGTGGGGCTAGAGGCCCAGGAGTCCAAGGCTGGCCCTGGTGGTGGCATCCTGGAGTCCATTGTTGGCATCCCTGCTAAGGTCCGGCCAGGTGGATGAAGTCCAGGCAGCATGTGCGCAGTGGTGTCCCTGGGACAGTGCACAGTGGAGGGGCATGTGGGAGAGGTGAAAGGGTGAGTCTGCCATGGGCCAGCCGGAGATCAGTAAGTTGGGCCAGCGGGGGCAGTGTGGCAGTCAACAGGAGTGTAGGGCACTGGTTGTTGCAGCCAGGGGCAGGGGCTGGAGCAGCCTTGGCACAGGGATATACAGGTGGAGAGGAGAGCACTTCTGTGTGCTATCCCTGCATTGGGCACACTGCTCCTGGCCAGGGAAGTGGCTGGATAGAGAGCGGTGGGCAGGGCCGCCTTTTGAAAAGGGCTGTCTGAAACTCCCCCCGGTGGTGGCAGTGGCCCATTGCAGGGCCCCAGGAAACAGGGAGCAGATTGGCAGCAAATCTCCCACTTCCCTGCATGTGTAGACACATGCCTGGTACCATTTACTTGCGAGTAATTTACTCATAAGTAAACTGGTGCTGCATCAAATGCACATGTAGATGTGCACATTGTGTCTTTCCTAATCGTATAATTCTGTATAAGGAACCCCATCTTTCTATGTTGTCTGTTAAAAACTTCTCATGCCTTCATATAACAACACTTAACAACAAATATAATATGTTATTATGTGAGACAGCCTTCAAGTCAAGGATCTATGTCCTACTTCTGCAGAATCATAGTCCTTTGTTCTTACTTTTTTACCTTTTATTTCACTCTTCTTGACTAATTTCTTCTACACATTGTTGCAAATCTGGATAGAAACCCCTCATCCAGGCTCTTTGTCTTCCTAGTTTTCCTGTGTGAATGATGTTACCTTCTTTTTCTCTAATTTTCTTGACTAGTAAGCAATATTTTATCACTTAGGAGGGTATAATTCCTGGGGATGTGTCTGAGTGGCAGGTTTTGAGCTCTGTTTTTTGTTCCCCTACTTTTTTGGGTGAAGGAGGTTAGTGCTGCAGTCTATGTAAACAACCATGCTCATTTAGAGTGCTTATCTTTATGCTCACAATATCAAAAAAGAATGACCCTTTTAAAGTTCAGATGCCTGCAGCCCAGATGTGGACACCTGGCTCAGTGAAGATGGGGAGACTTTCTCTCATTTCCTCTGCAAGATAAATTGCTTCAAGATTTGTTAGGAGACTTTATAGGCTAAACCAGAGATCAAGCAACCAAGCAAGACCCTACAGGAAACATAACAGATGTGCTGAGACAAACTAAGAATGGCTCTTCTTTTGGGTGCCATTTGGATTTTAGAATTTTATTGGTCTAATCATTCTTTTATCAGCTCAGTATGCAAGGGGAGGGAAACCTGTCTCATGCCTTGGGGACACAGTGTTACCATAAATTTTTATGATTGTCTCACTTGTCTCTGGAAAATTACAGCTAAATTCTGTGCAGCCCTGTCTTTTCACACCTAATGAATACTGGCTTCTATGGCAGTGATATAACAGTAAGAGCCACAAATGAGATAACACTGATTCTCATCAGCCCATCAAGGGGATGGTAAATCAAGAACTATTCTGCCCTTTCTTAACAGTACTACCAGGGTATGTTGTCCTGTTGGGCATTAACTGTATAAATAGTTGTACTGCTATAACTTTCCCAATTTCTGAGAGAAACTGCTCTGTGATCACACACAGAAATTATCTTCTATAAGTGCTTATCTCCATTTAAGTCCAAACAATTAATCTGCTTTGCAATAGATACAACAATATAAGTGGGAGTTACAATGGTTGACAGGTAATATGTTAAACTGTACTTCAGATATAGGCATTGTAGTTCAATTTATCCTCCTACTGCTCTCTCTCAGTCATCTGTTCACATTTGAAGAGACTGTTTACCTGTCTACATTTTTATGGTTTGCGGCTACTTGGAGAGATCTCTTCTTTATGTTTAAAAGCTGTCTGCAGATGACCAAGAGTTTCTACCAAATTTCACAGTAGGCGCAGAGACTCTAATGCAGTGGTCGCCAACCGGCCGATCTCTCCCCACCTGCAACCCGCTGTTCCTGATTGGGGAGCCCCTGACAATCTATCTCAGTCTGGGGGGGCTACCCCCACACAGACTGAGTTCAATTGTCAGAGGCTTCATGATTGGGAGTGGCGGGACGCACATGGGGAGCTGTGCCCCCTGCCACCAGGGCCTCGGCTGGGTGAGTGGGATGAACCCGCTCTGTACCCCCTACTACCAGGTGAGTGGGGTCCTGGCCGGGCTGGGCTGGGCCAAGGGAGGGTCAGAACCTGGGTGGCTTGTCCAGGAATGTATGTGTGTCAGGGTGGGGGGGCTCCCACTGCTGCATACACCCCGGTGGAGGCCCGGGGGGCATGTGCCCTGCTAATCTCTGTGTGGGGCAAGGTGGCTGCCACTGTGTGCTGGGCTTTGTGCCCCAAGCCCCGAACTGCAGCAGGGCTCAGGGCACAAAGCCCAGAGTGAAGCGACAGCTGCCTCACCCCAAGCACAGGTTGGGGGGGGCAGGTGCCCCCTGGGCATCCACCAGGATGTGGGCAGTGGTGGGAGTCCCCCTACATGCCAAGATGAGCCAACCAAACTCCGACCCTCCCCTGGCCTGGCCTGGCCAGGGCCCCACTCACCCCTGCCCTGCCCAGACTGACCTGCTTTGTGAGGGGCGGGGGCGGGGAATGGTAGATCCTGGTAGATCCCTTTACTTCAAAAAGTGATCTTCATCTTAAAATGGTTGGAGACCACTGCTCTAAAGCCATCACTACCACTCTGTGTTGTGCAAGTATGCATAATCACAAGCCACCATCAATATGACTGTATGTGGCCCCAGCAGGGATCCTGGACTTCTCTGCCCTTTGGAGAAAGAAGCTGCCTTTCATAGGAAATATTGTAGCTATTGAACTCTGCTGGAAGTTAGGTTCTGTCTGTGCTGACACTGAATCAGTTTGTTTAAAGGTGATTCTTCAGTTGAAAGACACCCTTATGACCATGGAAAGGGTGGTGAGATGCTAACAGACAGCTAGCATGCTGGTCCCACACAGTGAAAGATACTGAACATTTCCCATCTGCTGTTCTGCCATTGTAGAACTCATCTCTGTGAATTACTGGTGACTCGCAGAAAAAGGGTGACAGAGAATTAATTTATTTTGTGGGTGAGGCAGAAGCTGGAATTTGAAATGTCTGACTCTCCCACCATGGGGTATGTTGAATATTCCTTTCTTCTTGTGTCCAGGGTAACAACACTGAGGATCCCAGAGGTAAATTTAAAAAAAAACAAAACTGCTTTTATTAAAAGACTTAATTCAGCCTCATGAGCAAGACAGTGTGCACTTATTCCAGATTGCTCTCACTTCACTTTCCCAGCAGGATATTGACTGGCTATATACATACAGCCAATGTAACACATGATAAAAGCATTTCACACTCATTGACTACACAAACAGCATGAGTGGAGGAGTCTGTTGCTTGGCAGCTATTGAAAGTTGCTTTACAAATTGTCCCTTTCATGAGACTCACACAACTTCCGTTAAGTTAGCTGCATACTGATGTCCGACTGAAAGTATTGACAAATCTATTTAAGCGTTCTACCTGTCATAACAAGGAAAAGCTGGAAGGGTCCTCTTTTGAGGTCATCTAGTCCAACCCCTTGCTCAAGGCAGGATCATCTTTATCATCCCATATTCTTATCCAGTGTCTATCATTGTATTTCATCCAGAAAAGGCAAGCCATGAATACATGGTTTAGATCTATGCTTTGTATAATTCTAAATTTTCACATGAATCCAGTACACTTGTACGTATACAGATAAATGAGGTATTAATCTGGAAGCTGCAAGTGACTCAAATGAAAAATCTCACAAACTGCCTGACACGTCAGGACTGGGATTTGTACCAAATGCAGCTTCAAATAACACAGCATGCTCAGGGTTTCAAAACAAATTGCTTTCCTGGAAAACCAAATCAATTAAAACAGGATGTGTTGGTTGTGAAGCTGCCATCAACTTGCCTGCGACTTTTTTGACAGTGTCTGTACTGTAGCAGCATCTGCCTAAATGGCCCTTCTGTACCAGGCACTGTGCATACATTTGCCATGAAAGGCTGTTTCTGGCTCTCCACAGCAACAATAAGATTGAGAGAATGGGGATGGGAACCAACAGCTCATCTCAAACAACATTACACATACCGTTCCATGGAAACTCTATTGTGCCACAAGGGAATAGCCCTAAAAATGCATGTATAAGTTGGAAACCTGTGTTCAGTCTGGATCAAACTTCCATTAAAGCCTCCTGCACTGGGAGGAAGAAAATTTTAAATCATCATTACTCCAAAGAGCAGACATCCTCTCTGAGCTGCTTGCCAGGATGGTTGTGTGACAAGATGTGCTGCCACCATTTCATATTTTACAGTAGCCCCTCATTGTGCAGACTAGAGGCTGCATTGCAAAAACATTGTCTAATTTCCTTTTCTGAACAGTGCTGAATGCCAGGACCAGAACCCCTTGATAAAAGGAGGCATTGTCTACCTCACAAAACTTTGGCATCCATTACACACACACACAAAAGGCAACTGTCAGAGGAAAAGGAACTCAGGAAAGGTAGGTAATTTAATGTTGTGTCATACGACTGTAGTTTGTCCAGACTCATTGTGCTTAGTGGGAAGGGAACAGTTATCTGTCCCAAAAGAGTCACAAATTTACTTGGATAAAGAACAGTAGTGCTGCCTGAGTGGATCCTGTGGACACAGAGATCCTGCACATTTTGTCTTGCTTGCTGTTCTTTAGCACCATATTTCCCCTCCCTTGCATTAGGCTTCCTGGAACAATGTATAGAAGATCCTGCAGTTTTGCTCCAGTTCTAGCCAGCAGATCCAAACAATTTTACCATTGTGGAGCACAGCTATTCTTTCTGACATCTTCACTTCTTGCACTGTCATGAACAAGCACAAGCAGGTGGCTTAAGAAAACATTAACAAGGATATGTCATTGGTTTAAAAAGTGTTTGAAGGGAAACTGAGCTGTTGCTTTCAATTTTTCACTCAGCTGCCTCCCTGATGAAATACAGTCATATCCACTTAAGTAATACCTCATGGAAAAGGAAGTGTCATGTTTTTATTGGACACCTTTATTACCAGCCTTGGTGAAAAGTGCAGTTGCGAGCAGGTATCCATTCCTTAGGCCTTTCACCAGCTTGTAATCCTGACACAGAAGGGCTCTGAATTAAGCAGTCAGAGTTTCAGCAGCAGGATCCATAGCATATGGAAAATAAACCTTAAACAGTTTAGGTTCATGAGTGGCTCCTCCCGACCCAGGTATAATTTATGAAGGATGATACCACTGTGCATATTGAAAGGCCTTTTCTCCAAATGAAGCTTGCAATTTAGATGGGATTGTTCATTTATAGAAATCAAATTCACACCCAACCACAAAGGATGTTCATTTTCTTGCAGAAGCTAATGTGAACACAAGAAAGCAATAGGAAATTCTTCCTTATGGTGCTAGGCCATAGCCTACCAGTCATATTAATGATCATTGTGGGCGACTGGTGCCACCTTAGTCAGGGGGGCACTTGCCCCCCCAGCAACCAGTCAGCAACTGGGGGAGGTGCAGCCAATCTTGCTGACCAGGGTGGGAGTCCCCCCACAGCAACACTTACCGACCAGTGAGTGGCTGCACTGCTCCTGAAAGCAACCTACATCCAGTGCTCCCACTCCCCAGCCAGTAAGGGGGTGTGCCAGCGCTGTCTGATGGTCTGATGTCTGATGATCACAGGGGATTGATAGGAGCTTCAGGGAATGGCTGAGATCTGTGAAAGAAAGGCAGAGAGGGCTCAGCGCAGCCAAAGACCTGGTGTACACTTTGAAGTCCTGTTGGCAATGTTCCAGTTTGGCCAGCAGAAGTTTTCATGCATGTATATAGAAATGGCCAAATATTGTTCTACCTAAGGGCTAGGAACAGAAGTTGCATTTGTCCCAAGACAAGTTGTGCCTTTGTTTGTCCTGAAACAGAAAAGTCCTGGCATTGTTGTGTGCACACATCAGCCTTCCAATCAGGGTTTAGCGAGTGGCTGAATGCACTGTTGCTTTTCTACTATTGTTTCAATGATGCAATTCTGAGACAACTGTTCAGACACACTTTGCGTGTCCCTGGACAAACTTTTAACACTTCTTATCCTGTGAACCTTTTTAGGGTTTGTCCCAGTATGATGGACAGGCATCTGAATAACAGTACTTTGTTTCTCCTGGGACAATGTGATGTCTGTTTGTAGTCTAAGTGTGACCCTGTTGCACTCTGCTCAAGTTCCTGAAAAAAATATTGACGTTTACTTTTGCAACATGCCATCATCTCAGTCTTAAGACTGTCACAGAAAGCAGAGGGGGACCAAGTCATGTTTTGTATGAACTGTTTTTCAGAAACTCAAGCAGGGTCATACATAGCCACCTTGTAGAGGGACTGGGATCTGGCCCACACTGCCAGAAATTCTCACTTCTTTTGGCTGTGTTATGCCACCTCTATGAACAACAGAAGCCTCCTGTCTCTGTGTGGCATCTGGCAGAAGTCATGGGCCTGCCTCCTACACAGACTCAGAAGGCTGCACCCTTGGCCCTATCAGCTCTGGAGAGGAACAGAACTGTCCAGGCAGATATGTGTCAGATAGGTCCCAAAACTTTAGTTGCAGAAAAACTAGCATTTGCTGGGGAAAGGGACAGGCCCTTCCACCTTTCAGATTAATCATTAAGGCATTTGCCCTGGAAGTGGGAAATACAGTTCTAGGCTTCCCCTTCCCATCCAGAGCCCCTCACCAGGCATTGCCCTGAGGACCCTCATCTTGGAGCTAGTCCACTGGGCAGTCACCAAGTGAAGCCATGTGGAGCCAGGAGGTAGAAAACTGTTAGGACCTGGTCCCCAAACCCCAAACTCGAGGCTCAGGGACTAAGCCCCTCATCAGTCCTCCAGCAGGCCACAGCTGGTGGCAGGGAAATAGGGCCCAATGGGAAAAGGCCTCCTACTCCTGGCCTCTGATTGGCCCAGGGCTCCCAGCTGCTGATTATATCCTCCCGCCTATACAAGGCTTCCTGTGTCTTGTAGAAGCTGCCTAAACACAAAACTGTTGCACTGCCCTGTCTCCTTCCTCCTGTATCTGGATTCTGGATCTGACCAGCCATTGCTGTGAACCAGCCTGGACTTTTATCTCTGCCTTGTGATTTAGACTGTTTGGGACTTAGCTTTCCCAAGAACCTGACCCAGCTTGCTCCTTGTCCTTGCTTTGCCTGTTACTTTGGCTTTTATTCAGACTCTGACTGTCTGGTTTTGGCCTGCTTACTCCTTGGGCCTCCAGCTATCCACTCATGTCAGTCCCTAGGCAGATCACCCATGCCTCTCTGCGTGATGAAAGGAAAGCTCATGAAGTACAGCTACATAAGTTAGTGTTGCAGAAGGGTGGGGTTCTGGTCCTGGGTCCTGCCCCCAGTGCTCAGGAGCACTCCCACTCTCACTCCCAACAATTATTAAATACAAGGTGCAGAAAAAAATAATTAGGGAAGCAACCAGACACTCCCACCCCCTTTCTGGACAGTGCCTCTCTCCTTGAGCCACCTTCTCCCTGGCTGGAGGTTTTCCCCTTAGTCTTCTGTGGCTTCCCAAGAGGGCAGGCGTATGCCCAGCTCAGGGCCTGGTGGCTTGTGTACTCCACTGGAAAGTGGAAGATGCAGGTTCATGTCTTCTTTAGATGAGGAAAGACTTAGATCAGTAGTTCCCAACCTTTTGAGACTCAATCCCTCCCTGCAAGTTTGTCAGGGAGTCTGATCAAGCAGACCTGGCTGGGCCAAACATGTGAGTTACCACATCTGCTCTGACCCCTACCTAATGTGATTGACCCAGTTCTTTGCAGCAAGATTGGCTGCTGAAAGTGCCACTTATCCCTTTCAAACACACCTGCCTCACGTTACGTGTTCACATGGTCTCAGTCTATTCTAGCAAGCCCGGTGTTCACTGCTCTCTGGTTCCCTTGGCTCCTGATTCAGCTTTGGCTTTCCCTGACCCTGATCTTGGACCTCCCCTAAACCTCTGTGCCTTACTCACCCTGGTGTCCCTGGCATCCTGACTTGGCTTTGCTTCCTTGACCCTGACCTCTGAACTTCCTTGGAACTTGGCACCAGTTCTCCGACTCCTGGCATCTGACCTTGACTTACATCTCAGACTACTGCTCTTGGATCTCCCCTCTTAGCTCTGGTACCCTGTGTCCCCATCCTGATGACCCCCAGGTTGCTCCTAGTGGCCTGCCTCAGGCCCAGCCACCTACATCCCAACTAAATCTTCACACCATTAGACAAAGCACCCAGCCCTCTCCTCCCATTTTTTTTGACTACACAAAAACAATAGGGCAATTCTTCTGTTGCAAAAAATTCAGAAAGACCCTGGAGCAGGTCAACATGTTTTGGATGTGATGGATTCATAGCTGAAGCCTCTGGGTTTATCTTGTGAATTATGTATGGCTGTTTGCACACCTAACTGCTAATATTGGGTGGCACCCTGCAGCACCCTTAAAAGGATCTCACTAAACATTGGCTGAGAATCAGTGGCTTAGAACCTGTGTTTTTTTCACTCACTGGTCAAGCATCCTAATCCTACTGCTGCCAGGTGGGAGGGTTGCCCTCTCATTTGACTTCTAGCATGTGTGTGGGAACCCAAAGTGGAAATAAAATATGAACTGTGTTTAAGTGCCAAAAAATGGCTGTTACATAACTACATAAGTGCCACTTAAGCATATAAAGATATAGAAGGTAGCTTTTTGTGTTTCATTGACTTGAGCATGACAATAGTACATATTTCTAAGAGATGGACTAATATCTTTAATTTACAGCAAGAATTTTGAACACTGTCATCCTAAAATTGCAGGTATCAGTCTCTAATAAATGCTTTTGCAGAGGCTGAACAATAGTGTTAATAATGATTTAGTCCACAGAGGAGAAGACTTGAAGGGGTGGGATTTGATAACAATCTTCAAAAACCTGAAGGGCAATTATAAAGAGGATGGAGAGAAAGACTTTTTTCTCTGGCTGTAGGGGACAGGAATAGGAGTAATGGCTTCAAACTGCAGCAGAGGAAATTAAGTTGGAGATTGGGAAGAACTTTCTGACTATGGGGCTGGTTACATATTAGAATAGGCTATGTAGAGAGACTAAGAAATCCCCATTCCTGGAAAATGTCAAGAGCAGGGTAGACAGACACTTGACTGGAATGGGTTGATCCTGCTCTGAGCAGGAGGATGGACTAAATGGCCTCATGTCATCCTTTCCAGTCCTGTTTTACTATTATCTCATGCTGTCTGTATTTCTGCAAAAGAACTGTCATTAATAATGTAGTAATAAACTCACTTGTGTCCAACTCGCTTGTGTCCAAACAAGTTCAGCTATAGTACCTGTTAATTTTGACTGTCCTCAGCAGAATTAATAAACTGGGCACATAAGATTTTTACTCCAGATTTTTGAATGGAATGACTCATTGGATGGTGCATGTCCCAGCTAATACGAGAAGCTATTTAGATAGAACAGAAAATAGTTTATTTGATATAAAAGAAAAAAAATACAAGAATACTATTCATCACAATTCATCTTATTTTATCTTTTGTTCTTGATTTGATGAGGGCAGAAATGCCCAGAAATTCAGCTCTGAGTAAACACCAGCTAAACACTAAACAATAACAAAATGGTTTTTCCTTAAATGGAACCTGTGCAAAAGTTGACTCAGTTAAGCAGTGGCCTTTTGGCATTCATAATGAATGTGTTGTGTTTTTGGGATCCATCCCAGGGAAAGCGTGTCAATAAGCTACATTACAGATGGTCCTGAGCTGAACAATAGACTTGACTGTGATTCTGGACAGTGTGTCCTTTACAAGTGGCTATTCCAGATATGTGTACTGGCATGTTTAAGTGAGATACACCCATGATGTTATTAGTTTTTCTAAAGGCTTAGTGCTCTACACTAATAAGAATCATAGCTCAGATACAGCAGGGCACTGGTGCACATGCTTAACTTTTCACCCCTGACTCCTGCAAAACTCACCACTGGGTGTGTCTACATGAGACATTTTACTGTCCAGCAGTGCAGTTTACTGCACAGTAAGTGTGCACGTCTACATATGCACACATTTACTGTGCAGTAAACTTTGCTACCTGCGAGTAAATTTGCTACTGGCAAATGTAAGTAGCTTCTGGCCCTGGAACACAAGTAGGTGGAGGCACTGCGGGTGTAGACCGCAGTCCTGGGCAGGGCAGTGCAGGCCCTGGATAATGACCGCTGGGTGCTGGACATCATTCTATCTCTGGAGGTCACTTTCATGCTGGCCACTGCCCAAGCCCCAACCCTAGCCCTGCCTACCCCCTGGCAGCCATACAGCAGCAGGATCCCACCTGGGCCTGGGAAGAGGTCCTGCACTGCCTCCAGCAGCCAGGATCCCCTGCCCCAGACCCTGCACCAGGTCCAGTGCCACCTAACCCCCATACCTGGGCCCAGGCTCACTGTTCTCCCTAGCTCCATGAGGGTGAAGAGCCAAAGCTGCCTGCAGCAGGGCCAGGATTTCATGCCAGCCCTGCTGGCCCTGGACACTGGCTACCGAAGGGGAAGCCATCCATGCCAGGGGAGCACTGGCTGCCATTGTCCTTGGGTGAGCTTCTCATCCACTACACTTGCTGCAGCGTGAGCGTCCATGGACGTGAATGACTGGTGCCTCCTGAGGCACCATTTGTAGGTGGCAGTGGGTCTCGCCTGCAGATGCCAGCGGTTGTGTCAGCAGTGGTGGGGTGGTGGCCAGCGGCAACCACCCACAGAAGCTGGCTGCAGCTTCAGCTGTAACCAATCTCGAGGGGGCATGTGCCTCCCTGTGCCCCCCTTACACATTGCCTGTGCCCATGAAGTAATGGCCAGAGGCCAGGGTGCTGGCTGCCATCCCCAGGGCTCTTCTAGGCCCACTGGGTACCCCCAACCCATGGTCCCCCACCCTGGGAGGGCTCACAAAGGACATATTACATAGTTTTCATGGTGAAGAAAGTTTTTTATTGTTGGTGGGTGGGGTGGGTGGTGGAGGTGCTCTGGTTGTTGGGAAGGGAGTGGGGAGAGGATCTCTGGTTGATGTGAGGGGTATAAAAACTTGCTTTTCTTAGATGTGTCTGCAGTGAGCATGGGAGTGGGCAGAAGGTGTGGGGGGGTCCATGGGCAGCGATGTGGGCACGCTAGAGTAGGGAGTGCTGGAGAAGGCGGTCAGCCAGTGCTTCCTGCACCCGGTGCTGTGGCTCCCACTGGTGGGTGCGCAGCTTTCCTGGGGCCTTGGTGGGCAGGGTCTGCCGCTGCCACTGCAGGTGGTGCTCCTGCTGTCAAGCATCCTCCATGCACAGTGCTTCCTCCACCCAGTCCTCATGGAAGAGCTCCCCCCAGGCCTCACAGATGTTATGCAGGATACAGACTACAATGATGACCTAGGGGAGGTTGTCCTTGACAAACTCATGACTGGGTGGTAAATATCAAGGGCTATAGGCTGTATAGGTGGGATAGAACAGGGAGAAAAGGTGGGGGTGTGGCGCTCTACGTCAAAGAGCAGTACACATCCTTTGCAAACAGCACTGGGTCTGAGGTAGGGGATATGGAGGTGCTCTGGGTCAGAATACAAGGCAGCCAGGGGGAAAAGGAACCTATCGGTGGAGGTCTACTACAGGCCACCTAACAAGGGAGAAGAGGTGGACCGGGAATTCTCAGGTAAGCTCACAGAGGCAGTTAAGTCAAGGGATGTGGTCATCATGGGTGACCTAAACTACCCGGGCATCTGCTGGAAAGAGCAGTTAGCCATGTCTGACTGCTCACGTAGGTTCCTAGCTGAGCTACAGGACCTCCACCTAACCCAGGAGGTGCACAGTCCCACCAGGGAAAATGCCTTGTTGGACCTGGTCCTGGCCACAGGCAATGACCTGGTGAGGGGACTGTGGGTGCTCAACCGTCTGGGTGATAGCGACCATCGCCTACTGGAATTTACCATCCGGCGCAGGGTATCAAAGGCCTGCAGCAAGGCAGCAGCCCTGGACTTCAGGAGGGCAGATTTCAATGAGGTAAGGAGACTAGTCAGGGAGGCACTGAGGTCCTGGAGGGGAGGGGAGTTGAGAGTCCAGGAAGAGTGGTGGTTCCTTAAGGAGACAATCCTCCAAGCCCAAAGCGTGACAATCCCCACGCGGATCAAAGGGGGCAAGAGTGCTCAAAAGCCCCCATGGCTTACCAAAAGCATCCACAGATGCCTCAAAGCCAAAAAGGAGATGTACACCCAATGGAAAGGAGGGGCCATCACCAAGGAGGATTATACCTCCTTGGCTCGAGATTGTAGGGCAGCTATTAGGAAGGCTAAGGCAGAGATGGAACTGGGATTAGCGACCTGGATCAAAGATAACAAGAAGTCCTTTTTAAAATACATAGGTGGTAAAAAGAAGGTGCCAAATAATGTGGGGCCTCTGCAGGACATGCTTGGTAATCTGGTGGTAGCACCAGATGACAAAGCTAATCTCTTTAACAGATTCTTTGCTTCCATTTTTCTGAGCAGGGAGAGGGACATCCCCCCTACTGGGATTCCGGACAGACCCAGGGGAGGTGCAGCCAGGCCCAGGGACAGTGAGGACCTAGTCAGGGAACTTCTGGAGGTACTAGATGTGTTCACATCAGCAGGTCCTGATGATCTCCACCCCAGAGTGCTAGAGGAACTTGCAGAAGTCATTGCAGGACCCCTGGCACAGCTTTACGAGTACTCATGGTGCTCTGGTGAGATGCCTGATGACTGGAAAAGGGCCAATGTGGTCCCCATTTTCAAAAAAGGGAGGAAAGAGGACCCAGCAAACTATAGGCCCGTTAGTCTTCCCTCGGTCCTGGGGAAACTCTTTGAGAAAATTATCCAGGAGCACATCTGCGAGGGACCAGCAAGGGAATTTATGCTTAGGGGCAATCAACATGGGTTCATTAGAGGCAGGTCCTGTCAGACCAACCTGGTGGCCTTCTATGACCAGGTCACAAAATCCTTGGATGCAGGTGTCACGGTAGACGTAGCCTTCCTGGACTTTAGGAAGGCCTTCGACACTGTCTCTCACCCCATCCTCAGTAAAAAATTAGGCGCCTGTGGTGTCAACGCCTACACAGTCAGATGGGTCACAACTTGGCTGGAGGGCCGCACCCAGACAGTGGTGGTGGATGGGTCATTTTTGACCTGGAGAGATGTGGGCAGTGGGGTTCCCCAGGGCTCAGTCCTCAGGCCCGCACTGTTCAATATCTTCATCGGCAATTTGGATGAGGGGGTAAAAAGCACCTTGTTCAAGTTCACAGATAACACTAAGATGTGGGGAGAAGTAAGCATGCTAGAAGAGAGGGACAGGCTACAACTAGATCTCGACATGTTACAGAGGTGGGCGGATGAGAATAGGATGGGTTTCAATACGGACAAGTGCAAGGTCTTGCACCTGGGAAGGAAGAACCAGCAGCATACCTATAGGCTGGGGAACTCCCTTCTCATCAGCACAGAGGCAGAGAAGGATCTTGGAGTCACTATTGATTCCAAGATGAACATGGGCCGCCAATGTGGGGATGCAGTCAGGAAGGCTTGGACGCAGGTCCAAGGAGGTGATCCTCCCCCTCTATGACATTGGTCACGCCACAGTTGGAGTACTGCATCCAGTTCTGGGCACTGCACTTCAGGAGGGATGTGGACAGCATCGAGAGGGTCCAGAAGAGGGCCACTCATATTATTAGGGGGCAGCAGGGCAGGCCCTACGAGGTGAGGCTACGAGACATGAACCTGTTCAGCCTCCACAAAAGAAGGCTGAGAGGGGATCTGGTGGCTGCCTATAACCTTGCCAAGGGGGACCAGCAGGCAATGGGAGAGTCCCTGTTCCCCTGAGCACTACTAGGGGTAACAAGGAACAACGGCCATAAGTTAACTGAATGTAGATTCAGGCTAGATATCAGGAGGCACTACTTCACTGTTAGGGTGGCTAGGAGCTGGAACCAACTTCCAAAGGAAGTGGTGCTTGCCCCTACCCTGTGGGTCTTCAAAAGAAGGCTAGACAGGCACCTGGCTGGGGTCATTTGACCCCAGCATCCTTTCCTGCCCATGGCAGGTGGTCGTACTAGCTGTTCTGCTTAGGTCCCTTCTGATCCTACCAACTATGAAACTATGAAACTATGAAACTATGAAACTCAAGGCATATGGTGAGGGTGCACCAGCATCTCTTGAGGCAGCAGAAGGTGCACTCCACCAGCACATGGGTCCAGCCCAGGCAACAGTTAAAGCAAGCCTGGCAGGGGTCCAGGTAGCCAGTGTAGGGCCAGAAAAGCCAGAGCAGGAGTGGGTAGGCAGGGTTCCTGATAAGCAGGGGTGGGATCACCACAACACCCAGCTGCAGGTCTGACACCTCTGACACAAAGCACCCACTCTCCACCAGGCCCAGCAGATCAGTGTTTCAGAAGACACAGGCACTGTGGGCACTGCCCGTCCAGCCAGCACTCATGTGCATGAAGGCACCTTGGGAGTCTATGATGGCCTGAAGCACCATGGAGTAAAAGCCCCTACGACTGTAATATGGGTCATTTCCAGGGGGCAAGAAGGTGATGGGAATGTATGTTGTGTCCAGGGCCCCAATGCTCTGGGAGGATCCCAGGGCATGGAACCCCGCCACTACTGCCATGGGGTCATGCACATGGAGCACAGTGTCCACCAGCATGTCCTGGAGGGTGCCACATACCTCCAGGATGGCTTCCCCAATGGTGGCCTTGCCTACACCAAACAGGTGACTGGCATACCACGGTGTGCGGGTAGAGCTGCTCCAGGAGGTCCAGAAAGGTGGCCCAGGTCATGCAGAACTCCAGGCACTGCTTGTCATCTAAGGTATGCTGGGTGACATGCAAACACCAGTTATGACTGGCCTGGTGGGCCCAGAGGCAGCAGGGCTGGAGGCCCAGGAGGCCATGGATGTCTCCACTGGTGACATCCAGGAACACATCCTGCTGGGGTCCAGCCAGTAGGACAGGGTGCAGGTGGCAGCTGCATGGCAGCGTCCCTGGGACAGTGAGGTGTGGCTGGGCAGGCAGTTGCAGGTATCAAATTTACTTATGATTAGGGGTTTTTACTGCACAGTAAGCCTGTGCATGTGTAGACATGCATGCTTAATGTGCAGTAAACTATGAAACTGCATAGTTAAGTGTCTTATGTATATGTGCCCACTGATTCTTTTTCAAACTATTATAGGCTTCTAGCACCCAGCCAGAGCCAGAGCTCACAGTTCTCTTACCCTGAGTGGCTTCACATAGTCTAAATAGGCTGAAAACCATTTAGGACTCAACTGTGTTGTGTAAAAGATGTGCTAGAACTTGGGTGGATTAAGACTATCAAACCTGTTTAATTTAGGGGTGGGAGGGGTGAAAGCAGAGTTTGGCTACAGGAGGGCTAGAGTTCAGCAGCCTATAGTCAGTAGCCAGGATTCAGAAATGAATTGAGGGGGAAGTGCTTAGAGCCATGGTATGTGTATATATGTCTACGTAAAACATTAAAATGATGGGTCACACTGATCTCCACTAAGTTAGGGATAGTTCTCAACTTGATGTCACTGCAGTGCATTTTTTAGCTTCAGTAGGACACCTCGGAATAGAGCACCTCAGAACTGTGCTGGGTATTTTATTTATTTGATTTGTTTGTTTGTTTGTATGGTGCAAAGACTCACGGTGATGGCTTGAAAATGATATTTAGATATCTACTTTTAGGAATTGGCTTGTAGGTAGAGGTAGAGGTATTGCATTAGAACAATGGTCCAGGGGAACAACAAGGGTGAATTGGTTTCTAAAAATCTGTTTGTGACAAAGTCATTTTCTCAGCCTTCAAGGCCCACTGTATCAGAAGCTAGCAGACAAACAGGCTGGGGAAACTGATAATGTACCACAGTGTTCTCTGAAAACCCATAACACGAGATAAGGACAGTGACCAGCTACAGAGCCCCTGGGATTTCTGGTTTTGTTGGATGAACCAAATTAGGAGTTTGGGCATGCCCAAACTAAGGTACTAGTAAATGACAAAATTAAGATGTATGTATGTGATATGTTTGAGAAACAAATGGATATGCTAACAGAATAGAATGTGGACAGTATGATGACCACAGGGAAACCAATCAGTGGTACCTGGAAATGAAGAGTCATTAGGAGAAAAAGAATACAAAAGTGGGGATCCCAGGAGGGGGATCCCAAGGCCACCATGGGTAGAGGGCACACCACTGGCCCATCTCACCCACCCAATTGTGGGGGGGAGGGGCAGGAGGAGGTGGTGGGCATCAACTCTTGACCTCCAGGCTGCTGACATCTGACATTCAAGCCGAGCACACTGCTCTCCTTGTGAACCCCCTGGGAGGGGGAATAATTGATATTGTATTCTATAATCATCTTTCTTGCATTACTTTTATTTTCTATCACTGTGTATCAATAAAATTTGCCTATTATTAAATGGAAGAAGTCGTTGTCTGTCTGAGGGTTTGGGTCTGCCCAGAAGGCATCAGGAATGGGTCATAAGTCAAGGCCAACACATGACAGCTTACAAAAGAGAACAAAAAAGCTTGTAAAACAAATAAGCAAGAAAAAAACAGATATAAAATTTCTTCTTCTTGTTTCATAAACTAGATGTTTTTCCAGAATCATGCAGAAGTGATGGCCCTTTCTGTTGCTGCAATGAGGTCCTCCTTTGTACAGGTCTCACCAAGGAGTTAGCAAAGGAGCAGCTGCTCCATGGTCTGCACTTCACTGTGCTTGCATATATTCGTATCATTAGAGTCCCCTCACTTGATCATGTTTGTTTTTGATCTTCCAGGTTTCATGCACAGGCAATTCAGGTATCACTATGTTGGCCAGTCTAGATTAGCCAATCTGGGAAGGTTCTTCTAGGGTTCCAGGTCCATTTCAGAGAACCTGACTGTGGATAATCTTTCCTTCCATAATCTAAGTTGAATATCAGTCATTGTGTCCAGCTGTGAAACACTGGTCACACAACTCTTTTGTGCTTTAAGCCATTTAATTACTTCTGTGTGACCATAGAGTGGATGCCAGGGGTCTTCTACTGCCATGAACTTTCTTTTTGGTTCACTACCTTTCTTCAGATATCAGGTGGTGCAATGCCAGCCAGTAACTACAGACTATCCTTTTGGTGTTGGCCATAGACATTCTGTTACTTCACAGCTGTTATTTAGAACTAGCTCTAGTTTCTTGGCATGAACTTATCATTCCCATACTGGACATGCATACTCTGGAGTAATACAAGGCAACAGCAGAGATTCTTAATGTAAATGGGTTTACTCCCCACTGAGGTGACCAATTTTTGAAGTATGTTGTTGTGGGTGTTGACTTTCTCTTTCATCTTCTCTACATGTGCTTTGAAGAAAACTTGTAAAAACCTAAAATTCTAAAGTATTTAGTATAGAAACCTAAAATACTAGATAAGTAAAATAAGTTATTATATTTACTTGAATCCAAGGTGAGGTTTTCCCCCTCAGCCAACATGAGGGGAGGGAGAGGGAACCCTCGTCTTAGATTTGAGTACTGCCCCTGGGCAGGCGATAGCTCAGTTCCAGCTTTGGCCCTGGGCAACATGGACACCATTGATGACCCCAATGCATTTTGGAGCGCCTATGCAGGTGAATCCAGTTATTACCTCCTGTGGGTTGAAGAGATGGAGGAAGGATAGTGCTATCACTTTCTGGATGGTTTGGTACATTTGGACTGAGGATCCAGCTGCAAACTTGACCATGCTGAAGTGGTTGACCATAGATTGGATGTTGTCATAAATTATCAGTTTCCAGATTGACTGCCACCTACTTCTCAATGGACACAGGTACTTTTATGCTGGTGTCTTGCTGCTGGAACAATGGGGCCTGCTCAACACAAATCCCCATGAAGGTGGGCTTGCCCCTCTTGAAGCCCTGCTGCCACTGTCTGTCTTTCTAGGTCCCCAAGGCTAACCTACCAGTCATGGCTCATCTCCTGGCCCAGAAGCACATGGTTTGTAGGTGGTCTCAGCAAAGACTGTAGTCTATGGCATCCCAGGTCTTTTCATCCTCAGGCATGTTGCAGCTGGATATGCATGCATATAGCATGATTTGAGGAAGTGCCTTTTGTGTGCCTGGGTCATGGTGCGGTAAGCTGCCATGCTGTAATCCAGTGCTGCCCAATCTTTTTCCTCCATGGGATGAATCAGCAGTGCCAGGTTGGCCCATGGGCCTTATCTTGTCCGTGGGTCTGAGCTGGCATGAGGTGCTGGCCCAGCTGGGGTCTGATGCAGCTATGCACAGACACCTCAGCTGGCCCCCAATCCAGCCATGTAGGGCTGGGGCCCATTCCAGCTACGCAGGGTTGGCCTGGCCATGGTCTAGTCCAGCTGTGTGGGATCAGCATGACCAGGACCTCATCCAGCTACAGGGGATCAGTGCACCCCTGGGGCCTGATCCAGTTACAGGACCCCTGTGCCTGCCTTGAGTCATCCCCAGGAAGAGCCCTGCACAGCCCATCAGCTCCTCCAGATGCATGGCATGTGGGTCCAAGTGGGGGGTCATTAGGGCTGTGCAAAGCTTCGGTCCCTGATTCAATTCAGCAGAAATTAGGCCCAATTTGGTGGCTGAATCTCTGAATCTGAATTGAATCAGAGGACCCTTTAATCTCTCTGAATCAAATCAGAACCTTCGAATCAATTTGGAGAGATTTGGAAAGATTTGGAGATTCAGACATAGACACAGCTTTAAATGTTTTTTCTACATTCTTCTAGGTAGCAGGCGGCTCATGAATGTTGCAATGCTGGGGTACATGAAGTGTCCTACAGAAGTGCGGGGGGCTCCCCAGCTTGCTCGGCAGCAGACCTGAAAATGGACCAGAAGCACTTCTTGTCCACTTCTGGATCTGCCAGGGAGCACACAGGGGGCCCCCCCATGCCCTCCTGGCTCAGCGACTGGTGCCTCCTGGGTCTTGGGGGGCACCCGGGGTCCCCCCATGGCTAATTGCTGAGCCGGGGGGGGAGGCCACAACCCCCCCCATGTGCTTCCCGGCAGACCCGGAAGTGGATTTAGAACTCCTGGTCCACTTCCGGGTTCACCGCTGAGCATGTGAAGGTTCCCACTGCACTCCTGTGGGATGCTCCATCCACCCTAGCATCTCAGCATTCACAAGCCGTGCTTGTACCTTGAGGTATGTAGAAAAAACATTTAAAGCTGTGTCTATGTCTGAATCACTGATTCTCTGAATCAGCATCAAAACTTCAGATTCAGATTCAGCCGAATCGAATCAGGGACATTGATCTGAATCAACAAATTGAATCACTGTCCCTGATTCAGGCTGAATCTGAATCGAATAGGGCCCACTTCATACATCCCTAGGGGACATGTGCCCCCACCACGATTTTTGTGTGGGGCAAGGGCAGGCTGCTGATGAGGGCTGGGCTCATCTTCCGTTCTGTGCCTCTGCACCTCGCTGCCACTGCTTGGATCCCTGGTGCCACGCCTCAGATAAGCTGCTGGGCTCCAATTTCTGCATGATGTGGCCCGGCCAATGTTGGATTCACCATAAATGGGGCCCCAGCTGGGCCGGGTTGTGGGGCAATTGGAGCCTGGCAGCTCATCCAGGGGCATGGGTAGGCAGCTCCCACTGCTGCGCACACTGTGGGGACCCAAGAGAGGGGGGAAAGTTCCCTGCCTTGTCTCCCCTGTGCCAGGCTGCTGGACAAGCCCCTGGGCTCTGACTGTCCCATGACCTGGCCTGGCCATGGCCCCATTCATGGTGAATGGGCCCTTGGCCGCACTGGGTCATTGGACAATGGCAAGGCAGGCCACAGCTGCGAGCTGGGCTCAGCCTCTGCTCCCTGCCTCTGCGTCTCACTTCTGCCACTGAAGTACATGGTGCCACGCAGTGCCACTTTCAAAGCAGCAGCAGCAGTGAGACATAGAGGCACAGAACAGAGGCTGAACCCAGCCCTCATCTGCAGTCCGCCCTTGCCCCACACAAAAATTGGGGGGGGGGTCATTTTCATTTTCAGCAGAATGATTTGCTCTGCTCCTTCCCCGCTCTCTCCTACACTGTGGGGGTCTCAATCTGCCCTCTCCACCCAGCTCAAGCAGTGATAAAAAAAAGATTGAAAGAAACTTACTTGCTTGAGGCTGGGCTGGCTGCGATAACACAGGGTATCTGAGTGTGCCCACATTTCCGCCCCCCACTGCAGCAGGCTGCCCTGCAGTTCTACCTGCTGCCCTGCTTTGGGGGGCTGAGCCCAGTTATTTCTGCAGAAGCCTGGGAGATCAGTGTTGGCTCCAGCACTGTTTTACTTTCTTCAGCTGGTCGGAGCCTGTACGTCTGTAAACTGCTGAAGCACTTTACGGGCAGGATTTGAAGTGTTTCACTTTCAGTCTACACCTTGTGTTATGGAGCAAAGATTTCCTCCTTTATCTGGCTGGTTTTTACAACTTCATTCTAGTGATGCTGTTCCAAATTTGTTTTGGTTTTCAGCCAAATTGTGGCTTGTTCAGTTACCACCTTGAAATTAAGGCTGCATGGGAGAAAAACTGTGATGGTGGCATGGGGCTTGGCTAGGAGAGTGTGGGTAGTATGAGATCAGTGACTATTTGCAGCAACACCCAGAAGGATCTATGCTCTTTTTTCTGATTGAGATTGGCCCAGAGTGGGGCCAGCAATTTCCAGAGTGAGAAATAATGTGTTTTGCTAACTGATCAGTCTGAGTTAGTGAGTAGCCAGTGAGTCTCAGATGAAGTTGGACACAGGCTAAAGTGAAGGAGCCAGCCACCCTGTGATCATGAGGGCTTGGAAACTGAGCAGAACAAATTTACTGTGCAGAAGTCTGGTCACAATGGCCTTAAAAGCTCTGAATCTGGGGAAAATGTTCTTTCTGCTTCTTTCAGCACTTTTAAAACAGACACTGTAATGTTATGGGGCTACAGCATGTATAACCAAGCTTGAACAGAGATCTGCATCCCCCCTGGATTCTTTGCACAGGCCTTATATGGGAAGAAAGTCTTATTTCCCTGCCTGCGTGCAGTTCCTGTGGAAGTATGTGAACACCATTCTCAGGCCTGCCAGATTCTTCCTGTGGTATGTGGGTGACTATGCACAGATTATTTATTGAGAATCAGGCTCGGGAAGCATTGCCAAACTTCCCCAGATATTTCACTTCCTTTTTGTGAAGAGAATAAAACCTGATGTATATTTCTGAGAAAAATAATTACAGGTCAGAGATTTTGCTCCCCAATGACTGACTTTGCCTGAAAGATTCTTGGCACCAAGGGTTCAAGGGTCAAATGCTTTCATGTCAGAAGTTAAATGCTCCTTCACAAAACACTAAAATTTTAGAATGAGCAGATGGTTTCATATGAAAATTCCAGCATCAAGTGGACTCTCAGGTGACTTGCACCTTATTTCTCAAGAGCCAGTCCTATTTTAAGAGCTGTGATTATGGGCACGAATTGAGATCCTGTTGACTTGCTTTCAAGTGCTGTAAACTGGAACCTGACCTACTGCTGTGGGCGTCTTTGTTGCAAAGGAAGATTTATTACCCCTTTTTCTGGGTGAGGAGTCAGTCTGAGCTGCTCTTTCATTTACCCTACTCTGTTGGTCATCAAGGGGCTAGCAAATTTCAGCCCTTGCAGCCTTTCTTTCAAAGCAATTTCCCAAATGTGGTTGGGGGTAGATGCACACAACGCAACTGTCTTGAGTTCTTATGCCAAAACGAGCAACAGAGAAGGCAAACTAAATAGATTTTTTTTTCTCAGACTGAGTACTGTTTGTCTGGTGTAGCTGTTGAGTGAAGTAATTTAACACAATGATATATACTCTGGGCATTATTCTTGTTGAGGCACTAGTGTCACCTGGAAGCAAAGGGGCTTTTACAGAAGAACTCTTTTTTCCCAAGTGTTTGTTGGGGGTTTGAATTAATTGGATTATAACTAAAAAACACAGGGCCCCTATACATGAGCGTGGAGGCTGGAATTCCAGCACGTTGGAGCAGACTCAATTAATTACTGAGCTCCAGCAACCTCCTGCATCTCACGTACTCAGCGTTCCTGCACTTAAACATGGTGGCCGGGGCACTTGAACTAAAGTTCATCAAACTCTAATTAAAGTGCTGCCCTCTCCCACCTCCAGAGCACGTGTAAAAGCGCCTACAAAGTTTAAACCAAACAGACAATGTAAAGACCGTCCTTAGGATACAACAAACTTCTGTCTTTCATTGTGTTTCATTTCAGCAAGAGTCTGACACAGGGTTTGGATGGGGTAAATAGTGCTGATGCTTACTGAGTTTTTAAATGGTGCTTGGGAGTGGGAGTGCATGTAGGCTAACGTATTCATGAATACCCCGTGAAAATCTTTTTGAAGTAAATTCAGTGATTATTTAAATTTGTGGAGGGAAGGCACAAGAGGGTTCTGGAGAGAATTTCAGATCGCATGGGCCAAAAATGTGTTGGTTCCAATTGAACATCTGACCACCTGACTGGGAAGTAACATGGAAGGCAGCTCTGAAATAAAAGGTGCTTTGCATATGTTTGGTAAAGGTACCTGATCACATCAGAGTTCAGAGCAATGGAACTGGTCTCTGAAGCTTCACTTTTGTGTTAGCTACCTTTGGTCAGAGAGCATAGCAATTATGCTCACATGACAAAATGGACCAAAAAGAGAACAGTAGGAATCTGTCTGCATCAGTTGTCTTGCAGAGCAAAATTCTCCTCTGTGAAGAGAACCAGCTTGAAAGTTTGGTACTGCTTATATCTCCTTGTTAGGAATAAAGAGTGGAATAGGGAGATAAAGTAACTGTGGCTAACACTTGAAAGGGCTCCTTAAAGCCCGTTGTTTCCTATTGTCTGAACTTCTCCCAAGATGTCTTGAAGTTTCAGCATTGACCTCAGCACTGGTATTCACCGACATAAAAAAAGCAAACAAATGAAAAAAGCCCAGTGTAAACAGGAAACTACAGAACAAGAAATCATTAAAAAATTAGACTGGGTTAAGTATGGTTTAAACAGGGATATTTCATAGACATTAGATTTCATAGACATTAGGGCTGGAAGGGACCTCGGAAGATCGAGTCCAGCCCCGAATCGATATAGATGATCTCATTGCCTCAATTAGCTTTTGTGACCCTTTTGTTCCTATGGGTGCTGACAGATATGCAGGGCCCCTCTCTAATTCAAGGTGCTTACATAAAGCACCATGAGTTAGAGTCTGTGTCCCTGCCCCCATCTCCACCCCCCTCCCCCCCCCC
>NW_017729031.1:116827148-116827507 GCF_001723915.1 Gavialis gangeticus | reverse complement strand
GTGGCTAGTATTTGCTTTGGATTCGGCCAATCAGGGGGACAGTGACTCGATTTGGTAATTTGAATCACTGTTCTGACTCGATTCGGCTGAATTTGATTCAGAGAATCAGCAGCAGCTGAATCTCTGAATCTCTGAATCAGGCAGGCCAGGCCAGTCCCCCGCCCCTCTCTCAGCCCAGCAATGGCTGCCCCGCCTGCCCCAGCTCCCGGCACTTGGGGGAAAAAAAGGCCCAGCTCAGCGGGTGCTGCCAGGCAGGGGGTGATCCCCACTGCCCCCCACTGCATGGAGGGCTCTGCATGAGCCCCTGAAACCCACCCTCCCATTAGATGTGTTCAATAAGGACAAATCAGGCTGACTCT
>NW_017729031.1:116794832-116822148 GCF_001723915.1 Gavialis gangeticus | reverse complement strand
CCCTCCACAGCTGCCCGCACGGGCCAGCTCTGGCCCTTTAAGAAAAAAAAACCTGAAGAAACCCCGGGACCCACTGCTCCTGCTGGTGGGGAGTGATCCCCACTGCCCCACGCCACATGGGGGCTCTGCAGGAGCCCCCCAAGCCCCGAGGCTGAACAAGGAGTGGTGAGTCCTAGGGCTTTTCTCTGCATTTTTTTTTTCTTAAAGGGCCAGAGCCCCGGCAGGTGGGGCATCCATGGGGGGGCTGGGGGAGCAGGGCAGGGGTTGAGGGGGCTGCAGAGCTCCCCATGCAGCATGGGGCAGTGGGGATCACCCCGCACGCAACAGTACCTGGTAAACACTGGGGCTTTTCTTTAAATTAATGACCTGGGGCTGGCGGGGGCAGCCATGGGGTCCCCCATTGTCCCCTCCCCCCTCTTCAACCCCTAGGACTTACCATCTTGCAATGGCTGTAACTCTCTGCTGCAGGCACTGGGGACTGCCCAAATCATCAAAGCTCTCTGAACCTTTGCCAAAGCTTCAGAGAGCTTTGAATAATTCACACCTTTAAATTGGTCCCCTGATTCGATTCAGATTCAGGCTGAATCACCTCTGAATTGAATCACCACCTGAAGCTTCTCACAGCCCTACTGCCCATCTCCCCAGCTCTGGGGATATTAGCAGGAAGGAAGTGGGAGGGGGAACAAGGTGCTCACTGGGATTTGCCCAGCCTGAACAGGAAGGTGGGGTTGGGGAGGGGGCTACAGGCTTGGGGGGCTCCAATCCACCACCCCCTTCCAGCTCAGGCTGGGCAAACTCCAGCTGGCAGCCTGCTTCCCCTCCCCACCTCTGCCCTACCTTCCTGCTGACAGTCCCAGGGTTGGGGTTGGGCTGATGCAGCCCAGCCTTGATCACACAACAAATGAACATTAGGGAATACAAGTTCCCTAGGGCTCTCTAAAGTGGAGCGCCTTCATCTAATACCTCATTTGATGAGGGTTAATTTGTTGTGTGATTGGCCATACACGTGTGTCATGGCACAGCCATAGAGTGCTTTCAGGGGGCTGAGCACATAAGAAACATAACTTCTGTCTATGGCCTATGGGTTCTTTGCTTGTATGACTCTCACAGCATTTTTCCTCCTCCCCCCACCCCCTCCATCCAGCTCTCTCCCTCTTGCTTTCCTACCTAATATATTCTAATCACTTATTCCACTTCATGTTCTGCTTTCTGTATGTATGTCCTTTCACAGTATCTGATGAAGGGAACTTTAGTTCTAGAAAGCTTGTGGTCTCTTTATTATATCTCTATAAAGGCTGAAGTTTCATTGTCATGGTGGAATGTTGACAGAGTTACCAATCTTCACTTTTCAAACACACAACAGAACTATAAATAATTTCATAGATTTCATAGACATTAGGGCTGGAAGGGACTTTAGAAGATCAATGAGTCCAGCCCCCTGCTCCAGGGGCAGGAAGTCAGCAGGGATCATAGGATCCCAGCAAGATAAACATCCAAATGTCTCTTAAAGGTGTTCAAAGTGGGTGCTTGAACCACCTCCAGCAGCAGTCTATTCCAAACCTTGGGGGCTCGGACAGTAAAGAAGTTCTTCCTTATATCCAGCCTGAAATGGTCATGGAGGAGTTTGTGACCATTCCACCATGTCATCCCTTGGGGTGCTCTGGTGAAGAGACGTTCCCCTAGGTCCTGGTGATCACCCTGATAAACTTATAGGTGGCCACCAGATCACCCCTGAGCCTGCGCTTTTCCAGGCTGAAGAGTCCCCTGGCTCTCAGCCTTTCATCATATGGTCTGTTTTCCTGACCTCTAATCATCCATGTGGCACTCCTCTGCACTCACTCAAGCTTCTCCACATCCTTTTTGAATTGTGGAGCCCAAAACTGAATGTGGTACTCCAGCTGCGGCCTCACCGAGGCCGAGTACAATGGGAGAATGACGTCCTGGGATTTGCTTGAGAAGCATCTATGGATGCAAGCCAGCATTTTGCTCGCTTTACTAGCCGCAGCATCACATTGAAGGCTCATGTTCATCTTGTGGTTAATCACGATCCCCAAGCCCTTTTTGCCCATAGCGCTAGCTAGGGTAGCACTGCCGAGCCTATAAGGAAGCTGCAGGTTTTTCTTCCCCAGCTGAAGAGCCTTGCATTTTTTGGTGTTAAACACCATCAGGTTCTTGTTCGCCCATTTCATGAGATCAGCCTGGATTACCCCCCCTGTCCTCAGGTGTGGACACTTTACCCCAGAGTTTGGTGTCGTCAACAAACTTGGCCAGTCTGCTTCTGATACCAGTGTCCACATCATTGAAGAAGATGTTGAATAGTGTAGGCCCAAGAACAGAGCCTTGAGGGACCCCACTGGTCACAGTGCACCATGATGATTGGCTTCCATCAACCACCACCCTCCGAACATGGAGCCAGTTCCCCAGCCAGCAGATCGTGGTGAGGCCAAGGTCACAGTTAGCCAGTTTTCCTAAGAGGTGATCATGGGATGCTAGATCAAAGGCTTTTTTAAAGTCAAGATAAATGATATAATGAAAAAAGTAAATCTTGGAGGCTTTATATTTTTAACATGAAAATATAAGTTCCCTATTTTTTTAATTTCCTTCACGCTTTATTGTTTGAATAAAGAAATAGCTTTTCCCTCTCTGAGCTACTTTATTTTAAGCCATTATATGCAAATATGCAGTTTAGCTTTCTTTGTTTTCACAAGTCTCACAAAAAATTGGATATTTCAAAAGAAAGGAGGTAATTGTGATGGGTGGACACAATATTTTTAGTTTTTGAAAAGGATCCTGTATTCTTGGTTACATTAATTTTTGTATATATTTTTTTGGAAATATTTTACAAAGTGTAACAACTATATTTTTAAATTGGTCATCCAGATATGAAAGCAGGTGTTCAAATATATCTGCAATGCTTACAAATTGGGTATAAAGAAGCAGAGATCAGTGTTTGGTAGAGCATGTTGGATCTGTCTGGGTTAAAACTCATTAACAGTGTATGAGAGTAAAATCAAAATTCAATACTATGATACTGGCTTCCAGGAATGTGCAAACAGCATGAAATCATCTGATAGCAAATACCTCGAAATGTTTATATGTGATCTTCAGTACTTTAAAAGTCAACATTTCATATATTGTTCTCAGAATGTTAAGAGTGATGTTTTGTTATGATATGGAAATATTACATTAGAAAATACAAAATAAAGAGACAAAAGGAATTAGATTTTATGGAAGCTAACACTATTTTTCCCTAAAACTATTCATACAGTAATTTGATATAAAACAAACTTCTAGAAAAGAGGCCAATTTCAGGTAACATTGTTGAAACATATGGGGCTGCCAGGGCCTTTTAAAGATCCTGAGATAAAATCAAAATGATGTACTGGCAATTTTTTTATTTATTTAACTACGAAAAAGAGCACCAGTGTCTCAGTATTAGGGATTCACTTAAAGATTTTGGTAAAATGCCAACTTATCTCTCCCAAATGAAGAGATAACCAAACACTGAGAAATGCCTCCAGCCTGTGCCAAAGGGAAGAACAGAACTGCACAGTTTTGAATCACACTAGTATCCATAGCACACATTTGCAAAAACTCTTGCATTGGATACCTTATAACTCACACCAGTGGCAATGCATAGGGGGTGCATGTACATGACCTGAGAACGCTGGTACACCCCCTGTCAGCCAGTGTTCCTGGAGTGGGGGTGCACAGGGGGCAGGCCTGAGAGTGCCAGCTGGAGACGGCGCCTGGAGAAGTGGTCCCCTCATGGCCAATCCCACTGACCCAGAAGTGCCAGCAGCACCCCAGAAGTGCCCACCCTGTGGGATCGGCCACTGGGGGACCCCTCTCGGTTGCTGACTGTCCATTTGGGGGGGTAAGTGCCCCCTCCCCCCCGACTCAGGAGGCACTAGTCGCCCATGCCTCACACAAACTAATTCCTTACTGTTTCTGTTACAACACTTGGATTTCCTGGACTGCTACAAAACTTTTTTTTTTTTTAAACCTTGGGGTAACTAATCTACATGAGAAGTCTCAAGTTAAAACTCTTAGCTGGCAAGGGTTTACCATGAGGTCAACTTGTGGGTAAAGGTTGACCTTGGTCAGTTTATCCTGTGGTAAAACTAATTTGCCTGTACACACTCCTTTTTTTAATCTTAGGATAGCTTCATACATTAGTCTCCTCAAGGTGCAAATGCACTTTTGTAAGTTGGCACAATTCCTTTGTGCTGTCGCTCTTTCACCTTCTATCAAAAGATCTTGCAGAAATCTCCTAGACAATGTATCGCCTCCACTGAGCTAAACAACCCTAGTTATCGTTCGTGGCAGTCCCATGATATGAGAATGACTGATGATGATGATGCCCCCACCTGTTTGTGTCTGTGTTTTGTTACACTGATGTTTTGAAATGTTGCTCTTCACACTAGCACCTATATTTCAATACTAAAATGGATGTACACACATAAGAGAATTAGTTATTAAATGCCTCCTTTCCTTCATTTACTGTTCACTAGTCTCCTTTTTTAAAAAGTCTGTCATCCCATCAGGGGATCAAAAACCAATTTCATGTGGCATGGACAGCCAATCACAAACTACAAACAGTTAAAAATAAACAGTATGCAAACAATTCATAGGCAAAAATGTGTTTGCATCAGCTATCCAAACAGCTGCAAATGGTGAATCAATTCACAAAAATCAAGCTCTTCACAGTAAGTTTCCAGGTAGAAAAAATAACTAAATTGTTCAGATAATGAATCACTAATTTGATCAGCTCAGCAATTGAGAAGAGTGCATATGTAGTAAATATTTATCCACACAACACACAGCATTATGGACACATATTTATACATAATTCACACACACAGACACACACGCATGCTTATTTGAAGAAAGTTCTTTCACCAAAAAGAAAAGAAACAAGAATTTAAGACAAATTAATTCAACTAAGTCATCTCACAGGACACTGTTTCCTGTTTGCCCAAACAATCCTGAGCTCTAACCAAGGACACAGCAGGTAAATACCAAGAGGAGTTCCACAGGCAACTATGAGTAACACAACAGAAAGGAACAGCTTTCTTTTAGAAGACATACCAAAACACATTTCACCTTCTGGTCCAGAAGAGTGATGATTCTTGACATGCTCAAGGAACTTTAAAGGTATCCAATAAGAGTAATTAAACAAACTTTTGGAATCAGCAAGGCACCTGTCATCTTGGCTCTCTAATGGAAATCCATGTCTTTCTGGACACGATCTCTTCCACAAATGGCAGGCACAGGCCTGTATATAAGTTGGGGCTGCACTTTTTTTAAAGATTATAAAATGGGAAGCTGTATAACTACTTTGCTTGATCATAAAATGCTGCCTTGAAACATGCATTTTCTGAGGATTTACAGCCACGTTCTTAGAAAGCCAGCTTTAGGCAGCTTTATTTCTACTTCATATTCAGTGGTTTTAGTTAGCATTGTATATACACTGGCATTGTTCAGACAGTGCTGGACATCTTGGTTCATTCAGACAAAAATCAAAGCCAGACCTTTCTCTTATCACTCCCCTGGGCCTTGCACAGTCACCTCTGAGTGGCGAGACATCACAGATCTTAGAACGGCATAGGAGGACAAGGAGGGGTGTCTGAAAATCATGCAGCTGCTTCTGAACTGTATGGCATCAATGTTCTGATCAATAGTGCTTCCCATATTCAGTGTACTACTGCTGCAGAGGGACTAGTCAGAGCTTGGGGAGGCAGCAGAGTCCATGTCTTCTGGGTCATGCTCATGAGGGGACACTGGCTGCCCACCTTTAACACGCTTCCACTTCATTCTTCGGTTTTGAAACCACACTTTAACCTGAATTAGAAAGGGAAAGAATTGATGATCAGTTTCCTTACCTCTACATCTGTCTGGGCATCATATTTCTAATGGGCCCTTCTCTGCATCGGCTAAGCACAAAAGGCCAGCTTTTTATAGGTGTTTAGGTGTCTCATTCCAACAAAATCAATTCTTTAAAGTTCTATAATTCTTTTTCTTCACTTGATTGATTCCTTTATTGAACATTTATTAAGCTCTGATGTAAGGCCCCTTGTTAAGAGTACACCATAAGGATGAAAGCATGCTGACCTCCTTAATTCTCTACACTCTTATGCTCTCAAGTGATTGCTCAACATCTTTCTAGCCTATAGGCTAAGTACAGACAGTCAAAAGCCTGAGGCTGCATCAATTCAATCTTCTCAGGTTAGTCTAAGCTGTGTCGATTGAACCACTAAACAAGTGAACAGACATTCATTTTTGATTCCAGAAATGCAGCCACATGCCTGCAGTGGCCCAGACCAAAAGCCGGGTGGCGCTAGGGCACGCCTCCCTACGCAGCTGGAGCAGACAGTTTGGGCCAATGCTAGCCCACCCACCCTGTGAGAGCAGGGTTTTGTGGGGGATGTGCAAAGCATCCTGGGATGCTGGGGGACCGCAAGTTAACTTGATTCTGGAGGGCATCTGGGACAGAAATTCAATAAACTAATTAACCTAAATCAGTTAAGTCTGATATACATCCATTATATATATCCAGTTTTATCTTAAACCAGTTTTCGCCATTTTGAAAGTGGTTTATGTGTACTGAATTTATGTTGTGTTACAGATTTGAACCAGTTTTCTATCACTTATACCAGTTTCTGTGTAATTTCTGTCCCTAGCCATAAGGAGGTCACCTTGTCAAATAAGAATCTAATGTCCTGTCATGCCCGTGCCCATTATCACTGAGCCAGGAAGCTTCCTGGGATTCTACAGGATCTGGGAACTTCAGAGGATTGCCTCAGCTCAGTCACGCTCATCAAAGTCTGCAAAGTATCACCAGATCCTCCTTCAGTTATGAGCCTGTTGGTGTGTGCCAGTGAATGTTGAGAAATAATTAAGATGTGTCAAGGCTCTGGGCACTAGTCATCTATTAATTCGTTTTCTGCAGCTTACATGAAAATAAACCAATTTAACCAAATACCAAAAATGAGTTTCTTGGTTATGTCATAGTTAAAATACAGTTGCTATATATGTTACAACATTTTTAGGGTATGTGCATGTATTTATGCACATTTGCAAAGGTAGAAATAGGTGTCACATGAATATATATCATTCACCTTCTTGTGTAGGCAGACATAACTCTGTAAAATCACAGTTGAAGAGGCAGGGATTCAGGAAGTACCTGTCTCTCAGTGAGGTCCAGGTTCACTGCTATCTCATATCTCCTGAGCCTTGTCAAATAGTTATGGTGAGCAAATTCTGTTTCTAATTCCCGCAGCTGCTCCTTGGTGAAAGCTGTCCTCTCCTTGCGTGCTTTGCTGCTGGCTTCTGGCTTGCTACTGGAGTCCTGGTTTTCTATGAGGCAAATGCATATTTTGTGTGAACTGTATTCATGGCAGCTTACCCAGCTATATGATTAAAGAACTAAATCTTGCTTTAAGTCACAAGTGGAAGTGAGTATAATGGATTCATTCTAGCCTTCTTCATGACAGCAGTCGCACAACTTGGCATTAGTGTCAGTTTCTAGATCAACAGGCAAAAAAGTGGGACACCAGAGTGGTGGGCTGCATGTGAAGATAAGGGGTTCAGTAGCAGAGACTGTGGAAACAAGAGCTAGAAGGGCAATGAGTTATAGGTTAGAACTGAAAAGCCCTTCAAAGACATGTGAAAGAATCCTAGGCACCTATGCTTGTCTCCATCAAACACAACTTGTCACTCACGTTCATTTGCATATTTTTATATATCTGCATTTGTACCTAATATCTTCTGTGGTGCCTCAGACCTTAGTCTCAAAGCCTATGCTCTTAATGAGGTGTATGGTGACCTCTACTGGTGCATGTGAGAGTAGTGAAAGTCATTTTGCAAATATCTAGGGCTATTTATTTATTTATTTATTTATTAGATTTATATGCTGCCCCTCCCAATATATAAAAAGCTCAAGGAGGCATGTATAAGTTATTTTCCTCTTTTCTAAAACAAGTGAACAAGAGAACAAAACAGGAGAAACAAAGTAACATACCAAAGCCAGTAGCTGATTAAAACAAACTGGGTGCATCTACACATTCATTAATGCACAGTGGTTACTGTGCATTTAATTTACTACTTGTATAATCAAGTGCTAAATAAATGCACAGTGACTAGTGTTACTGTGTAGTAGCACTGGTGAATGCCTATTAAGTGACGTGACTGCACAATAGCCTAATAATAATGTGCAGTAGTGTATTAGCACTGTTTGTTCTGTGATGCGCTACTGTGCAGTACTAGAGCTAAGGGATGAGCTCCAATATGCTTTTTCCAAGCAAACTTGATGCATTGATGATACTTGCAGGTTGCTCTTGGGGATTGCAATGGGGCATAAAGGACAAGGCAGTCCCCCCGATATATAGTGCTTGGGCTATAAGGCCATATGGTTTGATACCAAGACCTTGGATTGCTCCCAGAAAGCCATTGGGAGCCAGTGCAGACTCTGGCACTTGAGTTACGTGCTCCCAGTGATCCACCCTGTTAGACGGTGGGCCACCACGTTCTGTAACAGCTGAAACTTCCAGATGGCTTTCAAACCCTGAAAAGCCAACCTCAGTGTGGATGTGGAAGTCACATAGAACAATTGGATCTGGCTTTGGAATATGAAGAAGAAAAGAGGATGAGTTAACAGTGAGCACTGAAAAATCAGTGGCCTTGAGCTTAGTGCATGGTTATGATAAGGGTTTATAATACACAGTCCACTCCACTCTTGTGCCTGCAGATACCCTGGAAATGTGTCTGGAACTTAAACCTAACCACAGAAAAACTCTCATTGGAGTGAAAACATAAAATATGCTGGCATCAGTAACTTCATGGCCATCTCTGTTATTTAGGCACTTAACTTTATTTCATGCTTACCTTAACTCTCTTTTTGTGGATGGTGTAGTTGGTGGCAAAATAGCCCTAGGAAGGACATATTTCCAAAGCTTGCCTTTTAACTCTGGTCCAGAGAATTGTCATCCAAACAACAATTTTAAAAACTCTAATGGTGCTGCAGCCTCAGGTAAATGGACAGCTTGTAAAGCAATGATTATCAGACATTTCCAAGCAGTGTAGGGACAGAACTCCCCTATTTCAGAGAACAAAGCCAAAGTTTATGCCTTCGTGATGGAGACATGTGTGTCCAAGTGCCTGAACTCATAAGTGAGTTCTGGGTTTCAATGAAATTGAAGATTTTTGTTGGCACATGAAAGCTAGCTTAAAAAAATATGTATCTGTAATTGCTTAATAATGCAATTGTCCATTGATTCCATTGCTGACTGAAATGAAGACCTCTGCACTCCTGATTTGCAGTTTGGAGCATTTGGTTACTTCATTGGAAAGAGAGAAACTTTGAACATATGAGATTTGAAGATGAAGCAGAGGAGAGTAAGAGACAATGGGAAGGCAATGTGCATCTTGCCAAACTGCTCAGAATGTCTGGACTATGCTGAATTTTGGGTTTTGCAGCACTACCGTCCCTGTGGGGCTCTACTTTGTTCTTTAGCCAACTTCCAAGTCTGCCTTATATAAATATTTTCATCATTTAGTAAAGTCAGCAGGAATACAAAGTGATGTCAGGGCTGGAAAACCCCTCACTGTGCCATTTTGAACCTCACTGAAAAGTGTCATTAAATAAGATGCAGCAATTCCAGAAAACAAGTATTCATTTGTATATTTTTTCTGAAGTCTTTCTTTAAGTGCATGCTAAGAATCACCCATCCTTCTCCACTATTTAAAACCTTCTGATTTCAGTTTTCCACAAGGCAAGCATACTGGTAACTTCTAGAAAAGAAATTAATAGAACTCAGAGATCCCATGTAGCCAACATCTTGAAAAAAAATGGAGGAATCTATTAGGTAATTTTCCTATGTCTTCAGAGTATTTTAAGTGCTTATTTTTTTTTAGGAAAGGCACAAAAGAATGTTGGAGAAGAAACAGAAATAGAAATAGAAATCAATATATCATATATACCCAAGCCCAACATGACTTTGAATTTAAGATGACTTCCCAATAATTAAATTCTAGAAATGGAAAATTATACATTTATTATAATTTTCCATGTATAGGAGCTAATTTTTGGAGGGCTGTCTTAAATTTGCCCCCTCTGCCACTTGTGTCCCTCTAACCACTTGTGTCCCCTGCCACTAATTATCCTGTGAATCAGCTCTGGCTCTGAGTTCCAGCCAGAAAAATGGAGCACGTGTTGGGTTTGGCCCTCTACCCACCACTATCTGGCACCAGTGGTAGCAGAAGTTCTGGTTCCAGCCCTGTCTCTACCCGCATTGGGTGCATCTACACAAGATGCCTAACTGTGCAGTAGCTTAGTTTACTGTGCAGTGAGCTTGTGCATCTACCTATGTGTGCGTTTACTGTACAGTAAATCATGCTTGAAGGTAACAAATTTAAATGTGATTCATTATTGCATAGTTATGCATGTATAGATGTGACCTGGGAGCAAGTTTGTCCCCACATCAGCTCTACTACTAGGAGACTGGCCTGAGGCTAGCCCCAGGGCTCCAGGTTGGCAGCCTCTCCTGTCCCAGGGCTGGGCTGCCTCTATGGCAGCCTTGTCTCAGGCTTTAAAATCCTGCAGCCATTTTGAGTCCTGGGGTATACCAGCAGGGAGTCTGAGAGTATTGCAGGCCCCTGTGTCCCCCTGGACAGGCTACATCCTAGCTGTGTCAGCCTACCCGCACCCCAGAGCTGCTGCCTGGCATCGCACTGCCATGCAGCTACCAGGGCAGCACAGTCTAGGCCTGCAGGGTACTTCAGGGTGCTGAAGCCTCCGGGCAAGCCTGTCAGCCCCCAGGCCCAGCTGCAGGCAGCTTCTGGCCAGCAGGTCCAGCTCCACCCATCTGCAGCACACCCCCAGCAGCCTGCCTGGAGCCTGCAGGTGCTATGGGGCATTGCCAGTGCTGTGTGGCTGCTAGTCGCATGCCATGTGGGTCACCATGAACAACCACAATCATTGGTCTGGCAGTGCCTGCAAGTCCATGCCCTCTATGCATCAACTGATTGACATTTTTGCACCCTGGGACCCAGGCCACAGCTGTACTGTCTACAGCAGCACAGGTGACCTGCCCAAGATCCTGCCCCACCTTAGTACCCCTGGTGACATGTCACCAGAGGAGGGCCCCTCAGGTGTCCAGTGGCCTGTCTCGCTGAGGTCCCAGCTGCAGTCTCCACCAACAGCTCAGGAAGCCTGGGCCAGCAACTCCCTCACCAGCTCTATAGTCTCAGGGCCAGCCACAAGGTGCAGCTGGCCAAGATACCACCAGCCACCAGCAGAACAGGCTCCTCCCTTAGGGTGGCCCCCAGCTGGGTGCTTGCATGCTGCACCCCACCATCTGAGGACACTAGCTGGAGCTGCATGATGTCACCAACAGCTGGGACCGAACATATCTGCTAGCTATGCCAGCCCTGGCCACTTGCTAAGTCCCCACTGGGGGCCTCCCCACCCTGGCCTCTGCCCCTGCCCCCCATCCCTACCCAGCCTGGCTGCACTCCCTGGCTCCAGGTTGCCCCCTCACAGCATATACAGAGGAGGGAAACACTGCAAAACTTTATTGAGCAGCCCGTGCCCCCACAGCTAGGTGGGCATGGGCCTCTCACACTCTGAGGAATGCATCAATGCTGGTGACAAGGGCCTCATTGGCTATGGGGAGCAGGACATGTAGTGCAGCCACAGGTAGCTCTCTAGGTAGCAGTGGAGGTTGTGGAGCAGCTCAGGTTTTCTCCTGTGCCATCATAGCTCAGGGTCCTATACCAGGTGTGCTGGTATGCCCAGGGCACCATGGCCAACAGTGGCAGCAGGGCATAGTAGGTTGGGCACCTCTCAGTCCAAGCAAGCAGCTCCTCCCACACTGCCGCCAAGATGCAGCAGTGGGGGGAGGGGGCAGGGGGCTGCTCCAGGGTACCTCCCCGGAGAGACCCCCTGCAGGGAGGGCAGGAGGGTGGGCAGCTCCTCCTCCCAGTCATCTGGGAGCCCTATGCTCCTAAGCCCGACCATTGTGGGCTGGGCAGCAGCACAGGGAACCACCTGGCCTGCAGGAGTAGAGTAGGGGAGTGGGATCTGGAGCCATGGAATCAGGTACTGCCAGGAGCCTGGCCTGTCCCACCCTGGGAATAAGGTGGGGGAGGCAGGCTGCCTGCAGCCAGCCCTCTGCAGCCCACTGGCCTCTGGGGAGTACGGGGATGGGAGGTTTGGTTGGTGGCCACCTGGGCCTGCCTGGCTGTCTTACTATGGTCCCTGGGTACCTGTGCATACCTGATCCCCGATCTCAGGCTGGGCAGCACACGGCCTCTGGTACAGAGAATCTAATCTCTGAAATGTTGCAAACTCTCACAAACAGCTTCTGTCTCATGGCTCTACGGGGCCTGCAGCTGCACACAGGGGAGAGGCCACCCTTGGCAGCCAAGGTGTGGCCTCAGAGTCACTGCCACCCACAGATAGGGCCCTGTGGAGGCGCTGGCTGTGCCAGAGGAGAACCCTGGATAGAACCCTCCTCCTGAACTGCCTGGTCATGGCATCGGAGCACCAGTTGGTGGATGCTCAGGCCTGGCTGGCAGAGGATGTCACCTGAGAGGACACATGGGACCAGGCAGACCAGGATTCCTGGAGTTTGAGTGGCTTAATTTGCTGCAAGAGCAGAACACAATTCTGGCCCATGCATGCCATGAACAATGACCACTGGGTGCTGGACACTGTTTAGGCCCTGGTGGTCACCATCATGCTGCCTGATACCTGGTCACTGACCCTAGCCCTTCCTGCTGCCTGGCTCCAACTGGCCCTCCCATCTGGGCCCATCCCTGTCGTTCACCCCAGGTCCATGCAGGTGCAGAGCTGTAGCTGCCTGCAGTGGGGCCAGGACTGCACGCCAGCCCTGCTACCCCTGGACACTGGCTGCCAGAGGGGGAGCCACCCACACCAGGGGACTAGCAGCTGCTGTCCTCCCAGGGCAAGCCGCCTGCTGGCCACACTCACCATGGCACGTGCACAGACAGGAAAACAGCCAGAGGCCCGGATGCTGGGCATCTGTCCTTGGGTTCTACTCCCTAGTCACCCCCACCCCACTGCTCCCCATCCCAGGACACCACATAAAGGACACTAGACACAGTTTTCACGAGGAAGAGGGTGTTTTATTGTTGGTGGATGGGGTGGGTGGTGGAGGGCCTCTGTTTGTTGGGGAGGGAGGAGACTCTGCTTACTGGGGAGGGTTGGGGGAGGGGCACTCTTTGTGATTTGTGGGGAATACAAACTCATTCTTCTGACAAGTGTCTGCAGTCAGTATGGTGCTGGGGGTGGATGGGGGAAGGGGGATCCATGGACAGCAATCTAGGAGGGCTACAGTTGGGAGTGCAGGAGGAGGTGGTAGGCCAGGGTCTCCTGAACCTGGTAATTTGGTCCCTGCTGGTGGGTGTGTCACTTGCCTGAGGCCTTGGTGGTGGGGCACGCTGTTGTCACTGCTGCTGCAGGTGGTGGCCCAGCTGCCAGTTGCCCTCCACCCACCATGCCTCTCCCCCACACAGAAGAGCTCTTCCTGGGCCTCGCAGCTGTTATGCAGTGTGCAGGCTGTGACAGTGTCCCAGGGGAGGTTGTCCTTGGTGAACTTGAGGCAAGTGGTGAGGGAGCGCCAGCATCCCTTGAGACTGCCAAAGGTACACTACGCCAACGTGTGAATCTGGCTTAGGAAGCAGTTAAAGTGGGCCTGATGGGGATCCAGCTGGCCGGTGTAGGGCTGCATGAGCCAAGGGAGGAGAGGGTAGGCAAGGTCCCTGATGAGGAGAGGTGGGACCACCACAGCACCCGGCTGCAGGTCTGACACCTGTGGTGTGAAGTACCTTCTCTCTACCAGGCCTGGCACACTGGAGTTTCAGAAGATGTGGGCATTGTGGACACTGCCTGCCCAGCTGGCACTCATACATGAAGGCATCTCAGTGGTCCAAGACAGCCTGGAACAGCACAAGTGAAAGCTCCTCAGCTGTAGTAGGGGAGGTCTCCGGGAGGTGGGAGGGGGACAGGTGATGGGGATGTGGGTCCCATCCAGGGTCCTGATGCACTGGTGGCTGATGTATCACAGGCTAGTGGTCATGGCCAGGTTGAGCAGGGTGAGGCCAGCCAGGTGTCCACGGGGAGAGGCAGCCACATGTCTGTGTTCTGGTGCTCCAAGTGGGACCACAGCTGCTCCACAAGGTCCTGGAAGGTGGCCTGGGTCATGTGGAAGACCTCCAGTCACTGCTTGTTATCCCATGTGTGCTGGACAACATGCAGCCACTAGTACTGGCTGGCCCAGCGGGCCCAGAGAAGGCGGGGCTGGAGGCCTAGGAGGGTGACGGTGGTCCTGGCCGTGGTGTCCAGAAGCCTCATTTTGGTGTCTTTGCTGGCAGCAGCTATGTGTTGGCAGCAGCAGCCCTGGGATGGCATGTTGTGGTCAGGCAGGCGGCCACTATGCGGGTTGGGGAGCCTGGGCTTGCAGCATAGGTGGTGGAAGGCCAGGACTAATGGGGCTTAGCCCCCCCAGATGCCAGGCAGTGGGTAGGGCTGCAGGGCAGCCTAGGCATGGGCTCCAGGCAGCTGCAGCATGGGGGGAAGGGCATGCACAGATACAGATACAGATACAGATACAGATACAGATACTCAGCCGTGGCTTGCAGCAGACCGGTGGCATGTGGAGCAGTGCCCACCACAGTAGGTAAGTCTGTTGTGGGGAAGGGGTGGAGGAGGGGAGTGAGGCAGATCAAGGACCCTGTGGTGAGGGAGGGAGTGTGGCAGAGGCATGGGCAGGAGGGAATGGAGTCCTGGGGCTGGGTCGGGTCATGGGATGCTCAGAGCCTGGGTGGCTCATCCAGGGGCATGTGGGCGGGGGGGGAGATGTCCATGCACAGGGGGGAGATGTCTGTGCACAGGGTGGATGCAGGCTGCTGCTGTGGGCTACTCTCTGTGTCCTGCTGCTGCTGCCCAGGAGCAGTGTAATGCCATGGGCCTGCCACATGCCAATTATGCCATGTCCCCATGCTGCTTGGTGGTGGCAGGCATATGGCATTGAACTGCTCCCAAGGCAGCTGCAGCGGGGCACAGAGCCCAGCTCGCAGCGGCAACCTGCCTTCACCTCGCACACAAATCCAGGGGGCACGTGAGCCCTGTGCCTCCACTGGGGTGCATGCAGCAGCAGAAGCCCCCCGTGCCTCTGGATGAGCTGCCCGGGCTCTGAGTGTCTCATGACCTACCCTGGTCCCGGAGCCCCACTCATCCCACTGCTCTGCTCCACTCCCTCCCTCACTGTGGGGGCATCGATCTGCCCCTCCCCTCCATGGCCCTTCCCCACGATAGTTAGGTATAAATGCACCCCATGTGAGGCAGGGAGCAGCTGTCTGGCCTTGAGCCTGGGTTGAGGCTGGAGCCACAGCAGTTCCCTTGCCACTGCATGGTTCCTCCCCATGCTGTCCCCTTGCACCATGTGGTCTCCCCCATGCTTCCCCTGCCATGTGCCCCTTCCCACATGCTCACCCTGGGCTGCTTATTGCATGGTCTCCTCCATACTTTACCCCATTATGCAGTCTCCCCTACATTTCCCTCATGTACGAACCACCCTAGGCCCAGCCTGGGACAGGTGGTGGCTCTGGCTTTGAACCTGGGGCCAGAGCTACAGCTGTAACCTGCCCCAGCCTGGTACTTAAATCAAACACAAGTTTGAGTTTTTCAGTTATCTCATTGTTACAAAGCAGTTCTTAAATTTGCAGTTGAAATATATATATATTATATATGTGTGTGCATGTGTATGTGTAAATAAAAAGCAATGTCTATACATTGCAACATCATCTACCAATAGCTTACTTTTTTCACCAAAGCAAACCAATTAAAATAATCCAATAAGTTTAAAATATAGGATTCATAATGGAATCATTCTTGCTTTCCACCAGAAACAAAGAAATAAAATATCAGTGACATCTTTTAAAGGGAACTGACTGTGTCACCTGCTAATATAGTCCTTTCCCACATTAGACAAATTCTTTTCTAGTTTGTAACCATATGTTCCCTGCTGCTAGAACTTTAACCGCCCCGCAAGCAAATTACAAAAAAATAACAAGGTGGGAAAACAAAACTCAACTCCAAATATCTCCCTTCTCCTTCATGCCCACAGTGCCAGAGTTGTCCCTTCACTCAGACCCCTCCTGAATAAACAGACTAAATTCATATTATTCCCCAAAAGTCAACAAATCAGGGGTTGGGCAAAGCAACAAGAGAAAAAAATCTCAGACCTGCGACCCTCCTACTGAGCACCTACCATAAGCTCCTGAGACCTTCCAACTAAGAGGTCTCCCAGCTGACCTCTGCTCTATTGGGCCACCATCAGAAGAGCGCTGTGGTCTGAAAGGCCCCAGATCATGCAAGGTTATAGGCAGAGGCATAACTGGGTGCTTGAGCATCCTGGGTGGCAGTCCCTCATGGACAGCATCAGTAGCTATTTTGCCAGTGTTGCAGCAGTCTTTTTGCATCACCACAGGGTTGGTACCCAAGGTTGCCCCTGTCTTTGTTATTCTACTGGCTACAGGGATCAAGGCCAACATTAATTGAGTCTGGAAGCAAATTATTAGGCAGTACAATCTAAACAAGCAGGTGGCAACAATCAACATTACCTGAAGCTCACAAGTTAGCCTATGTGAGTCGTTTGCTTCTGAAGAAGGTAATTTCACTAGTCTTTTTTTGGTAAGAGACTATTCTTGTCATTTTAAAAGTAAATAGTGCTGTCTTTTTGGACAAATATCTATGGCAAAGAACAGGCTGTGTAACTTGGAACATGTGCCACATGGAGTTACTAGAGAGACTGGCAGGTTTTTTATGATGTGGGGGTTTGTGCCATTCCAAAAGTGGAAACTGGCTTTAATCTGCTTTGGAGCTTTTGGCCACAGAATATGGAAAATGCAGAATGCACATAAAATATGACAGCCTTCAGGAAGGCTTTTTCTTCAGCACAGTCCATAAAAACCCCAGAGCAGAAAGATCTTCATTAGTTCTTTGGGGAAACCCAGTGGTATTTACTACACTTTGTAACCAATTTCAGACTTTCATGCCTTCCCTGAATCTCACTTCTCCTCCAGCTTCATTTTTGTGGCTTAATCACACAGCAGGCTCTTCTCCAGGGAGCATGCAGTAAAACCAAGATTCATACAGGAATCAAAAAGATCTTGTGTCTCTGTGCCAAAACGTTTCTAAGATGAGACTGCATTACTATTTTGCATACAAAGGGTAAGAAATGACCAGTTATCTCTGAAAGGTTGGTGGGCTAGAATATAAATCAGGAATCAATTCATTTAAGTTGGTGGGGGTTGCTTTGGATTTATACCAGCGAAGATGAAAACAGAATCTGGCCCCAGGAAAGGAAGGGTAAGCGAGCAGATATGTGACAGCAACATCCCAATGACAGGGCTTACCCTTCATCTCCCTCCCCACTCTCGAGACATGCCCATCAGTGTTAGACCCAAAGGAGTTTCTCTGAAACCTATTTCCAGTGAGCGTGAATCAAGTCGTATCTAAGGCTGCGTCCCCATGAGTGGGAACATGCGCTTTGTGGTGCCTCAAAGGCTTTCGAGGTGCCGCAAAATGCACGTGGTGCATGTGAATAGGTTCTCTGTGCTGCATATTTGCAGTATGGAGGCAAAATTAGATATCAGGAAATCCCCATATCTAAAAAATGTGGAGAAAAACGAGGGTGTGGCTCATGTGGCAGCAGCTGTGCCGCCTGAAACCAGAGCCTGGCTGTCCAGAGCCACTCTCCAGCTGCCAGCCAGGCTCTGTGCACCCGGATCACCGCTGCTGTAACCCTGGGAGGCCCCCAGGACCGGAGGTAAGGCTGCTGGGGCCTTCCCCTGGGACAACTAGCAACAGCACAACTATGTGCTGCTGCTGGTTGTCCCAGGGGAACACATGTACACACTTGTGGGGATGTGTCCTAAGGTGCCACCCTGTTATGCGTTCTGCTGAACTTCAGACTAACATAGCTAACCACCTTCTTTACTCATGATAACTAACTGGTCCCTCCCTCTGCTATTGTTCTGCACTGATTTCTGTGCAGGATTTTGGGGTATGGCTAATACGAACAATTCTCTATCTACACAAAAAAAGGAAAACTTTGTGTTTGTAACCTCTAAGCCTGCAGTTGCAGTTCACTCCACAGCTTTTGGACAAGTTGACTTTGAATGTGAGGTTGAGAAGTCCAAAAGAAACTTGCTCAGGTCATCATAAGCATCCGGTTGAAGCAGGGTCTAATTCAGAACCCTCTGTTTGACAGTGGTCAGCACCAGATGGTTCACAAAATGTTGAAAGACCTTACAGGATGCAGATGTGGGATAATTACACTTCCAGAAGGGGCCCATTTTAATCCCTAATAGTTCGAAGTTGTCTTAAACACTGAAGCATGAAAGTCACTATGCAGCGTGAATACAGTGACACTGTCCATGCAAGCTTGCAGGCAGTCTGTATGCACCTGGAGTTTATTATACTATTAACTATCGACATCTTGTTAATTTCTGCATTTTTTTTCTTCCCAGCTAGAAAAAAAAGTTATTAAAAAAATTGGAGCATCTGCACAATGTCTTCAAAGTTATAGTTTCACACAGTGAAAGCTTTAAGGGTATATTTATTCTAGCTAGTTAAATAAAATAAAAAGATACTAAGGGTTGGGGGGGGTTGCTGTTATTGAACATATAATATATCCAAGTAACAGGTTTATTTGTGGTGCCCATTCATGATGCCAAGTAAAATGGTTACATAGATAGCTGATACGATTTGCAGCTGATGCTAAAGTAACCAGCCCATTTTATGTAAAAGAGAGTGAGCCTAACTGGTGCTTTATCAGTCAAGCTATATCACATGAAGTTCTGCCTATGGACAGATAAAGACCATGTGATAAAGATCATGTAATCTAGGGAACCTGTTTTCTTTTGCTCTTTTTGAGGTCAGCAAGAGGGCGAGGAAAGTTTATGCAGCTGTTTTACTACAACCTAGTTTATCATAACTTCCAAGCTTTCAGTCGTAACGTTAAGTCTTTTTGGACTTTGAAAACACTTAGTTGTGTTGCTTAACAAAACATTATCACAGCCAGTGCAGGTTAGAACACAACTTTATTGGCAAATTGATTGATATAAAGGAATAACTCAAGTCAACATAGGGCTGGCCCAATTAAGAATGCCTCATGGCTTTTGAAATGAGTTTTTTTCTGTCTTAAGTGTTACTGTGTTTGCACACTGCTGCCTGAAAATAAATACAGTTAAACTCAGCTTGCAAGCTAACTTCGTATATTTTTCTATCCAAAATAAATGAAATGGAAATGATTAGACATTAGTATTAGCAGTAACACAAATATTACACAACCCAGTTCTGTATGGTATCAGGAACTAAACAAGCGGATAAATTGTACAGAAAGATTGCTAGGGGCCCTGATGTTACAGGTTAGTCATTTTTTTTCCTTTCCTAACTTGGGTTCAATGCTACTCTTGCAAGTGTAGGCAGGATGGGCAAAACAGAACTGCCTGATATATGACAGAAAGTAAGAAAAATCAGACAGACTTCTGGAGCTGCTGCATGAAGGTTATTAGGAACAAAGCAGGGTGGATTCTTTGGACAGCTTTCTTCTTCTTATTAGGGACCTACTTAAATTGTGGCAAGAAAAGAGTTTTTGGCAGCCCAGTCATGGTGCACAGACCCAATTTTAGGGGCATGTCATGGTGGTCCAACCCCTCGCCGATGATTGGTGCAGCTCTGTCCCTTGTGACTGACTGACACTGAAACATTTTCATTTTCTTGACTGGCGCATTCACATAGTCTACATCATTATATCGGCCACTCAGTAGCTCTAATTCAAATCACTTGCTCTGTGGCTGCAGTGATTGCTGCACTTCCTTTGTATTCCAGTAAACATTTTTTTTGGAGTCAATTTTGCAGAAAGTCGTAGCCAATGCCATTTTTTGTGGCAATCACAAAAATTGCTGTTTTTCACGGTTTGTGGACAAATCACAAAACTGTGATTTAAGTGGTTCTCTAATTATTATCTAGCTCCAGTAAATGCAAGCTACCTTAAAAAAACTGAAACAAAAAAGCCTGAAAGACTAAAAAAAGACATTTGTGCAGGTTGTTTGCAAGAGCAGGGGGGATTGGAGTTATGAAATAAGCAATGAGAGTCAATTCAGCAGGACTGAGAGTCAAAACAGCAGTGCACAGGCAATCTAGGAAGGTTTTGGAGAGTGTTGGGAACAACTTCCTGGTGCAACTATTGGAGAGGCCAACTAGGGGGCACGCTCTTCTTGACCTGCTGCTCAAAAACAGGGAAGAATTGGTGGGAAATATAGTAGTGGATGGTAACTTTGACAGCAGCTACCACGAGATGATTAAGTTCAGGAACCTGAGGAAAAGAAGGAAGGAGAGAAGCAGAGTAAGGACCTTGGACTTCAGAAAAGCAGACTTTGACTCATTCAGGGAACTGATGGGCAGGATCCCCTTACAGGCCCATCTGAGAGGGAAAGGAGTCCAGGAAAGCTAGTTATATTTTAAAGAAACCTTACTGAGGGTGCAGGAACAAACCATCCTGATGCGCAGGAAGACTAGAAAGTATGGCAGAAGACCAGCTTGGCTTAGAAGGGAACACCTCAATGAGCTAAAACACAAAAAGGAAGCTTACAAGAAGTGGAAACTTGGACAAACATTGAGTGAGGAGTATAGGAGCATTGCTCAGGGATGCAGGGATGAAATCAGGGAGGCCAAAGCGTAAGTGAAGTTGCAGCTAGCAAGGGAGCCGAAAGGTAACAAGAAGGGTTTCTACAAGTATGTCAGAAACAAGAGGTAATCAGGAAAGGTGTGGGTCCTTTACTAAATGGGGGAGGCAACCTAATGAAAAATGATGCAGAAAAGGATGAAGTACTCAACACCCTTTTTGACCTCAGTCTTCACAGGCAAGGTCAGCTCTCAGTCTACTGTACCTGGCTGCACAGTTTGGGGAGGAGGTGAGTAGGCAACAGTGGCAAAAGAACAGGTTAAGAACTATTTAGAAAAGCTGGACATATACAAGTCCATGGGACCAGATGCAATGCACCCATGGGTGCTGAGAGAATTGACCAATATGATTATAGACCCAGTGGCCGTTATCTTTGAAGACTCATGGCAATTGGGAGCGGTCCCTGATATTGGAAAAGGGCAAATATAGCGCCTCTCTCTAAGAAAAGAAAGGAGGATCCAGGGAACTACAGGGTCAGTCTCAACTCAGTCCCTGGGAAGATCATGGAGCAGGTCCTCAAGGAGTTCATTTCTAAGCACTTGGAGGAGAAGAAAGCAAGCAGGAACAGTCAGGAACACTCAGCATGGATTCACCAATCTGATTATCTTCTATGACAAGATGACTGGCTCTGTGGATGTGAGGAGAGCAGTGGACATTATATACTTTGACTTTTGATATAGTTTCCCACAACTTTCTTGCAAGCAAGCTAAGGAAGTCCAGGTTGGATGAATGGACTGTACAGACTGTAAGGTGGATAGAAAACCAACAGATCATCGGGCTCAAAGGCTCGATGTCTACTTGGCAGCCAGTATCAAGTGGAGTGCTCAAGGGGTCTGTTCTGGGGCTGGTTTTGTTCAATATCTGTATCCATGACCCAGAAGATGGGATAGAGTACACCCTCAGCAAGTTTTCAGATGAGCCCATGCTGGGGGGAGTAGTAGATACACTGGATGGTAGGGCTAGGATTCAGAGTGACCCAGACAAACTGGAGGATTGGGCTTAAAAAAAATCTCATGAGATTCAGTAAGGACAAGTGCAAAGTCCTGCACTTAGGACAGAACAACCCCATGCTCTGGGACAGGCTGGGGAGTATAAGTGGCAGCTCTGCAAAAAAAGGACCTGGGGATTACAGTGTATAATCATTTGAATATGAGCAATAGTGTGCCCTTTTTGTGAAGAAGTCCAGCCACATACTGGACTGAGTTAGTAGGAGCGTAGCCAGCAGAAGTGATTACTCCCCTGTATTTGGCACTGGTGAGGTCACATCTAGAGTAGTGCATCCAGTTTTGGGCTCCTCACTACAGAAAGGGTGTAGACAAATTGGAGAGAGCAGAGGGCAATTTAGGAGGCTGAGCGAACTGAGTGTATTTAGTCTGGAGAAGAGAAGACTGAGATGGGATTCAATAGCAGCCTTCAGCTACCTGAAGGGGGTTCCAATGAGGATGAAGCTAGACTGTTCTCAATGGTGGCAGATCACAGAACAAGGAGCAGTGGTCTCAAGTTGCAGCAAGAGAAGTTTATATTAGATATTAGGAAGAACTTTCTCACTAGTAGGGTAGTAAAGCACTGGAACAGGTTACCCAGATCGGTTGTGAAATCTCCATCCTTAGAGGTTTTTAATACCTGGCTAGACAAAGCCTTGGCAGGGGTGATCTAGTTGGGGATGCTCCTGCTTTAGAAAGCAGCTGGATTGGATGACCTCCTGAGGTCCCTTCCAACACTAATAATCTGTGATTCTATGAATTCTGCTCTTATTCTTACAACTAATTCCTTCATAGCAAGTGCAAGATGTGTTTGTGGGTGAAGCATGCTCTGCTGCCACCCATGCTGCATTTGTGCCAGAGTTAGAGGGGTCCTGTTCTCCCTATCTGTTAAGCAGTCATCAATTCTCCTTTCAAAGCAAAACTCCAACAAACCAAACAAATCCTGGGCTAAGCAGTACAGTGGAAATTGCCTATTGAACTGCTTTTCCCTGCTGGAGGATAGAATTCTTTATTTTCATATGTTCAGATTGTGCAGGATTTATGTGATCCCCCTTAAAAGGACTGATGTGATCCCCTTTATATTTTTCTCTCCATATCAGGAGGGGAACAAGGGTGAGAGGATGTGCCAGGGAGCTGGCTACTCTTTGAAATTCTCCTTCTTAGTACTATAGTGTTTTGCTGAACAGCAGAATCATGCAAGATCCAGTGCGGGGACAAGATCCATGAAAGCACTGAGCAGTGAGTTTCAAGATTCATGAAAGCAGTGAGTCACAGAACAGAGCTCTGAACCACAACCACCCTAGGTCTGGGATTATGGTTTAGGTTTCAGTGGAAGAAGTCAGAAACTGTCTTCATAGCACTTAACAATTTTATTATGTATGATTTTTTATAAATCATGATAAATGAGAAAAAGTAGTTTTTCAAATAAAATAAATCTCATTCATTAATCCACAGCTAATAGACTGGAACACAGCCTGAAATCCTGTCACTGTGGAAAGAGTCAGGCTCTAGACCAAGTGCAGGGAGAGGGGGTGGTTCTGGTAGGGAGCACAGCAGTGAAATATGAAAGGAGGTGGAGAGTCTTGACAGGGCTTCATGGCTCTTTCAAGTAAAGACCTCTCTAAGGAGGTGAGGTATATCCAGGGCACCCTGGGACACTAGGCAGGGGTAACTCAGCTAAAGCTGTCTCCCAGACAGCTTAGACACAGGCAGTACCTCAGCACAGCACAGCCCACTATATTCTCTTATTAAAGTGCTCCTTTACCCTTGCCTACTTGTACTCTGTTGTGGCATAAATGGCACACAGTGGACACATCTGCACAAGATGCTTTGATGTGCAGTAGAGCAAATTACTATATAGTAAACATCACCGTCTACACTTGCAGACCCTTACTGCAAAGTAATTTGCTCTACTTCACAGTTAACTTGCTACTTGCAAATGCAAGTAGCAAATTAACTGCTGAGCAATTACTGCACAGTAAAGCACATGTAGACGACCAACCAGGAGCAAATTTGCTTCTGGTCAACCAGGCAGCAGGGGGTGGAAGATTGCTCCCTGTCCCTGGAAGCTGCCTGCTACTGGGGTGGCTCCAAAGAGGATGGTACTAAACTGTTCTCAGTGGTGGCAGATGACAGAACAGTAGTCTCAAGTTGCAGCAAGGGAAGCTTAGGTTAGATTAGGACAAACTTTCTCACTAGGGGCATTTATACACATACTTTTTCATCCCACAATGCGCTGGAGATTCGCTACTTTGGAACAGACTGGATTAATCAAGTCTGCTCTGCATGCAAACTGAAGCACGCTGTGCTGCACCTCATGCGGTTGTTTAAGTGGCAAAATGCACGTTAGTGTGCAGAAAATGGCAGCGGTGTACTTTTAAACTAAAGCACCTCTGATATGTTTTAGTTCAAAAACACACTGCCGCCATGTTCTCAGTGCTGACGCACATTTCACTGCTTATACAACTGTAAGTGTTGCCTGGCACTGTGGCACTTGCATGTGTAAAAATGCCCTGGGAGGATAGTAAAGCACTGGGACAGGTTACCTAGAAAGAAGTTGTGGAATCTCCCTTCTTGGTGGTTTTTAAAACCCGACTAGACAAAGCCTTGGATGGGATGATCCATTTGGGAATGGTTCTACTTTGAGCAGACAGCTGGATAGATGACCCCCTGAGGTCCTTTCCAACCCTAATTTTCTGTGATTCTTTTATTGTGTTAATTCCATCCTTTCCCCCCACCTTGTGTGTTGGAGAAAAACTTGATGAATTTCTGTTGTTCAGTGGGTATCTTTTAAGCATATCTGAATTATTACTGAGGAATGAGAGGTTTCTGTGGGCAAATAGGAAGAGATATTTCACAAAAGAACTCATTGCTTTATGTAGTCAAAATTTAAGAAATGCTATGAGATTGTTGATTAAATGGACTCTAAGATATGTAATGTGTTTGCCTTTATTGGTAAACTGCAAAATGTTTTGCATCCAGCGAAATCTCTTTGTGGTCTCTCACTGTATGGCTTCTTTGCTTAGCAAGCAAGGATTCTTGACTGTTCTTCCTTCTAAAGTACGTATCATGCATCTCAAATATTATTTACAGACCAGATAAAATTCAGCCTATTGAGTCTAGCACATTGCACCCAGAACATCTGGCTCTGATCTCTATTTGATTAGGATTTTACTTAACCACAAATATGGAAGCATAACACCTGCTACTAATTTGCTGAGTTTTCAGTTCCCCTTGTACTTACTGTTTTTATTTGCATCTAAAACGATGGACTAATTCTGAAACATCTACTAACAATACCACAGAACCTGCCTACTATTTTAGAGCACCCTATTTGAGGGCACCATGACTGTAAATGAAAGGTTTTGTATAGGAAATCCTCTGTATTTTTCGACATTAACTCATATGATTAGTGAAAGGTGGTATGAGAGATTCTGTTAGAAATTTGATTGAGCCATGTAAACAGGGCTGATTTTACACAGGCAAAAAGTCCAGTTAGCATATAGTTGTTCAAATGTAAAAAATTCAATGTGAAAGAACCATGCTGATCACATATTTAATCTTTTTGTAGATAGCTTGTATATTGCATGATACTTACTATTTTTATTGCTGTAGCATCTAGACATCCTAACCAAAGTCAAGGCAGGATTGTAGTAGGTTTGTGTATACATGAACTGACATACATATACTATGTTATTACACAGTAATGGCACAGTGTATGTTAGGACATGTGTATAAGATGCCTACAACAATGGGACACAAAGAGGTAAATCAGATTTCCTTATCAGAGCCATTAGTAATTCCCAACATCATTGACAGGGAAGAAATTTAAAACAAATTGTCACTATTTCTGCTGGTCTTTTATGTTTTGCAAACTTGGTGCAGTTTGTAAAAGAAACCAGATTGGTGAGGTTTGGTCTTGCTTATAGACTCTTTCTGATCCTTTTCATTCTCTGGTTCTAATGTACATTGTTATACTGTCTAGGCTGAAGAAACTATAAAAGTGGTTGTTTAAATCCAGAACTATTTTAATATTGAAAAGAAATATTGGACTATTTCTGCTGATGCCTGGAATTGACAACAAAACAAGAAAACCTTATGCCACTATACAAATCCATGGTGCAACCACATCTTGAATGCTATGTGCAGTTGTGATCTTTGCATTTCAGAAAGGTGCATTAGAATTAGAAAAGGCATAGATAAGGGCAACCAAAATGATCTGGGGTATAGAATTACGAAATCATGCAGAGGTTTTAGCAGCAGGTAGTATTCATAGATGATAGATCTATTAATAGCTATTGAACAGAAGTGGATACCAGGGTGGGTAACAAATAGGGGATAGATCACTGTAAATATTCCTGGTTCAATGTTCTCTCTCTAAAGCATCCATTCCTGTCATTGTCAGAGACAGGCTACTCAGGTAAATGGATCATTTGTCTGACCCAGTATTCTTATCTTCTTAAGATTTTTGAAACCTTGTGTTTTGTATCTGCATTAGTCTGATACTTTGCTTTGAACATACTGGCCACATCTACATGAGATGCTGACTACAGTTGTTAGTGTGCAGCCATTTAGCACTTGCATATACAAATATTAATGATTGCACAGTAACCAGAGTTACTGTTCAGTAGCATCCCTGCATGTCTTCTTGGTGACACTGACTGCGCAGTAGCTTATTACTGCTGCACAGTAGCTCATTACTACTGTGCAGTAATGTCATGTCATGCTTTGTGCCATGTGACTCTACTGCACAGTAGTAATTAGCTACTGCTCAGCCCCTGTCTTGTGTAGACATGGGCTCGGTGAAGTATTTTAGGATCCTACAGGGGAGGGGAGCCAGGTGTCCAAGAAGAGTGGTTACCCCTTAAGGAGATGATCCTCCAAGCCCAAAGGGAGGTAATCCCAACACAGATCAAAGGGAGCAGGAGGGTGCAAAAGCCCCCATGGCTCACCAAAAGCATCCGTGAATGTCCTTCCAATGGAAGGGAGGGTCCATCACCAGGGAGGACTATACTGCAGTTGCTCTGGGATGCAGGGGGGCAGTTAGGAAGGCCAAGGTGGAGATGGGACTGGGACTAGCTTCCCGGATCAAGGACAACAAGAAGTCCTTTTTTAAATACATAGGGAGCAAAAAGAAGGTACCGGGTAACGTGGGGCCCCTGCAAGACAATCTAGGAAATTTGACTGTCATACCAGATGGCAAAGCTAACTTATTTAACAACTTCTTTGCCTCCATTTTCCTGAGCAGGGACCGGAACAGCTCCCCCACTGGACCCCCCTCAGGCCCCAGGGGAGGCACACCCAGGCCAAGGGTCAGTGAGGATTCTAATCAGGGAACTTCTGGAGGGATGGGACGTATTTAAATCAGCTGGTCTGGACGATCTCCACCCCAGAGTGCTGAGGGAATTAGCTCAGGTCATTGCGGGACCCCTGGCACGGCTTTACGAGCACTCGTGGTGCTCTGGTGTGGTGCCAGAGGACTGGAAGAGGGCCAACATGGTTCCCATCTTCAAAAAAGGGAGGAAGGAGGACCCAGGGAACTATAGGCCAGTTAGT
>NW_017729031.1:116775599-116789832 GCF_001723915.1 Gavialis gangeticus | reverse complement strand
TACGTGAATATAAAGTGTTATTAATCTTTACATGCTATAGTCTGTATCTCATTCCCACCATATTTCCCTTTAACTACTACATGGTTTCACTTATGTAAATCAATGGATCGGATGTTTTGTTCAGTTATATATTTACTGGTGGATGCTCCAGTCATAGATATTTTGTATTTATTCATAGATGCATAGAAGGACCAAATTTCACCCAATGTGACTGGTTTTCACTCCTCAATTCTTTACCTTATTAAATGGTAGGAAAAATGAACTATTCAAGACTATTTGAATGAATTGGGTTTCTTCTGGGATTCCTAGTTATGCTTGTAAATGTTTGTGTAAATGGAGAAAAAAATGCAGCTGGAGGTGTCTTCTGCTATGCTTTCATTTATAAAATGTTTCACCTAGAAAGTCCAAAAGATTACAAAAGATATATTCAAAGCTTGCTTGGGTGCTGATGGCATGTAACCTGTCCAGGTCGTTTATAGTCTGTACCTGCAGGGTCTTTGAACTCCTTGACATCATACCATTTCTCATTTTATATTTTAGAGTTTGTTTCATTGCTGTGGAGTTATTTCCTTAATGCAAATGGTTACTTGATCATATGTAAAAATCAAAATAAATACGTTACAAGTCATTATAAATTCCTTTTGTGTTTGTAATGCTAGTAATTGCAAGACACTGTGTTAGTGCCAGTTTTTTTATGTGATTTATAAGGCCGCACAATACTGAGTATCTGCAAAAATGTATGAAAACAAACAGTGAAAATATTGATGAGCTTGAGAACAGATGCAGCAGTAGCTGTGAAAACAAACAGTAGCTCAACTTCCGTCTTGAGTTAATAAAAGGTCCATCTGGGATGTCAGTCCAGGGCTAGTCGTAGCCCTCAGTAATGAGAGTCTGTAGAAAAGAAGTGCGTGTGTGTGTGTGTGTGTGAAGTATACAAATATTTGCACACATTACTGTTCTGTAACGATTATGTTAATAGGCATTTGTATAAACAAGTTTAAATATTACAGCACATTAATGAAGAATTCAGTGATTAAGCAAAAGTCTTTCTCTTACACTGACAAGGCTTTATAGAACTCCCTGTTGATCACAGAAGTATATTACTTTTAGACTCTTCTTGGGGTACCATATTAACAAACAGCCTCATCCTGAATATTGCATATTCTTTGAGGAATATGGGCTGAGAATAAACTACAATATTTTATACCAGAATAAGTCATTGTAATACTTTGGCTGGGCTATAGTTCAGGAACAACAGCATCTGGTAAGACACTGGCATATAGCTCTTTGGAATGGGACTTTATCTTCCAGAACTGTCTGAAAGCAATAGATAATTTGTGGCTTCATTTTACTAACAACTATTAACCTCTCTGAAGAGAGCAGTTTTTTAGCTGCTTAGACTTGCTAAAGCAACCTAGAGCCAATTCTCAGGAGGAGTCAGAGGAAGTGTGTTCCACTTACAACAAGCTACTGATGTGCATCTGGTTGCATTTTCAAGGAACTGGAGAAAGGTTTCAGGAAATCAGAATGGTTGAAGCCATGCGATATTTTTTGTTTGTTCTTTTTTATTTGGGAGTGAAAACCGTTGCAGGAGTGATACTGTGCAATTCTGTTATATTATTAGCAGACAAATGAGTGAAATGAAAGAAATATTGGGATCACATTTTGGGACACAGTCTGTGCAAAGTGTTAAACTAGAGAAAACAGACTAATGAAAGTAACAGTTGGTCAGGAAGCAGGAAATCAATTTGTATTTCAGTGATATCATGTATGGCATTGTTGTTTATAGTTCCCCTGTAATGACAGGTGTGCAGGCAGCGAGTGGGGGAAAAGAGTGTCAAGGCTGCTCACAGCAGTAAGCAAGTAAAAGGTGCCAAGGACCATTTGTTTTCCATTTAACACATGGGCACATGCTTTGGAATATTCTCAATTTGCTAACTGTGCCCTGTTAATGTGATTGGAGTGAGATCTCCCACCAGCTCATGAATTGCTAAGAATTTAATAACTTAAAATTTTATTGCTCTGTAGGGAAGCAAAGATTTTGGAGGGTGATATCTATCATTGAACAAACTGCACGGTCGGGATGGTTTTACCCAAGAATACCATCATTTGAAAGCTTGTCTAAAACTAACGCAGTCATGTAGCTGGGGTATCCAGGCCTCTCACATATTTCCTGGACACCTACAACATCACCCCAACACTACAATAACATTGTTCTGTAAGGATTCTTCTGTAAGGGTTATTTTTTTTGGTGAGGGTGGGGGGCGGTGTTGGGAGGAAGAGGGAGACGGAGAGGGAGTGCAGCTGTGGATGGTCATAAATTCTACCTGGGTTTCAAGAGATCATAAATGCATGAAAGGGAATAACTTGGACTCTGGAACAAAGAAAGGGTTGCATTACTAGATGTTTCAGATATGCACCGACAGCCTGACAGTGTCGAGGGGGAAACAGAAATGGGAGACAATCATAATCAGCTATTAGGGTTAATAGTGGACAGAGAGAGAGAGGGAAAATATTCTCTTGTTTAAGTGCAAGGCAGAGACTCAGGAGATCTGGAATGAATTCGTAGCTCTGCTATGAATAACATATGGGAGCTTGGAGAAATCATTTCATTTTTTGTGCTTCAGTTGTCTCTTATATGCATGCTCTGAAGATAAATTAGTCACAGTTTGTGAGGTGTACAGATCCTATAGTTAGGAAAAGCTGCATAAAAAAACCCCAAGTGACAGCTTCCTTGCAAACCCCCCCACCTTTATCTCAATTTCTGTATTTAACACTGATGAACAAGTACGATAACAGCAAGTCAGCAGCTACCTGGCTGTGAGAGTCTAGGGTGTAGAAATAACTCGTTTTTCCTAGGTAAAACAGTGCAATTCAACTGTATGTATCATTCTCTCTACAGCTGAGGACAAAGCATGCTGGTGACTTGTCTGATGGGTGAGCTGCTAAAAGAAGCTTTGATTTTGGATTTGAGTTGAGTGTATTCAAACTCAGTCAGATCAACACAGAGAGTGGGATTAGACACTACATGGGGGACAGGAGTAGACACCTCATATGTTAGAAAGTTGAAAGCTACTTTAAATGCATCTGGCTACCTATAAACTGATGACAAAATGACACTGCAATAAGGAGTATTTGCAACTGCTGTAGGGAACTAGAAGACAGAGCTTGTGATCTGTAGTGAATACAGATGCTATTCCCTTCTCAAACAGTTAGTAAAACTGGAATGTTTCCATCAGATGCTGGTACCTAACATCAAAGAACAAAATGAGTAACCCCCGAGAGCCTGTACTAAATGCTAGGGCACCTGCTACTGTAGAAGAATGCATTTAACAAGCCAGTCATCTTTTGCCTTTCTAATTTCACCTCTTTAAAAGTCAGGGAGTGGGAGCTGGCTGCTGTTTATTCCCAGCTATGTCTGAACTACTCTTGATTGCCTTGACCCTCTTCTAACTTCTTAATACATTAGTAATAGTAATTGCTAACTAGTTTAGAGTTGAGATTTGTGACACACTATCCCAGGCTGCTTTGCCCTTTGACTCCCATCACTTCACACTGAGACAAATGGCAGCCGAGCCATAGATTATGTGTTGGAGAGCTGTGAGCTCCATGTGCAGAACACCATGTGATTCTTTCACACACAAAAAGGCTACATCATGAGTATGAAGGAAGTAGCTAGTTTTGGCAGCAAGATTTGGAAAAACACACCAGGAAGCATCAAACAGAAAACAATTTAGTTTCAGTGTTAGTGTCCCATATGGCCAGCTACACCTTTTCCCTAGACACGAATTCTCAAACATAATTCTCTCGGGTTTCTTTTTCTAATTTCTCTGCTGTGGAATTTAATGGGTGCTCTGGCCAAGGAGATTTTGCTATCCCACATCCCCCAGTGATATGTCACTTACCTGAGTTTTCCTTTTTCCTCCTGGAAGCCTTTTTCTCAGTTTCATTAGTATTGTTGCCTGGTACCCCATACTCTTCATTCACACTCCCCGCAGCACCCACCAGGTTTGGGCTGCCACCTTCTAGCTCCCCAGAACCCAAAGCCAGTCCAGGATTTAGTCGCCTTCTGGCCTCAGAGGCTGCGAAGTGCCAGTCGGAAGGCTGGAGGGAAGGGTGCTGCTCTGCAAACCCGCGCTCCTCTCGAGGGAAGCTGTGGGGCGCGGTGGCCAGACAGGAGGCTGAGAAATCAGAATATGTAGCAAAGTCTGGCTTTTGATGGAATGAGAAGGGTGCTTGAGGGTAATGATTCAGCCCGGATGCAGTGCTGACCTCCGTGGTGCCGTTCCGTAGACACCCCCAAAGTGGGGCATTGGGACGGGGACTCCGCATGCAGCTGCTCATGGAAGGATCCATTTGCCAGCTCTATCTCTGTCCACGCTCCAGAGGTTGTAGCTGGGGTTGTCTCAGTCTTCAAGAACACGAGAGAAGGGAAAAAACAACTTTGAACCTTTATGAAACCCACCCCCCCCCAGAATTGGATTTCCACCCCTGCTAAAATACAGCTAGCATGTGGGTTTGCTCGGTAGCAAATTTGTTAGTTTGGGATCTCCACTAAACATCTTCATTGTTGTAGCTGGAAAACATTAATCAATTCTATACTGCAATTGGCCTGAATTGTTTCCCAGGGCCTGGAGTTGCCTCCCTGTGAAATGCTGGACATGGGTGAAACACTTTTTAAATACTGTGCTGGGGAGTGGGCAACAAGTTTGTGAAGTGAAATGTGAGAGAGAGGAGGGAGGGGTTAACTTGCATACACTCAGCCCCTCCAACCAAAGCAAAGCAGGCAACTATTAATCATCCGAAACCTTATATGCACATCTAATGGGATTTGCAGATGGAGACTTTTAAAGAAACATTGTCTGTATTTTTTTTTAAAAGGAAAAGAGCAGCACACAAAAAGGCTTTAATGTTTCCCTGTAACACTATGAAGTTATTTTTATTGCACTGCTAACAAAATTCCCCAAGTCTTGGATTTGGAAAAAGCCCTAAACCAGATCCAGAATGCAACAGATGCCAAATTCCAGGGACTATAACAGGAAATAAAAGGAAGAGAGAACTTCACTGATTGCAGTTGATTTAAGGACCAATCATAAGTTAACAAAATAAACCTGATTTTTTTTTTATCCAAGGTTTTATGAACAACTTTTGTTGACTCTTGTTTCAGGCAGATTTGCTGATATGAAGATTTTGTTGCCAGTGGCAAAGGATAATCCCTGCTGCATCTCTCATTGTGTTCTCTGAAAAGAAGACTCTTGTTTTCCTGGTAAAGAGACTTTTTTCGTCTTTTATTCAAAGGGGGATTGTTTTGTTTTCTTTGTTTTTTAATTCAGTTTGTGTTAATTGAATGGATTCTCTGCCTGTATGGCAATTGTAGTCAGAAGGATGTTAACAGGGGAGCTGTCTCCACCTTTTTCCTAGAAAGAAGTGTAGGTGGGGAATAGTCCGAACATATCCCTCTCATGAGCTGTGCCAAAGCCACTCTGCAAATTGCCTCAAGGAAAGTACTGATATCTACACAGCACCAGAATATAGTATATGTCCATCACATTTCCATCTCCTACCTGCCATCCCCTCCAGCACACATTCCTCAGGACCCTGCTACATTGTCAGGATTAAAAAGCAAGTGATTGCTAGGAAATATAACATTCACAGGTACTTCATTATTTAATTATAATGATCCTCTTGCTATCCAGGGATAGTGGTACCCAAAGTAAAATGATGTTTCTAGAGAAAGACAAGCATCCCAATAGACAAGACGTAATACCCTCCTTGTCGTATTGTTCCAGACACGTATACCAAAATGAATCACATCACCAACAGGCTACAGATCAAGTAGCTTTGACAGTAGACTCACCTGATCCCACCTGCCAAGGTTTTGGGTTCTAAAATGAATCACGAAAGAGAGAACTTGTGAGAAAGGTGATGGCATATATTGCCTTTATCATACCACTCAGCAAAGAAGAAATCATGTGAAGTGTCCTTATCACCTCCCTGATAGACCACAAAATGCTGCAGTCCCTCATGACTGGAAGTAAGCTCTTGTGGTGAATGCTCGAAACTCTTCTTATTTCAGTTCTGCCACAGAATTCCAGTGCGACTTTAAGCAAGTCACTTAGGGCTAAATCCAGTCTCACCTTTACATTCCTAAGTAGTGTCTATATAGCTCTGTAACCACAATTTTTGAAGCTTATGCACAATTTGGATTCTGTTTCCATCTGTGGTAGAATAGGATTGTTCATGCATCTGCTCAAAGTAAAACAGAGGCCAGCCCTTCCCCCTTTTCAGCCTACATTTAGGGTGCTTGCCCAGGAAGGAGGAGATCCAGGATGTAGGCCCTCCCCAGCCAGAGTGAGTTTGCACTTTTTTCTCCCATGTCTCAGCCAAGTGCTTGAACCACAAAATCTTGCACTAGGCAGTACTCAGAATATACCAGCTCTCTTCTTGAAGCTGCCCCACTGGGCTTCCAGGAGGCGAAGTTACTTGGGACCACCAGGAGGATGTGAAGTAAGCCAGACAGGGTAAGAGAAACACCTCCCCAGAAGGGAAAGGTCTCTTGTTTATTGTCCTGGATTCTGCCCTGGGTAGGACAGAAGCTATCCCTAAGCTGTTTTAGCCAATGCATATTAAATATAAGGTGAAGGGAAGCCTTTAGGTGCAGAACCTACAACATCAACTATTTGCTAGTCATGGTTTTTCTGTGACAGAAGTTTTCAGACTTACACAATATTATGTGTGCGCTCAGGCAATTCTATCCTGCCTTGGAGCCTATGTGGACGGAGTGCAGAAGAGCAAGCATTTGCAGAAGAGAAGCGCAGTGCAAGAATAACTACCAAGCACAAATAGAAACCACCCTGTGCATAAGGGCCAAAAGTTACACTAACCCAGCTATGCCACTTAAGTGAAGGTGAAATAGGATTTAGCCCTTAGCTTATCTGGGCCTCAGTTCTCTACTTGTAACATGGGTATAATAATGCATCCTTTCCCCACCCCTTGTCTGTCTTATATGTAAACTCATCAGGGTAATGACTGTCTCTTATTTTTTGTGGGTACAAGGTCCTGAGTTTCAATGGGTCTTCCTTGTACTTTGTGATACCAGTAATAATAGCTGAAGATCTGTGAGATGCACCAAGCAGACAATACAAACTAGGCTTAATTGCCATTGGAAGTGGCGGGTGATTTTTTGGTTATGCTGTCTAAAGCAAGAAAGTGGGTTAGAACTGCTGGTAACAAACGAAATCATCATTTTATCTCTACCCCAACAGCTTGGAACAAACTGGCTGATTCCAAAAACAACAAATCGATCTTTTCCCTTCTATATCGTATCCCATCCCCACTCTGTTGCTTGTGTCTTCTACATTTAGATTATCTGCTCTTCCAGAGACAGAGAACCTGTCATTGTGTTGTTCAGTAAAGATCCTTTAACACGAGTGGTGCTACATGAAAACATTAGTAGAGTTCTCTGAGGAAGCGAACTCTACTAATACAGGGGTGCGCAATTATTTTGGCTGGAGGGCCGCTTAATGAGTTTTGGGGAATTGTCGAGGGCTGCAAGGGTAGCCCTTCCCCTTGACAAGTGCCCCCACGCCCTGGGCACCAGCTTGGGACCAGAAGTCCTGGCCCCTAACCCCTGACCTTTGCTGCCAGAAGTCCCTCCCATTGCCCCAGTAGTATTCCTTTTGGGGGTGGAGGTTTGCCATCTTGACACTGGAAAAAAAACAACAAATCGTATAGTAAAAAAATCAAACACACTATAACTTATTTTAATTTTATTTAAAAAAATATTTTTGTCCTGATTTATGTGTTTGCATAGTGTATCTTGAGGTGATTGCATGATAACTCAAACTACAGTCTTACTCTTGTATATTGTGTGTAGTTCAATGTGGGTATGGTGGGTGGGTGTGGAAGGGTGTGGATGTGGGGTATCTGGATGGGATGAGGTGTGTGGGAAGGTGTGTGTGTGTATGTGTTGGGGGTGGGAGAGTCCTCAGAGTCCCTGGCCGTGGCGAAACATAAGGGGTGCACGGGGTGCACATGCACCCCCTGAGATCGCTGGTGCACCCTGTGACAGGCTGCACTCCCTGCTTAGGTGAAGGGCAGGGGGAGCAGGTGGGAGCGCCACAGCCACTTCTGGGAGCAATGTGGCCACTTCCCACTCAGTGAAATCAGCTGTGAGGGACTCCCCCCTCCCCCACCACCCTCCAGTCGGCGAGATTGACCGGTTGGTGAGATTGGCCACAGGGGACCCCCCTCCAGTCACTGACTGGTCGCTGGGGAGGTATGTTCCCCCCCTGACAAAGGTGGTACCAGTTGCCCGTGGTCCCTGGAGTGTGTGGATCCCTGAAGCTGCATGTGCCCTGAGTCCTTATGCACCCAGCCCCACAGCCCATAGCTCCCCGCGCCCCCAGCCCAGTCCCTAGCTGCAAGTGGCAGCAGCATGCAGGGCTTGCCCCACCGCACCCAATAGCTCTCCTGCCCAAGTCCCCGGCTGCACATGGTGGCAGGGTGCAGGGCCAGACCCACCCAACCCCATAGCATGCAGCTCCCATGCTCTGACCCCGGTCCCTGGCCACAGGTGGTGGCAGCCCCACCCAGCCCCATAACATACAACTCCTGCCCAAGTCCCTATCTGCACGTCTGCAGTGTGTGGGGCTAGCCCCAATAGCCCCAATAGCACTAATGTCTACCAGCTTGACATTGATTCTTTTGCCAGTTCATTCAGAAATGAGAGTCTTGGGTTGGATTGTTTCTCTGCTTTGAGACTCTTCACATTTTAGGTTATGTACTGCATTTTTTAAGGTAGTATTTGTAGCTTATTCCTGGGATCCCTCCATAAGTCATATCTCACTAACTGGAATAGGTGAAATTTCACCATCTATTAGCCCATTCTGAACTATCTTTCAAAAACTGCCAGTATGTCATGGCAGACCCAATATTTGATGGGCAGCTATTTGCATATGCAAAAATGTCAACGAACAAGTTGCTGTTGCCTTATGAAACCTGAGACCTGTGTGGACTCCTATTAAAGACATGTTCTTGTACTGAAGTGTTTTTTTTTTCAAAGGATCTTATAATTTTTTGGCTAAATAGCTTTTGAACACATGGAAAGCAGATTCCATTCTTGGCAATACAGAACTTGAGGGCTGGTGACATCTGGAGTATTTTCATGAATCTGGGTTACAGCTGAGATGCAGACAATGTCCACAAAACAAGAAAAGACGACACATCCCTCACCTTAGCTCATTCAGAGCCAATAATGCTGAAAACCTGGTGAGAGGATTTATGCCTTCATTGCCTGGGAATCCAGGCATCATTCATAAGATTTAAAATAGACATCAGGGAAACTGTAAATGTGGTTTGAAAAAACCCACGATCATATGGTGGCTGTGGTCTGAGTGCACTGGTCTGGAGTCAGGACCAAATGGGAAAGCTGGAACTGAATGATTGCAAGACACAGCCAACATGCTGACATGCATAGGCTCACAGTTTAACAAGTTTGTTGTAGTGTTGGTTCTTGCAAAGACTTAATATGGTGCTTAGGCTTTTCATGAGCCCTTTGTGCATAGGTGAAATGCACCTGAGGAGAATCATTTTCAGGAGTCAGATTAAAAGGGAAAATGTGCATTCACTCTGCTTATTCCCAGTTGTTTACTGAGGAACTAAGCTGGTCTAATGCCTTACTGTTCAGCCAGTAAGGCATTACATCCTACTCTCTTTTCATGTGACTCTCGACCTGCAAGATACTAAATATCTGGTTTCTGATTCATTCTTTGGGAAGAGCTATTCTTACTAATGAAATCTCCTGCTCTCCTGTAGCCCAGTTCTAGCTGAGTATTACATCATACTTTTTCCTCCTGTCACTGAGTTCAAAGCAAAATTGCTTCTAGACTTGGAAAGTCATGGCTATGTTGAATTTATGAATCTCTAACTGGAAAACAAACAGGATGATCACGGATTTTGCAGAGTTCTCAAGGAGTGCTGTATATCAGGCAGCACAAATGCAAAAAGCCTATGCAAAGGTTCTCATAGCTTTCCTGTCCAGCAATAAGTCTAGCAATAAGGAACGTAAGCGTTGCTGGCCATGAAAGCCCTTCCTGGGGATCAGAGAGGGTTCTTGTGTGAGCATGACTTGAAATTCATTTAAGACTCTCCTGTATCTAAGATATATGTGTGACCCTCATCACTATGGTATGAGAGCATCATACAGTCTTTAATGTATGTAACTTCACAACTTCCCTGAAGTAGAGAAGTAGCATGCCCATTTTACAGATGAGAAGCTAAGGCACAGAAAGGATAAAATTTGGAAGTCATGGAGTAAGGCTGGGATAGCACAGGGGATAGAACCTGAAGTTTCAGAGTTCAGGCTAGTGCCCCAATCATTAGATCATCTTTTCTTTCTCAGAATAAATAGATGCAGGCATGAAATGAACTTGCGTTCATGAAAGCCTGTGCTCTCTCTATATATCTTATTTAGTTAATCTGGAAAGGTGCATATCTACCCTGCCTTTTTATAAACGATGCAGGCATAGAAGCTCCACACAGAACAATAATGTTGTCGCTGGCAAAGTGCTATTGACAATGTTACAATCATGAAGAAAGAAGCAATGAGAGTTGCAGTCACATTAGAAGAGCAGTCTCCCATGGTAGTCCAAAGAAGTTATGCCTCCAGTCCTATTGGTTTATTAATCATGTCACAGTTATGCTTGGTTTCATGAGTGGATCTAGGACTTTGAAAAGGGGGGGTACAGATGGTGTAGTGCATCAAAACAACATATACATTTGTCCACTTAGAGAAAAATAAGAAGGTTTTCTAATACGTTAGGGGCCCAGAGCTATATTATTCATTTTAATATCAAAGCAAAGCACAACTTTATTGGAAAGTGCACTGATTTGCTAAGTTATATGCTAAATTTAAGAAACCACTATGACCTAGACAAAAATAGTTTCAAGATACTGTTTTATTTGTCCTATACTAATTATAGGTAAGTGCACATCTCTTATTTAGATTCATAATACAAAATCTACCCTTCCTGAGCATCTTTACAATGTATCCAGCACTTTACTGCTAGTCATTTATACAACTGAATTCAAATTACCAGACCTGAGTTAAGGTTTTTAGTTAGAACTAAAACCAGTCTGCAGGGCTGTGAAATAAGAGAGAGATATTACTAGGAATTGCTAATAGATGGTAAAATTGCCAAAGAAAGAATCACTTAACTAATGGAACATCAAGACTGCTAAAAAGGAGACAGGGATTAGCAGGGAACTGGTAGATTATAATGAGCCATGAAATCAATTGATTGACTGAACATAGCCTGAGTAGAAATGCTGCTGCCCCTTCCAGGCAGTTGGTTTTAAAGTTTGGGGGGAGCAAGAATGAAAGTGGGGTGCAATTGCCCACTGCACCTACCCCACTCCCCTGGAACCACTGCCTGCCTGCTTCCAGAGAAAGGAAAAGAAGAAAGTATTTGGAACTGAAAGTCCCGCCCATCTGGATACACGGATCAGCTACTATGGCCATATGAAGTGTTAACTAGTTAGCTGGATTGATTTAGCAAACTGAGCATAGGACCAGCAGTCAGGAGGCCTAGATAAACTGTGCCCTTGCCATCTTGTGTGACCTCGAGTAAGTAACTTAAATTCTCTGTGAGTGTCCACATCTGCATAATGCTGTCATTTTTTTTGTGAAGTTATTTGAAATGTACAGGTGGAAGGGACTCTGTCAATGCTCAACACTTAGATAGTGGCCAGATTCAATTATCTGTGGATGACCAATTTCAGGATCCACAGGATTTAGATTGTTGTTCTGAAGCTCACATGAAGCTGAGTTTAGGGGCTACCTATAGGGTGAAACTGTTCCTGCAAGTCATACAATACTGAGAGCTAAATCCCTTGGATTCAGTTTTCCCAAGGAAGCCTGCCTTACTACTCCTCTAGCTTTAGATGGAGGAAAGAGGGGCAGCTTGCATTTCCCAGTGGTGAGAACCTGCTGCTCCTGTATCACCCCAGCACCTTCTGCAGCTGGTACGGTCAGTCAGCTGCTCAGCAGGGGCTCTGTTTGCCCTCTACATCTTCCTGACACTTGGCTCCTGTGAAATGAGAAAAACAACAGTCTTTTTCTTCTGCAAGAGCCCATTTGCTAGATGGGGCAGCCACCTTTAACCTTGTTTAAGTCAACATCTCTCCTGTCATGCTCCAGGCTGGGCAAAAAGGCTGAGATGGATGGAAATGCTTGTTTGTAACAGAAGCTCCTATAACAGTTTGACACACAGAGAGGGATTTTTCTTAAGTTTTATCTGTTTTTGGTTTGTTGTCCCTAGAGATAAGGGGTGTCCCCAGGAAATATTTTCTAAAGTCCCTGAAATAAAAAGTGGAGAGAGATTGTATGAGGAACACATGGCTGTGAACACTCTTAACTTTTACAGCAGTGCTTATCCAGATGATTTTGCAAAGGTGAGATGTTGGTAATTTGTGCCCTTTCCTGTTGGGTTTAGCTCAGTACAATCTTTTGTCTCCTTGTGAGTAACGGCCTGAGTCACTTCATTCTGCACAAACTCAGCGCTGGTGATTCCTTCAGATTCATGATAGCATTCAAGATATATACAATATCCACAAGTGTAAAAGGGAGGCTCTTTGGGGCAGAAGCCAAGGCATTCACTGTTGTTATGCTGAACCTGGTAAAATTGGGGCCTGGTCCTGACAAAAGCTACTGGGTAGCTTTCCACTACCAATAATAATGCTAAGAGAGAGCCTGCAGGCTTGCTATTCTCATTGGCCTCCAAGAACAAGTCAGGGTGTTCAGATCCAAGAGAGACATTAATAGGGCAAAATCAGCAACCTGAAGGATGCGATACAGAGGCCATGCTAAGGATATGTGTTCTGGTAGGCAGCAGGTGGCACAGAAGTACCTCTTGGTCAGGAGTTAGGGGACCTTGCTTCTGTCTCCAGGGTAGTTATGTCAGCCTGGGTGGGGTTGGCTGGGCTACTCATTAAAGCATCAGTGAGGTGCCTATCTCATTTCATTCATTGCTAATGGTGCAGAGAATGTTTCCTCTGCCTCATCAGTTTGCTTTGATGTTCCTAGCTTGGGCATGGGCAAGGGGGAGACCGGGGTGACCTCTAGCAGCAGGTGCTTTTCAGCTATAGTACAAGATTCCACTTAGGATCATATCAGAGGTCTGTTATTTCTGCTTGGAGTCAGTGGGGAGTTGCTCAGAAGGACTCACTTGGGACTAATCGCATTGTCATAGTGCAATCAGGATGGAGTAGTGCAGCTGGCCAGAGAAATATTAGAGAGCTTTCTTTTTTCACTTTCCAGCTCCATGGTTCAGGCACTTTTTGCAGAAAATACAAAAATGTCAAGTGATTAAATATAGTGTGTGGGAGGCTAATTGTTTCCTAAGCTGGCAAAACTTCCATAGCAATGCATTTTGAACTGGAGGCTTCCATAGCAATGCATTTTGAACTGGAGGCTTCCATAGCAATGCATTTTGAAGCTGGAGTTCAAGTCATTTGGGGCCAGATTCTATTCCATCTATTAGGTGCCTAAATATTATTCTATTCTGTCCTGATTTAACCTCTGAAAAAAAAGGTAATACAAGGTGGGTGAGTTCTCCTCTACCTCAATGCTTTTTTGTGACTCAGTTTTAGGGGTAGGATGACAGTGGGTATGTTTACATGTGCATTAATGTGCCTTTTCTAATGCACTTTAAATTTAGTACCTCCCATGTGAAAGCACTTTTATATGTGCTCCATGTGCAGGCAGGGGGGTGGAGAGGCTTTAGTTAGTGGCTCCAAGAGTCGCTCTAACTAAAGTACCACATCTTTTTGTGTATCAGCACCCCTGTGCTTCACAATGGTGGCAGGGGTGCTTGAACTAAAGCTCATTCAACCAGTTTCAGTTCAAGTGTTGCTGCTGCCATTTTGAAGCATGGGGTTGCTGATACATGAGACAAAGGAGGGTGCTGGAGCATGGTAATTAGCATGCTCAAGAAGACTCAGTTAATTAATTACAGCACATCAGAGAAGCCTCCCCGCTCATGTACAGGCACTCTGAAGTACTGAATTAATATGCATTTGATTCATAGATTGTAAGGCCAGAAGGGACATTGGACGATCATTGGGTCCAGCCCCCTGCACCAAGCAGGAAAGATAAGTGGGGGTCAAGTGATCCCTGCAAGGTAACTGTCTATCCTGCTCTTGAAGATTTCCAGGGTAGGTGATTGCACCACCT
>NW_017729031.1:116757645-116765429 GCF_001723915.1 Gavialis gangeticus | reverse complement strand
CGGAAGAGTCCCATGTCCCTCAGCTATGGCTTACCGTATAAGACTCTGATCATACAGGTGGCTCTTCTTTGAGCTCTCTTAAGCTTGTCCATGTCCTTGTTAAAGTGTGGTGCCCAGAACTGGACACAGTACTCAAGCTGCAGTCTCACCAGTGCTGAGTAGAGTGGAAGAATCACCTCCTTGGTTTTGCTGGAGATGCATCGATTGATGCATGCTAGAGTATTATTTGCCCTACTGGCTACTAGGGCTATGCAAAGCTTCAGTCCCTGATTCGATTCAGTGGAGATTCAGCCTGATTCAGTGGCCAGATCTCTGAATCTGAATCGAATCAGAGGACCCTTTAATCTCTCTGAATTGAACTGGAACCCTCTGAATCAATTCGGAGAGATTCAGAAAGATTCGGAGATTCAAACATAGACACAGCTTTAAATGTTTTTTCTACATACCTCTAGGTAGCAGGGGCTTGTGAGTGCTGTGATGCTGGGGCAGATGGAGTATCCCACAGAAGCATGGGGGGTTCCCCAGGGTGCTCAGCAGCAGACCCGGAAGTGGACCAGAAGCACTCTTCAAGTGTGACTGCGCTCCCCCATAACTTGCTGTCATCCGCAAACTTGGCTAGTGAGCTCTTCCCCCCGACATCCAAATCCTTAATAAAGATGTTGAAAAGTACTGGACCAAGCACCAACCCCTGTGGGACACCACTGCCCACTTCTTCCTAGGATGACACAGATCTGTTCACTATGACTCTTTGGGTCCTATCCTGCAGCCAGTTTCTTACCCACCTGACTGTCTTGGAGTTAAGCCCACAATCCTCCAATTTTCTCATGAGGACATCGTGGGATACTAGATCAAAGGCCTTTTGGAAGTCTAAGTAAGCAGTATCAACCTGCTCTCTCATGTCCAGGCGACGAGTTACTTGGTCAAAGAAGGAGATGAGGTTGGTAAGGCAAGACCTGCCTGTGCCAAAGCAATGCTGGCTGTCATTCAGAATCTTACCTTCTGCAAGCTTATTGCAAATAGACTCCTTGATGAACTTTTCTAAGATTTTCCCCAGAGTGGAGGTTAGGCTGATTGGTCTATAGTCACCCAGATCCTCCCTCCTGCCCCTCTTGTGGATGGGTACAACACTGGCCCTCTTCCAGTCCTCAGGGACTTCTCCAGAGTGCCACAAGGTGTGGAAGAGTTTTGCCAGGGGTTCTGTGATGACTCCGGCCAGCCTCTTCAGCACTCTTGGATGAAGATCATCGGGTCTCGCTGACTTGTATATGTGTAATTTTTTTAATTGGTCATACACCAATTCTATGGTAATAATAGGAAGGCAATTATTCCTACCATGCTCATCCTGTACTCTACCTGGTGTTGTTTTCCCGTTGGTCCGGTGAAAGACCGAGGGAAAGTAGTCATTCAGGAGTTCAGCTTTCTCCTGGGTGCCGGTAACCAGCTCTCCTGAGTTGCTGTTAGGCTGCTGTTATTAGGCAGTTGTTGTTAGGCTGCACTAATGTGCAACAGTGCATTTCCATGCTTTTTTAGTGATGCTTAATGAGCAGTAGACTATTTTACTGTGTATTAGTGTAGTGTCATGGTTTTTATGTGATGCTTTAATGCACAGTAAAATAATGTGCATTAAATGGCACATGTAGACATGCCCCCCTGTGTTACAAAAGTAGATGCATTAATGGATTTTCAAGGTTGAAGAAAGTAGAACAAAAACACACTCAGGTGCCTAAGTCCACTTAGATGCCCAATAGGTGGAACAGAATCTAGCCTGTACCCTAGTACATGCGTGAAAACTTGACTGCCCAATAGTAAAATTAAGAAATTATAAAGTATCACTTGAAAATGTCATCATAAGACAGGTAGAAAGGGCTATCCTGAGCATAAGGAGATAATTCTCTTAGACTATTAGCCTGTGAGGAGAAGAGAACCCACAATTCTTTCCTTTGTAAATGGGGTAGTGGGGGAAACACCTGGGAGGAACAGTTCACTGAAACTTCCAAGGAGTACTTAAAATCTACGCTGGAAGAAGTGAGATTATCTGACAGTAAGGAATTTCTTTCTAATATAAAACTTCCTGTGTTCTGCAATCAAGACAGAGAAGCTCTGGCTAAAGATTTATTTCATGTAGAGTCAAAGAAAAAAAATTACAAGCTTGGCATGGAGAAAACTCTAGGCATACAAGGTTAATCTGTTAAATTTTATGAGCTATTAAGTTGCAAGTTAATAGGCCCCTTTATGAAAAAGCTCTGACTTGATCTGCCATTAAAGTAACTGGAGTGATGTCTGCAAGGCTTGTATTCACCAAGGCTGGGGGTTTTGCATATTGAGAAGGACCTTAGTTACTGGTACCTCCCCTTACTTAAACAAGGATAAATTATTAACTGCTGTTACCCTCATTGCTGTCTATGATGCTCCTGCTCCACAAGCAGAGAGTGACAGAAATTAAAGCTAGAAAACCCTATAGGTCAGGGGTTGGCAACTCCCAACACATGTGCCAGTGTGGCATGCAAAGGCATTTTGCTTGGCCCACTGTACACCCAAATGCGTGCATGGACTCGCTGCCAGCAGTTTGCAGCCTCCCTGCTGCCTGCAGTGAGCAGTCTGGACTCTGTAGCAGGTGGCCGGCTGTGGCAGGTGGTGGGAAGGCTACAAGCCACTGCACTGAGGTCTGTGGAGCCCCAGCCCAGCTCGTTTCTGGCAGTGGGTGCAAGTGCACCTCCAGGCGATTGGCAGGGAAGGGGCTGGGGCTGTGCTGCCACAAGAAGAATCAGGCCCCTTGTAGTTCCCCTGCCATCCACCCCTGGCATGCCAACATCTTACAAGTGGAGGTTGGGGTGTTTTTGGCGCACTGCCCGAAAACACTGCTGACCCCTGCTATAAGTCATTTAGTCCCCACAGGCAATTGCTGAATTGCTCCCTACAAAACATTTTCTAGTGTTTTTCCAGTTTCATTTAAAGTTCCCTAAGCAATAAGGCTTCCCACCCTACTCTTGAAATGACAATTCTACACTGTCAGTTTTTCCTGTTATTTAGGTTCAGTTTTTCCTTTACCCGTTTTGTCCTATCACTCCTGAGTCTCACACTTTGGCACTTGCCTGAATAATTGCTCACCGCTTGTGGTTCTGAAGCATGTAGCAGTTATCCTACCCACCTCTTCAGTTTATAGCCAAGCCAAGATGTTCTTAGCTCTTTTAATCTTCCCTTTTAAATTAATCCCTGCAGTTTCTTAATCCTGTTTATACTACTCTCAACTCTGTTCAAGTTTCAGTGCAGGGAATGAAGATTCTCTGGTGCCAAGCTACTATTGCTACAGTTTCCTCCCATGGAGAACACTCTCACTTGAAAACAGCAGCCCAGCAGGGACATGAGGAACAGCTGTAAGCAGCTGCCACAACAAGTCCTGCATGCCTCTTATGCCTATCATCTTTATCATGGTAGTGAATTATTTATGGTGCTCCCAGAACTCACTCAGATATACTGATTATCCTAGGGATTATCCCAGGCAAATAGGTGAGCTTTGAACTGAAACCCATTAGAGTAAGAAATCATAAAAACATAAGAAGTGCCATGCTGGGTCAGACCAATGGTCCATTTAGCCCAGCATCCCATTTCTGACAGTGGCAGAAGTGTATGCTATACAGGGAAAGCACTGACCTACTGTCTCTAGAGTGATCTATACCCTCCCTGGTATCCACTATTTATTGGTTTAGAGATATCAGAGGAAGTATCTCCAGCCATTCTCTTCAATAACCGTTAAAAGGTCATGAATTCATGAATTTATTCAATCCCTTTTTGAACCTGGAACTATGTGCTGTCTACTTCTAAATTAGATCTCTAACTGCCTGGTTAAAGGGTGCATCTACACGAGACACATAAATGCACATTAGCCTAGTTTACTGTGCAGTACGGGCACATGTCTACATGTGCGCACCCTTACTGCAAAGTAAAAATGGCTAATTGTGACTAAATTTGATACCTGCAAATGTAGGTATCAAATTTAGTCATGATTAGTTAATGCACAGTAGCGCACGTGTAAATGTGACCCAGCACTAACTTTAGTCCCAGGTCTGCCCAGCCACTAGGGGCCAGCCTGAGCTCAGCCCCAGGGCTCCTGGCTGGCTGCTTCTCCTGCTCCAGGGCTGGCTGCTTTCCAGTAGCCCCCTACCTGCAAAGTATAAAAGCCTGAAGCCATTTTGTGCCTTGGGGCATGCACACACCAGGAAGCCTGAGGGAGCTTGTCCTGTGTCTAGGAGCCCAGCAGGCCTTGTGTGCACCTCCTGGACAGGCCACGGGCCACAGGTTGCCTCTGCCTTGCCTGTCCCCTCTGCAGAGCTGCTGTTTGGTCACAGGTGAGTGTTGGAAAGGGCTGCAGCTTGCTGCACCCCTTGCCCAGCCTTGAGATCCCCCCAGGGCTACGGCATGGCTGCCACTGGCAGCAGGGTTAGCACCTGCACCCTTCTGCTCCTCATCCCCAGTACTGTCTCTTTTCAGGTGCTGTGGTAAAGTGCCTCTGCCGTGCGGCTCCCAGTCCCTGGCCGTGCCCCTCTGCTGAGCACTCCTGAGCACTGTCCAGGGCTGGCCACACAGGGACAGCCATGTGGGGGCCCACACAGCTGATGCAGAATGAGAATGTCATCCTCATCATCCTTCCCATTGAGCCCCAGACCTGCCTGCATGTGCATGCCGGTGACATCCACTGGTCCCAGGAGGAGGTTGGTGACCTTGTGGCACTGTGGGGCCTTGCCGACATGCAGAGGCAGTTCGCATGGGGCAGGTGCTCAAATGCCCACATTTATAAGACTTTTTGGGAGACATGTGTGAATATGGACACTCCCAGTCAGTGCGGCAGAGCCGCATTAAGGTCAAGGCCTCGCGGGGACAGTGGATGGTCATGACTGACTACAATCATCGGTCTGCTCATGCCTGTAAGACCATGGCCTTATGTGGGAGCTGACCCATATTTTGGTGCCCCAGGACCCAGGCCACACTCCTGCAAGTGTCACCAGCAGTGGCGGCCTGGCTGAGCCCTCACCCCACCCTGACCCCTCCAGTGAGAAGTCACCAGAGGAGTGGCCCTCAGGCCTTCAGTGCCTCACCCTGTCTTCCTCCCTGGCTGCTGCATCCACTGGCAGCTCAGGGAGCCCTGGCCAGTGGCTGCCTCACCCTTAGGGAAGGCCCAGCCCCCGCCCCTGCCATGAGGAACAGCCAGCAATTCCACCACCAGTTCCTTCCTGGGGGGGCCCCTGGCAAGGCACTGGCCCTCTGCACACCACGGGCTACAGACACCAGGCACAGCCAGATGTCATCACTGATGAGGAGGCCCACACCGAGCCACCAGCCTTGCCAGCCCCAGACATATGGTAAGTCCTGCACTGGAGGAGGGCCCTCCTAGTCCCCACCTCTGTCCCTGTTCCTGGCCCCAGCCCCTGCCTCTGGTCTCTGACCCCACTTCCTGCCCTTGGCCTGCCTGCACTCCCCTGGCCCTGGGTTCCCCACTTACAGCATGCAGAGAGGCAGGACACAGCTCAGAACTTTTTTCAGCAGCCCATGTCTTTGCATCTGGGCAAGCATGGGCTTCTCACACCCTGAGGAAGGCGTCGATGCTGGTGGTGATGTCCTCCTCAGCAGCAGGGGGCAGGGATGTGTAGTGCTGCAACAGGTAGACTTCCAAGCAGTGGTGGAAGTTGTGGGGCAGGCTGGGCTTTCGCTGCCCACCATTGCAGCTCAGTGTTCTAAACCAGGAGCGCAGATGTGCCTGGGCCCCAGGAGATTCATCAGCACCAGGTAGGATTGTCAACCCTCCAGGATTGCCCTGGAGTGTCCAGGAATTAGATATACATCTCCAGGAGACTGTTGACAGTCACCCAGGTGATAAATGATAGGGCATTCATTAAAACAAATATTAAATGTTGAATCCAATTTATACAGTAGTCCAGTGGGTTTTTAAAATGTACTAGTAAAATGCATAAAGTCATTAATGTCATTACGTCATGTGCTGAAACCTCTTGGAATATATTTAAACAGAGTTGGCAACCCTAGCACCAGGGCATAGTGGCTCAGGCACCCCTAAACCTGCATGAACAGCTTATTGGGCACATGCAGCAGGGGCACATTCAGGGCTCAGCAGTGGTGTGGGGTGGGAGGGGCAGCCCTGTGGCACCTCCCCAGAGGGCGGGGCGTGGCCAGCCCCTTGCTGCAGTTGTCCAGGAGCCCCACGCACCCCGAGCCTGGCCACCATGGGTTGGGTGGCAGAGTGGTTGGCCTGCAGGGAGAAAGGGTAGCAGCAGGGTTTAGAACTGCAGCAGCAGGTGCTACCAGCATCCTGGCCGGTTTGTCCTGGGAACAGGGTTGGGGAGGCAGGCTGCCTGTGGCCAGCACCCAGTGAACTGCCAGCCCCAGGGGAGCAAGGGGGAACAGGGGGCTTGGGTGGCAGCTGTCTGGGCCTGGGTCTGCCTGGCTGGCTTACCATGGTCCCTGGGTACCTGTGCATGGCCGACCCCCAATCAGAGGCGGGGCAGTACATGGCCTCTGGTGCAGAGCGTCTTATCTCTGAAATATTGCAAACTCTCACAAAAGGCTTCTGTTTCTTGCATCTGCAAGGCCAACATCTGGACATGAGGGAGAGCCCACCAGCTCCAGGAGGGATGCGGGCTCTGGATCACTGCCACCACCACTGGAGCTGTCCGGATGCACTGACTGCACCAGTGGCACACTCTGGATCGGCCTGGTCTGCTCCAGCAGCTGGTGGAGGTGGTGAAGGAGCAGGAGGCATGGCAGCAGGCCTGGTGGGAGGTGGATGTTGCCCAGACGGAAGCGCGGGACCAGGCACAGGGGACCACTGGGCCCGAATGAAGGCCCTAGAGTGGGAGAACCTAGAGCTGCTCTGGGAGCAGAGGGACACTGACCACCAGGCCCTGGACACCCTCCTGAGCCTGGTGGCTGCATCCATGCTTCCCACAGCCCAGCCCCCACCGACAGCCTTGCAGGGCTCCTGGGTCCTACCCACCTTCCTGCAGCAGAACCCCGCCTGGGCCTGGGAGGAGGCCCTTGGGTACCTCTTTCCTACCAGAGCCCTTGGCCCAGCCCCTGCCCCTGATCTGCTGCCACCCACCTGGGCATAGCTCCACTGTTCTCCCTTGCAGCATGCATCTGGAGACCTGGTCATGCATGAGACCGCCACCCGCTGGAGTCACCACGGCCTCCAGACCCATGGGGGAACATCCCGAGGCTGGGGTGCTGGACACCTGTTCCAGGGCACTGACCCCTAAATCCCCTCCATGGCCCCCCACTCTGGGCTTAAAGACTTGAAATATTGTAAATAGTTTTCCAGTTGTATATAGTTTTCCATTTGTAAGAGGTTTTTTTAATTGTTGGTGGGTGGGGAGGGTGGTGGAGGGGCGCTGTTGGTTGAGGGGGAGGAGCACCCTGTTCAAATTTGCTGATGACACTAAGATGTGGGGGGATGTGGGCACGCTAGAAGGAAGCAACAGGCTACAATCAGACCTTGACAGGTTACAAGGGTGGGCGGGTGAGAATAGGACGGGATTCAACACAGATAAGTGCAAAGTGATGCACCTGGGGAGGAACAACCGGCACCATACCTACAGGTTGGGGAACTCCCCTCTTGTCAGCACAGAGGCAGAAAAGGATCTTGGAGTCATCATTGACTCCAAGGTGAACATGGGCTGGCAGTGTGGGGAGGCAGTCAGGAAGGCAAACCGCACCTTGTCATGCATCCACAGATGCATCTCGAGCAGGTCCAAAGAGGTGATTCTCCCCCTCTATGC
>NW_017729031.1:116713693-116757461 GCF_001723915.1 Gavialis gangeticus | reverse complement strand
TCTTTCCTGCCATGGCAGGGGGTCAGACTAGATGATCTACTCAGGTCCCTTCTGACCCTAGAAACTATGAAACTATGAGGTTCTATTTGCTGAGGTAGTAGGGATTGGGGTGGGTGTTGTGAGGGTAATAAAATGTTTTTGTTTCACCCATGTGTGTGTCCTGAGAGTGGTGCTGGGGATGGGCAGGGGATAGGGGGTATGTGGACAGTGGGGAAGGTGGGCTGGAGCAGGGAGTGCAGGAAGATGGGCCTTCTGCACCCAGTGTCCTGGCTCCCTCTGGCAGGTGTGCAGCTGTCCTGGGACCTGGGCAGAGTGGGGGTCATGCTATGGCCAGCAGGGCCAGCACCACAGCCAGCAGGAGCGTGGGGTGCTGGTCATTGCTGGCAGGGGCAGGGCTGGAGCAGCGGGGCACTGGGCATCACTGGCAGGGACAAGGGGAGGGGCTGGAACAGCCCTGGTGTGGGAGACAGGGTGGGCAAGGAGGGAGCTGCCATGTTTTGCCCCTGCCCTGGGCATGCAGCTCTTTGGAATCAGAGTTTCCAAGATGGCTATCAAGTGCTGGCAGGTGGCTATGGCTTCAACATGGCCACCAAGTGCTGGCAGCCATGTGGCCAGAGGCTGGAACTCCCCCTGGTAGCCACAGGGGCACATGGCAGTGCTGGAGAGACTTGGTACTAGATTTAGTGACAAGTCACTGTATGTGTAGACACCTGCCAAAAATCAGTTACTGCGCATTAGCTTAATGCACATTAAACATTTAGTTGTGCTAAATGCATGTATAGACATGCCCAAAGTGAAGTAATGGCTCCCAGGTACCAATTGCACCACTCACTACTCTGCCTTCTCTCATAAGGTTCATCTTTCCCCTACATTTCTTCCAAGTAACTCTTCTCATTAACCCTTTCTGCATGGCAAGAGGTTGTGCTAGTTTGAAGTCAGTCAGAAGGCAGGATAGTTATGCACCTTTATAGACTAAATAATAAGATATATAGAGAGAGCACATGCTTTTGTGACCTGAAGTGCACTTCATCAGATGTGTGGCTCCATCTTTGCATTAAGTGAGGCACTATCTACATCACAATTTTTTCAAACATAGCTAAATCAGGTAGGTGTATGAAAAAAAAAATCACACCACTGAAGTTACATCACTAACAAAACCCTTGATGCAGAAAAACTACACTGACAGAAATTGTTCGTCAGCTTAACTAACGTCAGCTTGGGAGCTAGTGTAACTAACCAGCAAGAAATAGTTCTTCTGTGGGCATATGCTGTCCCCTACTCTAAGGATCTGTTGGCACAGCAAAATGGAAAGGAGTTGTGTAGCATAGACAAGTACTACCGTGACATTACAGATACCATGTTTCCTGAAAACTGAATCCCAGTCCTGTCAAGGTCTAATGTGGAATCTTCTCATTAGTCTAGCTTGGCTTTAATCAAGTAAAATTGTGAAATATAAGAAAAAAATATAACTGGATTGCATTGACAGACCAAAACAGAGTCTGAAAATTCACTCTCCATTGTGCATAGAGTCTGCACACAAAAACCATTGGGACCCTTCTCGTCAAGGTGTTTTCCCTTGGCAAACCTAGAGTCCCAGCTATGGCATTTCCCTTCACTGAAAAACCCAGGAGGGGGTGAATTGACATTGCCCATTGGGAGCAGCCATGAAATATGCTGCATCAGATTCTTGTGTAGCAAAGGGAAGTGTTGACAGAGGGCTCGTTGATACCATGGCAGCAGCGTGTCCCAGCACTGAGGTGGGGAGAAGAAACCTTCAAAGCATACTAGGGATTTGGAGATGGAATTAACTGGAGTTGTGTTTCTAAATGGCTTTGAAAATGAGGAACAAACTCTCCCAACCCTGCACAGCATTGGTGGGGTCAGTGCAAGCTTCAGTACTCACAACATTTGGAGAGTTCCACTGTGTGGGCTGGGCAGATGCGTCACTCTGTATGGCCCATTCAGCAGTTGGCCTGTGTGCTGAGACTGTCAATGAGGGGTCAGCAATTTGGTGGTTTTGTGACTGAACCTTTGGAAACTGGACTGTGCACCACAGCTTCATTTCCCAAAGGCTGCACAGGAGCTATTAGAAGGCAAGGGGCTGTTTTTAGGCATTACATGCTTGGGACCTGATCCAAGTTCAGGACTTAGCAGGGAAAGGCTCCATATTTCATTACTGCTACTCAGAGCATTCCAGCCTTGAACACTCTCGATCGCTAATTCTGTGCTGCTTTCAAAAGAATATGAAACTGAAATGCCTATCAGACTCTACCCATAAATAGGCAGGATTGAAAGAAAATTGCAAGCGAAGGCTGGTGGCTTTAGAGTGGAAATGAAACTATGTCATTACCTCATCCCTCAGGGCATTTATTTGGCATGTGATACAGGCTTGCTATAGTGCTGTACACCTTTAGAGCACTTAACAGGCACTTCAGGTAGGGAACTGCTTTTGATTCCCACCTGGCAGAGGCAGAGATTGTAAGCAGTGTTCAAAAGGTTGTAAATGCAGAGCCATGATAGATATTAGGCTAGATATCAGGAGGCGCTACTTCACGGTCAGGGCGGCTAGGATCTGGAACCAACTTCCAAGAGAAGTGGTGCTGGCCCCTACCCTGGGGGTCTTTAAGAGGAGGCTAGATGTACACCTTGCTGGGGTCATTTGAGCCCAGTACTCTTTCCTGCCATGGCAGGGGGTTGGACTCAATGATCTGCTCAGCTCCCTTCTGACCCTAGAATCTATGAAACTATAATCAGAAATCTGGAGTCCCTGCTTCCAGCTAACGGGAGCTGTGTGTATAAGGGAAACAGGCTTTGTAAGAAGGAAAATTTGTATTGGTTTTAGGCACCATGTTTCACACTTTTTATGGAGTGAAAATTCATTCTTTTTGGACTTTCACAATTGACTTAAATGGGAAATAATTGAGCCCCACTGCATGTCCTTTTGGGTGCTATAGTCACTGCTGATGAGGGCACAAGTCAATCTTTGTATTATAAAGTGAAAGGTGTTCTTCCAAGTGAGGCAGCTTCACAGTTAGAAACCAAGTTTCTCATAACTGTAAAGGCCAGAAATGGGATACAGGAGTGCTGGGTGATGCCATTAATCTTAATCTTGAGGGAATGGTGTCTTCCCTGAGCTATGTGGAACTAATTCATTCAGTCTGGGTGCCACAGAACCATAGGAAAGGAGTCTTTCAAATCTGTTTGTTAAGGCTGGGCAGAAGCAGGCATTCATTCTCATGGGGAGGAGTCACCCCTGTGAATTGGCCTTTTTGCACTTTGGATAAAAGGGGCAGGGAGAAGAGAAGAATAAATTCGATCCAAAGAGAAGTTCTTCACAATCCCATCAAATATGGTTTTATGATGTGCTTGCCAGAGAGAAAGTTTGTTCTGTAGAGCTCTGCTGATAATGTTAATTTAATCTGAACACATGCTCAGGTAGTGGCACTTCCAAAGCCAGGGAAAAATCCATCCGACCCAAAGAGCTTCAGACCTAAATCTCTGCTATGCCCCACAAACAAGTTGTACAAATGACTGAAAGTGAACCAGGCTGCCTCATACATGGATGAGCACCTAATCCCCAAATAGGGTGGCTCTCACCCTGGAAAATCAAGTCAGCTGCTCAATTTAATTCAACATATTTGAAAGAAGCCAAATCACTGGAGCTGTGTTCATAAACCCAACAGCCACCTATGATACAGATACCACCAAGTCCTCCACAAGACCCTGGAAATGAAAAAAGATCTACACCTTACAGAGGAGATATGAACCCTGCTTTAAAACAGACTTTTTACCAAACTGGATGGGATGTGAAGCAGAATGGAGGCAAAAGTTTAATGGTCTCCCCTAAGGAAACGTATTTCCACTGCTATTATATAATATCTATACAAATGACCAACCAAGTGATCTGGAAACAAAATATTCCATCTCTGCAGATGACCTGTGCATAACAGACCAAAACACTGGCTTTGACCATGTTGCAAAATCTCTAAGCAAGGAACGATTGGCCTAACCTTACACTACACTGAAAACCAATTATGTGCCAACCCAGCGAATGCACAAGTACATGCCTTCCATCTGAAAAACCACGAGGCCAACCATCAGCTCAACATTACATGCTCCAGGACCCCACTATTCCACTGTCCAAATCCAGTTTCCCTGGGAGTCACCCTGGATCAAACCCTCTCATACAAAAAACACATGAAGACAAAAGCAAAGGTGAGCACTCATAACAACTTTCTATATAACCTTGCAAACTCGAAATGGGGAGTTAGCCCATCAACCATCTGAACCACTGCTCTGGCTCTCAGCATTTCTTCTGCCAAGTGTGCATGCCCTGTATGGGAGAAAACCATACATGCTAAGGCCCTTCGTCCCATTCTGAATGATAGCTGCTGATGCATCACAGGGTGTTTGAAGCATGCTAGCCTAAACAGTGTGTACCTGCAGGCTGGCATTGCTCCACCTGACATGCGAAGAGCAGTGGCCAGCAGGACAGAACGATCGAGACAAATTGAAGATGCAAGACACCCGCTGTACAATCATCCCACATCTCACAAACATCTGAAGTTATGCAGGAGCTTCCGCACCAGCACCCCATCTTTCGATACCACACCCAAGGAGACATGACTACTAATGTGGAATGAGAGACTGAAGAAAATACCTGACAGCACAAATGGACGTTCCAGCAGCCAACTCCTTAGCACCAGGGGCTGATGAACCATGGCAAAGGTGGCAATGTCTCAGCCACCTACGCATAAGAGTTGGACACCCCAAGGAAGCAATGAAGAAGTGGGGCTATACCATTGGTTCAGCCACCTGTAACTGTGGAACAGAGCCTCAGACTATAGCACATCTGCTGCAGTGCCCACTGCTTGAAGGCACATGTACAATGAAAGACTTCACAAAATACAATAAATGAGCACAAGGAAGTTTAACAAAATAGTCAAATGTGGTGCAGAGACGTGAGAAGGTCTGATAGAGCATACCATACTCACAGGTTCAAGCACTCTTGGAACTTTACAGCAAGACACAAAAGAGTTAAATATTCATTGAATACATTGAAACTGAATCCCGGGCATTTTTAATCCACATCTGGACCCTGTGTGAAGACAGCTGGGCCTCTTGCCTCCGTTGTCTGGTTCCATTCTATTCAATAGGAATGGGATTTTATAAAAAAAAAGTAAATTTCCATGTTTGCAGCATTTTTTTTTCTAGTAAAAAGAAATTACTTTAGCATATACTGTGAAAAGGACTTGAATGAAATGAGTTCCAGCAGGGACATCCTGTGGTAGGAAACAAAACTGCGAGGAATGGTTTCCAATCAGTGTAACAGCTTGGAACAATGCCTGTGTTGTCCCATCAGAGAGATGGAATCCAGTGATGAGGTTGAGTCTTGCTGCAGTTTGCTTACCCCTAAAACATTTTCCCTGTCAAAGAAGGATGCTTTAATTATCACAGATGGCCTTGAGACCTCACAGCTTGTCTGACACACTTTGCTCATGCTACAAGATTCCCCCCACCCAATCTTTTTTTATCAATTAGGATAAACCTGCTCTTTCACCAAACTAGTCTCTCCTCAAGTTTAACTTGTCTTCTCTAAGGCAATCATAACATGTCTAGGCCCACATTATCTTACAGGGATAATGGAAAAGTCCAAAATGATAAGAGAAGCAAGGATTTTTCCTGGACTATCATGGCTACAGGAACACTTCAAATCTACTACAGAAAGATAGGGCTATTTTGGATGTTGAAGGGAAAGTAGACTTGTTACCTTACGACCTAGATAAATCAAAGATTTAGATTTATTTTAAAGCTTGAATTTGAATATGGTATAAAGTGCATACCATATTTATTTGAATAGATGGTGACCCTGCTTATAAGACAACCCCCAAATAATTAGATTCTCTATATGGAAAAACTATAAATTTGTTATAATCTTCCAGGTATAGAATTTAATTATTGGAGATCTGCCTTGAATTTGTCCCCCTCCCACTGCTATAGCAGGGAAAACAAAGCTGGGGGGTCAGGTAGCCCTTTGCTCTCTGCTTCCCCACAACTTTTTCCCCTGGCAGCCCCTTCCTCCTCGCCTTACTGTGAGATCTTACTGTCCATAAGCACATGAAAGTGAGGAGCAAATTTGAAAACAATAACCTTGAAATTAAATATGGCTGTAGCAATTTGCATATAATACTCATTCATTTAAGTTTATCCAGAATTTATACATTATCTTTTTTTGAAACTGTTGCAGGTTTTAGCATAGGCACTCTATAAACTACTTATATGTAATACAAGCTTAGTTCTTTCTTCTTTCTCCCTCCCCTTCCCCTTTAAAAAACAGTTAAGTATGTATGCTGTTCTGGAATCACAAACTCTTCTCTGACTTACTCTTTCATTTAGCTCACTAAAACTCCCTAAGTGGCTCTCCTCCATGGTCAGCTGGGCAAATGGGATGCGGTTGTGGAGTGGTAGGGAGCAGTATCTGGGAGTAGGGTGGGTGGGGCCAGGGCTGGGATCACAGGGTGGTGACAGCATGGGGCCAGGGCCTAGGGAAGAACCGTGTTCCATTCCCCACGTGTCCCTGCAATGGGCATCGTTTCCATGGGCAGGGATATGCAGGGAGCAGATCATGGCTCTGCCCTGGGTACTGGTTCTGCACTGTCGACCCCCCAAAGATCCCAGCCCCAGCTCTGCCTGTCCTACTCCTGGATGCAGCTCCCTGCCTGGCTGCAGATCATGGCTCTGCCCATGTGGGTCCTGGCTGGTCTCCATGGAGGGTGTTAACAACATGGGGCTGGGGCCCAGCCAGGGCAGAACCACAATCTGCTCCCTGCACACCCCTGCCTGTGGGACCAGTGTCTGTCGCAGGGGGATTGTGGCTCTGCTCCAGACCCCAGCCCCGCGCTGTCACTGCCCTGCAATCCCAGCCTCAGTCCTGTCTGCCCATCCTGTTCCCAGACACTGCTCTCTGATGGCCTGTGGCCCCATCCCAGACACCCAGCTATGCACTCTGCCCATGCAGGTCCCACTCTTGGTGGTGGGTCGTGGGCAGAGACGCAGGGGTGCCTGAGCAATGAAGCTGGGTCTGGCAGCCATGGCAGCCAGAAGGAGCTGCCACTGCTGGAGCTGCCAGAAAGCAAGTCTGGCAGCTGTGTCACCCCAGCCCTGCTGCATTCCTGGGGATGGCAGGACCATCTGCACATGCCACAGCCAGGGTGGGGCCAAGGGACCCATCACTGGCTAGACAAAATGCCTTGCAGGCTGGATCTGGCCCATGGGCTATATTTTGCCCACCCCTGTATTAGGTTCGAATCTCCCCTCACCCTCTTTGCTCCTCCCTCCCTCCCACCTGCCCTGGGGATGTCATAACAATTAATTGTTTAACCGTTGTAATTACAAGAGCTTAAATGGGTATTTTTTTTAATTGATATTTACCTCCCTACTCCATAGGTACCTTTTCATTCCACATGGGCCCAGCTTTAAGCACGGTTTGACAGGCCACTCTACCTTTTTGAAGACCAGAAAGTTTCTTACAGTCCATGAGGTGGACAAGGTTCTTCGGGTAAATCCAATATCTTTTATTAGACCAACTCAAATAGTTGGAACAATTCTTCTTTGCAAGCTTTTGGGTAAAAATATCCTTTGTCAGGCTGAAGAAGTATCTGCAGTTTGTCAGTGCTCTTCCTGAATGGAATAGTAAAGAAGCCAGAGTCCAGTCTGCATGCAAGAAAGCCAGACAGTGAAAATGTAAATTGAGGTAGTCAATGGGTGAGAGACAGGTATGGGAAGGAGGAAGATATATGGCTTATAAACAGTAGAGAGGTTACCTGGGGAATCAGATGTTAGGCAGGTTATAATGTGTCATAAATCTAATGTCTATATTTAGTCTGTGATTTTTTGTATCTAGTAAGTTGATAAAGTGAAGTTTGTAGGCTCTTCTGTGAAAGGTGTTTTGTAAATTCTCTTTGAGGATTAGAATTGAGAGATTGGAGAGAGAGTGGTTTTCTTGCGAGAAATGTGTCCCCACAGGTAATTGGGTATTCTTGTCTTTGATAGATTTTTGGTGTGCGTTCATTCTGGTACGCAGTCCACAGCACATTTTTTAAACTGATTACCACCTTCTGACCTCTGTGCACTCAATTTTGTTCCATGTTTGGTGTTTCTTCCCTGCACCACTTCAGCTGTCAGCTTGGTGCCTGTTATTAGCTGGTGTAATCACTCCATCCTTCTCCACGTCCTTTGTGCAAAGGCACATTCACACAGCAAGTGCTTATGTGTTTTTTTTCCTGGTACACGTCCCCTGGGCATAGGGTTGTCAATCTGTTGGAATTTATTCTGGGAACTTTCATCACATGATGAAATGGCATTAATGACTTTACAACAGAAAGGCATATACATGTTACTATTACATTTTAAAAACCCACTGGACAACTATATAAATCAGATTCAACATTTAATATTTATTTTAATGAATGCCCTATCATTTATCTCCCAGATGACTCTGAACAGTCTCCTGAAGATGTAGCTCTAATTCGTAGAGACTCCAAGGCAATCCTGGAAGGTTGGCGATGTTGCAGCTCATGAACTTGCAGTGTTCTGTGCACCAAAATCCACCTTAGTTCTCGGTGCTCTTTTAGAAAGTCTTTTTCACATGCCTCCTTCCAGATGGTATCTACTTTTTCTGTGAAGAGTTTCCCTATCAGCCCTGTTCTCTTTCACAAGCACCTTTTGCTGTATCTTGCAATGGTCTTTCATTTCTCCTGTTCTGTCTGCTGTAAATTATACCAGTTTGGAAAGTTTCTATTACCAGATAGCATTTAAGGGGCTGCCATGCCCACAGATATATGGATAGGCAGTCTCCTATTCTCCATTTCCCCCATAGTCTTCCTCCATAGTATCTGACAAAGCATGACACTTTGGACTCCCTTCTCACCATCATATTACAACACAGGGTTCAGTACTTGGCCATTATAAACAAAAACAAATCTGGAAAGTCTCTCCCCCTATGTTTCTTTTGTCTGTATGTGTTCTATGCTAGTCTTTCTTATTGTGACCCCCATAAATACACACATGTATTCCTCTGTACTGCACAGGCTGTGTTCCATTTGGGGGAGGAACACCAATTCTGTATATAAAATCATGGGCAAAATTGTAGCTTTTAGCAGCCTCAACTTTCCCTCTAGTGTTAGTTTTCAGCCACTCCAAAGTTCCAGCTTCTACTTGACCCTCGCAGTAGTTTTCTGCCATGCCTCTTTCCCTTTAAGCACTGCATCAAAATGTACTCCCAGTACCTGTATCCATTCTTTTACTACCGTGAACCCTATTCCTGACAGTCCCCCTCTCTCCATGTTCCATACAAGTACTCTTCACAATGTTGAGTTTTGCCCCCACTGTGTTCTTGTAAAGATTTATCATTTACCAGAGGACCATTGGTCCCCACATACCACATTTATGTCATCCACTTACATGATGCACTTGGTCTGTGTGACAAAGTGGGGTCCCTGACTAGTCACAGAGCTAGTTTCCCACCTGCCTCTGGGCATGCTGCCCACCTGTCTCGCCTGCCACACCAAATATAGTCTCCTGTGTGGATTTGTGCTCCTTGCTCATTGACTATGACATGTGTTTCTGTTGTTGCCATTCCCGTTATGATAGTGCCCTGTGCTTGTGTGCACTGTCTGCTGTTGGTGAGTAGCTCATTACTACTGTGCAGTAGCATCACATGTCACGAAGCATGATGCGTTGATACAGTGCAGTAGTAATGAGCTTTTGTGCAGTCACTGTGACCTAAAAGCTGGCCATGCGTCCCCCCCCAGCACAGGTTCCCTGTAGCTAAGGGCATGCTCTAGTGCCCTCCAGCTTCTGGCCTGAGCCACTGCAGGCATGTGCCTGCATGTCCTGAGTCAAGAGGAAATGTCTATTCACTGGCAAATTGGTTCAATCTAGGCTGGTTAGACTAACCTGCAAAGACTGAATCAATTCAGGCTCCAGCTTTTTTAATGTCTATCCCTAGCCCTGAGGGTTGTAGTCCTATTTACAGTCAGCACAGCTCTGCAGACTGTGCTCTCTGCTGTCACACACAGCACATTCACATTACGTTACACGGGCATGCTCTGCTGATGTATAGTCTTTGTAATTTTTATTGCAATTGCACACTTTGGGCTTCTTTCCTTTTTGCTTATTCTTTTCCTGCTCTTATAAAGTAGTCCTTTGTGCACTCTTTTACCCACTCCCACTTGTTAGATATGGTTTCAAAACACCATTTTTTGTGCTTTCCAACCTATGTAGTTTTTCATAGCCTTCTCTGGTCTTATTTCCTTCCAGTAGCTTGGTGTTTAAAGCTTCCAGTTTCCTATCCCTTTCTGCCCTGTGTTTCCCTTCTTCCAGCCCTGCTATAAGCATGCAGTGGTCTGAAAAGAAAAGTGGTATTGTTTCTGCTTCTTACTTTGTCCACTGCTTCAATATCAGGTTAAAAACCTGCTGTCTCTCCTTTTGTGAAGGCGACTCCCTCTGCCCCCTCCACTTCCTCTTTCTCCTGTATTTTTCAGGTCATTGTGTGTGATTATTCTGTTTAGGATCTTTGATGACTTGTCCATGGTTCCTGCTTGCCCCTCACCCTTTCTGTCCTGTGCTTGTTGAATTCAGTCGAAATTGGCAACTAGTATACAAGGTGATCCTCCACTCATGCTGATTTCCAGTTTTTCCAGGAATCTGCATCTGTCTCTTGATCCACTGGTGCATAAATATTTATGATCTCAAATATTTTCTCATTCATTTCACACATTACTCACAACATTCCCCTCCCCCGCCCTTGCTCCCCAGTGTCTTTTGTTCTCCTGAGCTTCATGCTTGGGTTCTGTTATACCTGTTGCTCTGTTAATGTTCAAGCCAGACCAGTTAGATGGTCCCCACTTCTACCATCTTTCATATTCTCTGTAATTTTTTGCTGCTGGCTTTGCATATTCTTGAATACAGAAAATATTTGCCTTTCTCTGGGGTAGACATACTTCATTCATATTCCACTGTCCTTATTTAGTATAGATTCTACATTTAGAGAAGCTGTAATTAACATTTTGGTTTAAGATTTTGGTTTGCCTTCATGTATCTGATGTTAATGTCTTTCTTTAAAAGTCTTACTCTGTCTTCTCCTCCTCCTGTACTCCCTCCTCATGCATTGCCATATTTGCTGCTTTCACAAACACTTCCACATCTAACTCTTCTAGGAACATGTCCACCCATTCCTCCTGACTAGGAAAAATCTATTCTGGGAAGTCAGGGCTTTGTAGTGAGGAGAAAACCAAGGAACGGAGACTACTGGCAGAGGTGCTAGGTCAGGGCTCTGTTTCTTAATAGTAGCCTTAGTAGCAGCTTCTTAATGGTTTCTTAATGGCAGCCTTCAAGTAACTGAAGGGTTGTTACAAAGAGGATGGAGCTAGACTGTTCTCAGTGGTGGCAGATGACAAAACAAGGAGCAATAGTTTCAAGTTGCAGCAAGGGAAGTTTAGGTTAGATATTAGGAAAAACTATCTCATGGGGAGGGCAATGTAGTATTGGAACAGGCTGTCCAGTAAGGTGGTAGAACGGCCACCCTTGGAGATTTTTAAGACCCAGATAGACAAAGCCTTGACTGGGATGTTATAGTTGGGGATGGTCCTACTTTAGGCAGGGGGTTGGACTATATGATTTCCTGAGGTCCCTTCTCAGGGAGCAGCTGGCTTGGGACCCATGCAGGGAAGAATGGGGCAAGTGGCTGGAATAAAGGGAGCACCCTGAACAGGGACCCACTAACCAGGAAATTAGAACTGTTGGCAGTAAAGGCCTAGAACAGCAAGCCTGGTGTAGCAAACATCTGGTGTAGATAGGGCAGGGTATGGTGGTGCCCTGCAAAGATGAGCTGACCTCCTGAATCAGCTTTCTTACCTCCTAGAATTGTTCCTATGTTTTCCTCCTTAACACCAAAGTCATGGCAAGCGAGTCTAAAAGAGAACACCCCAACCTAGCAAGGTGACGAACCAGCTCCAGGAAGCTCAGCATCAACCTTCACAGGCTCTTTTATATAAAGTGCAACTCCTCCCCTTCTTTTCCCTTGCCTACCCTTCCTGAACAGTTTATACCCATCCATGACAGTGCTCCAGTCATTATTCCAATGACATCATAGTTCCTTAATTGTGCAAGGACTTCCAGTACTTCCTGCTTGTTTCCCAGGCTCCGTGCATTTGTGTACAGACATCTGAGATAACGAGTCAATTGCCCTGGTTTCTCACGAAGTATGAGAACACCTCCCCTGTTGCCTTCTCCTGCTTGCCCTTCCTTCAGGTCACCTACTTCCCCACTTACCTCAGGACTTTGGTCTCCACCCCGCTGCGAACCTCCTCACTAGGTTAGCAAGCCTGTCTGCAAAGATGCTTTTCCCTCTCTTCATCAGGTGAATCCCATCTCTTCCCAGCAATCTTTGCACAGGTGCATTTCATTGCATTTCCTCCTGCTCTTTGTTCTCTTCCTTTCTTTGATGCCTTGCTCAGTTTGCAAGGGACTGGGGGCAGGAGCAAAACACATGCCCTTCTTCTTGACAGAGGATGCAGCACCTGTTCTCCTTACAATCCATTGCCATATGGCTCGTCTTCCTACATACTGAGCATATGGTGTTGGGATAGATCAAAGCTAGTGTCCCTCTTCACCACATTTCCTATACAGATTTGGCTGGCTGTGGTAAATCATGAATCCCCCGTTCACCCTCAGGGCTATTGCTGGTGGGAAATGTCTCACTCCTGCAGTTTTCTGGGTCCCCCCATAACAGGGCATAAGCCCACCAAACCCTGGTCCAGATCCCATCAGGGTCCCGTACCTTTTTGATCTTGCCTACCTTTTCACAGTACTTGATGACCCAGCTCTTTGTACTTTCCTCCTTCATTGCCTGGTTAAATATCTTCACAATCACTACATGCTCCTGGTTCCCTTCCAGCTCTCCAAAGTCAAAAAACCAAAGCCCTGGGTCGTCTCTCTTTCTCTTGTACATCTCCCAGAAATCCTTAAAGCTGCAGTGGTTCTGAAACACAAAGTCCTAGTCTCACTTTTCGTGCAAAGCCACAAGCCCAACCAGATCTCTAGGCTTTAACTTCAAGTTGTTCTTCAGCACCAGCTGGCTAAAATCCAGTCGGATCATGACAGCTTTGAAGGTCTGGTGCGGTATTAACAGAGGATACAAATGCTTACCAGGATCTTTCTTCTTTTTGCCGTGGTCCTTTCTCAGTCACTGTTCTTCTCCTTCATTGTGCCAGCACTCTGTTCACAGGTGATCTGTCTTCATGTTATCCACTCTCTCCTTTCCAGTCCCTTCCTCAGCCTTTCTGGCTTTGACCCCAGCTGGCAAAACTGCACTTGATCTTAGCCAGATAGACTATGCATGATTCTAATACCAAATATATTAGTCCAAAACCAATAGGCTTATAATTTACAACATAGGACATTGGGATGAGACCCACCAGAGTCAACAGTATTTCAATCTACAGTGACCCCACAGCTCAGCACTGCTGTGTGTGTGTGTGTGTGTGTGTGTGTGTGTGTGTACTCCAGTTACCCCCCACAAAGAACCCATGTGCTAATTAGCCCTCACTCATGACTGGAACTGGGAGTTCTTGTCCTAAGCCCTGGGATACTCCAAACATTTATATGCAGATGAGGTGCAGGGCAACCTGGTCCAACTTTACCTCATGGTATGTGGGGCCACATTAATAACATGTGCCAGGCTGAGAGAGGGGGCAACAGATGGATTCTGGGTGAACTGTATGCAATGTTGTGGCTCACAATGACTTTAAAAAGAGTCAGCAGTGAGGGGGGCTGAACTTAATGGGCACTACCATATGTCTTATTCAGATAAGCAACTGGTTCTTGTGATAGGTTCCCACCAGCGTATTTGCCCCATGTGGGCCATGGTGTTTTATTATCATGTTCAGTGTTAGCTGAGTTTAATCAACTTCATAGCTGGTTACCATTGCTGAGCACTTGCCGATTTTGGAAGCAGTTTAATGATAGACAAAGTATTTAGTGAGATTTCCTTGTCTGTGATTGTAAGATGAGGAAAAAAAACCCCATCTTGGGTTCAAGTAAATATGTGGTAAATGTTGTAACATTTTAGAAGTTTGATGTAAATGCCAAAGTGGAGAAGGATTCCCTCAGCTGACAAGGAACTGTCTAGCTATTGATGAACACAGAAAAAATCTTAGGCAGGATTTCCATAACCCCTTTATCCAAATGAAACCCCTTGTCTAATTCTATTTTCCTGGAATAGAACAATATGGCTCCTAACTTGGAATACAGCATTTTGCTTTTCTGCAAAATATTTTATATTGAAGGTGTTCACAGTGCTTTAGAAACACTGAATTAATGAATGCTTCAAATAATTCTACGAGGAATGGCAGGCCAGTATTTTACTGACACAAAGAAAGATCAAGTCACCTACTGAAGGTTTCACAAAATCTAGTATTGGTCATGTGATCACCAGTCCCATATTTTTCCAATAGTCCAGACAGCATTTATTTTAGTGGTAAGCAAGGATCCTGGTTTTCTCTGATTAAAAAAAAATCTCCAATCTTTGGGTTTAAAAAAGTAATCCAAAATCCACATTTTTCCATGATTAAAATGAAACACCTCTAACACAGGTGTATATATAGTGGTGTTTCATTTTGATCATGGAAAAATGTGGATTTTGGATTACTTTTTTAAACCCCAAAATTGGAGATTTTTTTAATCAGAGAAAACCAGAATCCCTGGTGATAAGGAAGCAAACTTTGTTAAGTAGTCATGTCTAAAAAAATAAGATTATGTCTACACTGTAATCACTGTAGTGACTGCAGCTCATGTAGACATATCTGGTCTAGGTCTAAATTAGCTGGCTTAAATACTGATAAAAATATAGATGCAGTAGTATGGAGTTCAGTGATGAGTTACTGACTGATTGGTGGATTTTGCTGCCTGCTCTTGCTCTGAACTGAGATATTTCTGCCATGGCTCCAGGAGCTACAGTTACAGCCATGGCTACAGCAAAGACCTACTCTGAGAGTAATTTATGGACAGAAATGTCCTTGAGGAGTATCTACAGTTCACCATGCTATTTCAGAAAGAGTGCTGAATTGTCAGTGTTTTACCGCCATCCATGGTGCATGGTCAGTCCAGCTTCTGAGATGGCACGCATGAAACAGAACATTGTGTTTTAATTATTACTTTTTAATGATTATTTATTTATCATGCTTATTATGCTGGTGGATAGGGGCCAATAACGAAAGAGTCTCACTTGTGGCAAGAAGGTACAAATACAGAATAGGAGGTGCTCTCTACCCTGGAAAATATTGTCTAAGTGGACAAAACAGACACATGGTAGTATAAAGTAAGTGAATATACCAGTAGAGTGAGCAAAGATTTGCACTTTTGGGATGACAAGAAGGAAATGAAGCCCTGGTTCTGCAAATTCCTAAACACATCATCAAATCCCACTGAAGCAAATTGTAACAGAGAGCCTAGGGTTCTTGTTACTTTAAGGGATAAACAGCATCAGGGAGACCATCAGTTGGGTTGCAAGAGGACAAGGACTAGGGGATTTATAGGCAAGGAGTACCTAGGCAGAAAGCTGTGCCACTGTGGTACAATAAAGCAGGGCCTTCATTGGCAGCACAGTGCCTGTTGCAGGACTAGCAAGAAATAGTACTGCAAGGCCAAACCCAGTACAGGAGATAAGGGAATGCTGCAGTGGCTATGCCAGCGGCAGCTTGCTACCCTGGAGAGCAGTAAACAAGTCTAATCAGGGAACAGCTGCAGCTGGCAAAGGGAAGTCACCTGACTGGAAAGGGGCATGGCCTAGTAGATATAAGGCAGGGCAAGAGCCAGGGCAGCCAGTCTGGTCCTGGAGACCAAAGGGAAAGGAACTGTTCTGTATGATGGCTGTTGCTGGATGAGTGCCTGAGATCTTGCCAAGACATAGAGCAACAAGTAAGGAACAGAGGTCTGGTAGGGGACTACAACCAGGAATAGAGGGAGATTTTAGTAGACAGCTAATGTGCTTAGAGTTAAATTAGAGCTGGAGAAGGTATGTTTTTGTTTGAGTTTTCACCAGTGGTTTGGGTAGGATGAGAAAGGAGAGAGAGGAGATCCCAGAGTGCCAGGGTCATATGTGAGGCTGGAGATTGCCAGAGAAAGCTTCAGCATAGATCAAGAAGGGCAGAGACAAGGCTAGAGAGACCCCACAGTCCAGAAAAGGGTGGAGCTTGGGGCTAGGGGCTCACAGCCCTGGAGGGGCAGAGATAAGAGCCCAAGAGTGTGAGATAATGATTAGAGCCCAGAAGCCCAATCTGGCATAGTGGCCCCGGCAAGAAGAAGGGGGCAGAGGCTGAGAAGGCTGAAGCCCCAACAAGGGAGTGATATAACAGTAACAGCTGTGAGGCATTGGCATGGCTACAGGGGAGGTTGGAGGCCATGAAAGGTGATGGATGTCTTGGGGAATGGGCAGACCAGGAGGGCCTACCTAATAGGTGAGATTATTTGGGTTCAGTGGAGTTAGAAAGAGAGGGGATCTTCTGACAGGAAAGACCAGGGCTGACTCTGAGACCTGTGGGCAGCCTCACTTTCCAAATTTAAAAAGAATACTAAGGTGTGGCAGGAAAAAAGCAAAGGGAGGATATCTTAGAGAGCAAGCTGAGCAGGAAATGTATGGCCACCAGGAGGTATCACAGACATCTCTGGGGTGTGGACTTGTTATACAGATGAACTTCAGGTACTTGAATCAGGTACTTGCTTTACTGTGACCCCTTGGGGGACACTGCAAAGCAGTGAATTGGCCCTAGAGGAGAGGAACTCTTTGAGAGAGTGGTACAGGGAATACAGTCTGAAGCGGAGAGAGGGCTAGGTTAAGAGAGCTGTAAGGGACAGGTAAGAAAGACTGGAGGAGGAAATGCCAGGATCAAAGATAGGCTCTTTGGGTCTATCTATCATTTTAATAGTTTTCTCAGACTCTTTAAGGGATAGGTTAGAGAGGGGTATAAAGCTGAGACTAATAGGGGCATTGTCCCTGGAAAGAGATTATTTCTTAACAGTGAAAGTTAAATAACTATATGGTTTAAGAGCAATATAAAAAGACATTATTAGATAGTGGGCAAAATCTTAGGAAACATTAACTCACTTTTTGCTATAATCCCCTGTGACAAGTCAGTCTAGTTTCAAAATGTGGTATTTGCAGCAAATTAATAGGAAAGCCTGGGTTTTGAAAAGGTTGTGGAGATGGAGGGACTGCATGTGAGTGGGCATACCATTTAGGAAAAAAATCAAAGACAATGACAGCTATTCTGTAATACCGTTGTCATAGTTATATCACCCCTTAACTCTGATCCTCAATTTACAACTATTACTTGGACATCCAAGAAAAGGACTTCAGTCAGTTCATAGGGATAGCTGCAGCAGAGATGAATAAGTGATATAAATATCAGGGAGACAAAGCTACTAAGAAGATTCCAAGGTGCAGCACCTTAAAAGTCTACAGTGACATAACAAACATCCACGGTTACAGGGTCTTTTAAGTGCAGCCTTACCAAAGGAACATAATATTGTAGTTTTAAAGAGCGTATTTTATTATCCTTCATCTTTTATAGACCAAATTTTCATTGATATAATTTGCATAAATTATGGGGGTGGAATCAGCTTGCTTGTTCCATTTTTTTAATTTAAAAGGAGCTGTTTGTTATTGGTTGAAGATATGAATTTTGTTTTTGTTCAGAAGATACAATATGGAATTACCAGCTGAAACCTGCAAAACATTTGTGATTAAATTTTTATTGCAAAAGTATTTCTTTGAATACAGGGTTTTTAATTATCGTTTGAGTGAATACTTTAACGGAATCAAAACTTCTCACCCTTGAAAAGGCTACAAAGTTGCCCATGTGTAAACACAGGCTTAGGTAAAAAATAAATATTTTGTGAAAAGTCTGACCTTGTGATTTGTTTATAGCTATAGAATAAGAGGGCCCTTGTACGCATGAGGATATTGCCCCTTTTAGTGATATAATTGCCAATGTGGATTGAAAATGTGTTAGAGAAGAAAATGGGAATATCTAAAGTGTCAAAAGTATCTTTTAAGGAAGATAAGGGTAAGCAATCCAGTTTGGGTAAAGAGTCTGACGTGCCAGAACCTAAGGGATGGAGGCCTCGCAAGAGTTTCCAACATGGAAACAATTATCGCAGTCCTCAGGATGGTTCCCGGAGCACTTCAGTGCCTACCTTGAGGTCACTCCTCTTCAAGGAGGCTTTGAAGCATTATGATTTTGCAACAATTGGCAGCAGTAGCAATGCAAGGTTGCTAGAGGTACTTGCAAAGATGGAATGGGAATGTGAGCACCACAAGCTATGCCATGAGGGTTCCCCTCCACCCCTGGTTGTTGCTTGTGGTCAATCAGATTAGGACACCCGGTGTTTTCTGATTCTTACTGCATCACCTTGGAGTCAATTAATTGAAATACCCTTCAACATTTGGTAAAATTGATTTATTTGAAGATTGATGAGTGGGACCGACCCGTCATTCAGGTATTGTTCCTGGATGGGAAGAAAAGGCTGAGGCATGAAGCCACCATGCTGGTGGATACAGGTGCCACATTTTCCTTAGTTTTGATTGAAATTTCCCCATTCCACAATTGGGAAGTGAGGACGTGGAGACATTTAGATGGATTTAATGAAGCAAATTCCAAGATTGGCTCTTCTGTTCCTAAAAGGCTTTGGATTGGGTCCAAATGACAAAGGGTATCATTTGGACTGGCTAAATTGTCTGGAATAGGAACAATTGGTAGCAACATCCTCACATGATTTGGGATTCTAATTGACTATCCAAAGTATTGTTTGTGGACCACTTCATGGAACAGCAGTGCTCCATCAGAACCAGCATCCGAGACTCTTATCATCCCTGCTTGTCATAGGTGATCAGCCATCAAGGCTAAGGAAGAATTGATACTCCTATCAAACCTAGAGGAAGATGTTCATCAGATGGTGGAAGAATTCCCTGTGGTTTGGGTGTTGCACAAGCTGTAGTATGGAAAAGTACTGGCAAGTATCTCTGTGACCAGACCTGCTCCTGCTCCATAAAGGCAGTATAGGTACCCACGGGAAGCAGAATCCGGTATCCTGACTACAGTCAACTCGTTATTGGAGCAAGACATCATCACTACTATTCAATCAACCTTTAATGCACCTGTCTGGCCCATCACAAAACCAGACGGCATTACATGGCGATTTGCAATCAATTATCGAGCTCTGAATAAGGTGATACCATTGTCAGCCTCTGTGGTTGCTCGTTATCCAGGTGTCATTGCACAAATCACGTGTGGAGTGTCCTGGCTCTCCGTGTAGGACCTCAGTAATGCATTCTTTACCCTGACATTGAATTGATTGTTGGTATAAATTTGCCTTTACAACACAGGCAACACAGTACACATTTAAGCAATTACTGCAAGGCTTTCATAATTCCCCAGCCTTGTGCCCCAAGTATGTGTCTAACATATGGAAATCATTATCAGAAGGGGACCAGTCATCTGTGATTTCGTATGTAGACAACATTTTGATCCCGGCAAATGATAAAGAATAGTGTGTTGATCATACTCACACTGTACTAAAAATCATCATGGACACTGGTTTTAAAGTAAACCCAGCCAAGGCCCAACTATGTAGAACTACCATGCAATATTTAGGCCTTGAGCTGAGTGCTAAGGGTAGATGTCTGGATGCTTGCTGTGTAACTTTGATTCAGAGTCTACCTATTCCAGGAGATGCTACCACATTAAGATCGTTTCTTGGCTTGGTAGGACTCTTATGGGATTTTATAGAGGATTTAGCTACCAAAGCTGCTTCATTATATAGGCCATTGAAGCAAGAAGTGCCTTGGAGCTGGACCTTGACTGACAGTGAAGCAGTTCAATACCTAAAAGTGAGTGTAACAACAGCACCTGCTCTTGACAAAACCATTCCTGACAAAACCATTCATCCTGGAGCTTGCTTCCACCAATGATGGCATAAGTGCAGTGCCAAGACTGGTAGCCTATGGGTTCAGAGCCCTTTCTGAAGTACAAAAGTGTTATAGCCCATGCAAAAAAAAAGTTCTTATACTGGTTTGGGCCTTAAATAAATGGGAATACTTAGTGGGTTTAGCACCAATCACTATAAGGACACAACATTCCCCTTTGAAGTATGTAATCACTGGAAAAATCAAGGATTCTGTTGTTTCATCACCGAGAATTGCACAATGGACCTTTGCGCTGCTTAATCACAATGTTAAGGTTGAAACTGTAACCCACTCACTGATTATGCCATATGAAATTATTGTAAGTGGTAAAAGTGATGTGTATGATAGGTCTGATTGTACTAATCATGTGTCCTCTTATTTGTACAAATGACCAAGTTGCAAAGGCTTTTCTTGCAGGGTGCTTGTACGTGCCTGAGGAGAGAGACAGGTTAGACCACATGGTTTAGTGTCAGAAGATCCTATTACCAGGATGAGGCACAGAAAACTGGCTTTGAAGCTGTTCAAGTGGACCACAGCATCATTTGGGTGGTTCATGGAAGGTATAAATTTACCTCTACTGGGACAGTGGAACTGGTAGGTATTATTGAGGCTATTGAGAATACTCCTGCCAATGTCTCAGTGGGAATATTCTCTGATAGTGACTGGGTTGTGCGGGCTTTGTCAGATTGGCTTCCAGTATGGCAAAGTCGAGGTTATTGCACCTCAGATGGGAAGGCAGTAAAATATGCTGGCCTCCTGGCACATTGCCACACAACTGCTTCTAGTAGAAGCTCACCTGTGCAGCAAGGTAAGGTAAGGGCACACCAAAAGGATGGTATTGTGGCATCTTTAAATGGACAAGCAGATGCATATACCAAACAGGGAATGCTCATGGTCTATGAGTAGAAATTGCCTGGCACAGGTGATGTTTGCCCTGTGTCAAAATCACACCTGGTCCTGTTTCAGCTGATTTTTATTGAGCTCCAGAAACAGGATTATTTGAATGCTAAATTAGCAGAGACTGGCAAACACCAACAGTGGCGTGTATGGTGAGAGCCCTCTGGTCTAGTGATGGCCTAGTGCCCAAATTCATCTGTGGTCTGGGTAGCTCCAGAGAAGGTCCAATATGATTTCATACATTTGGCCCACACTATTGGTCATTTTGGACTGGATAAGACTGTAAGTAGACTCTTAAAAATCACTTGGTGGCCCAGTATTGTTGCAGATACACAGAATTTCATCAACAATTGTCTGGCACGTGCAGTGAATAATGCTGATTTTAAGGTAAAGGAAGGACCTTTTCGTCACCATAAGATAATGGACCCATAGCATACGATCCAACTTGATTTTATTGGTCCATTGCCAACCACCCAGCGAGGCAAGAAGTTTTGCTTGGTAATTATTGACACTTTTGCTAAGTGGGTTGAAGCCTATCCGTTAAGAATGTGTACTGCGATAGCCGCCACTAAAATGTTGATTAATGAGGTATTTAACTCATTGGGGTATGCCATTTTTAATAGACTCAGACCAGGGCCCACATTTTGTTGGTGAAATAACAAAACAACTGTATAAGGCATTCAATATTGAGCAAAGGGTGCAAATTGCATACCACCCAGATTCTTTGGGTTTAGTGGAACACACTAATAGAACTATAAAAACAGCAGTAAGGAAAATAATTAATGAGAACGGTAAAGATTGGGATATCAAGCTACCTTTAGTGTTCATGACATTGTGCGAGACAATAGCCTCGTACAGTTACACTCCACACTTTGCTAATACAGGTAAGGAGATGTGAATACCTGAAGCTTGGTTGTACATAATGATAGCCCCAAAGAATTTAATCCTGTTGTCTGTAATAACCAGTGGATCAGTACAATGATTGATGGGAGTAAACAGGCACAAATGCAAGTGGCCCAAAATTTAAGTTAAAATCAGCAAAGGATGAATAAGCACTTTGGACCACTGAAAATTATAGAGTGGGATATTGGTACCTAAGTGATGGTCCAGAGCTGTAAACAGCAGCCACATTGTCTTATCTAAAAAGATGAGGTAAGAAACTTGAGGATTGGACAGTTTGAGATGAGAAAGTTACAAAAGTAGGGGACAAACAAAGAGACAGTGGGCGTTTGTGCTGCCACCCCGGGGAGACAAGAGCAGCCTTGGAAATCTTGTTTTGAACAATGAGGAATCCAGAAACTAACATGCCACACACCCAGCACAGGATCTGAGGCCAATACCACTGAAAGTCGCTGTTGTAACATCCGAAGGAACCACTTGCCAGCTCGCATTATGAGAAGGAAACTTGTAATAAATATTAGGGGTTACTATTAAAGTTCACTCAATACTAAATTGGACAAGGGGCCGTGTCAATCCTTGGGGGTCTCTGGTAAAAGGAATCCTGGGGCAGCAAGCTGGATAACACAGATCAAAGATAAACCTGCCTTGGAGTAGTGTAACTTTAAGCCACCTAAAGCGTGCTTAAAAATAATTTTAGGTGGTAATGTGTGGACAATCCAGGGGGTAAGAGCTCCAGGAGCTGCCTAAAATTAACATGCAACAATGCCCTAAGACTATGGGTGAGGGGAGGCTTAGAACCTTCATCTCCCTCTGTTGGGCTAAAACATGGGAGGGTCTGAATTGCATTTTTGTAGGTGGATACCTGCCATTTAAGTATTTGAAGTGAAATAGATGGCAATGCAGAATGAGTATAGACCATAGAATCCTATATTTAAGATAAGCGAGGTGTGTTTGCACATGCTGCAGTCACACCCCTGACTGAAGGTAGATATATTAGGGTCCCATAGTACCATTTCTGCTGTCTGAGTAGATAGTAAAACCTTTAAACAGGAAAATAATGATGAATGGTGGCTCTTCCTTGACACACTTTTTGTTTTAAGAAATATTTTTTCATACTCAACTTTGTGAAACTTCTACAATACACAGGCATTTCCCACAGTATCCAGTAGTGAGTATGTCCCAAACACCACGGGAAGCCAAACCCTACACTTTTATTTATGAGAACAAAATATATTGGTTTATTTACTACTTGGCCAGGTCTATTGGGTCATTCTAAACCAAGTGTAAGTGTTCCCTTTTTAGGACTGAAATAGTGAAGAAGAATGCTTCTTTAAAGAGCACATCTAATTAACAACATAGATTAGATTAGAGCAGTCAATAACATAGTCTAATGGTGTAGCAGATCCCTTTGAATTCTTCAAATCCAACTATTAAAATGCTACTTCTTGAGAAGATTTCCCTTTGATTAGCCAGAAATCATAGCACTGTCAGTGAAACATTTTTAGTTTCCCCCAGTGCTGTCTGAGCATTTGGTGGGGTAACATGAAAGATCAGGGGAAGTATGGGTCTCTTGCTGGAGGAGACAACCTAGTAACAAATGATGTGGAAAAGGCTGAAGTACTCAATGCCTTTTTCACCTCAGTGGGCATGTCTATATGTACAATTAGTGCACATGAATAAACTCAGGAGCTGATTGCTCCAGAGTTATTTGCTCCTGGGTGCACCATTTGACTGCATGCCCAGGAGCAATTAACTCTGGGGCAAACAGCTCCAGAGTTTATTTATGCACAGTATGTGAATCCCAGTCAGAGCAGCTCTGGCTGGCAGGGGGCCCTGAGGTCCCCTATAATACTTGTATTTACAAGTGCTACCCTGCTACAGATTATATTAATTTCCTGCATCCTAACAGGGGTGCATGTGTAGACACTGAGACATTGTCTGCAGAGCTAATTACTTAGCTCTGCAGTAAATGTCTCATGTAGACATGCCCAGTCTTCACAGGAAAGGTCAGCACCCAGACACTGCACCTGGCAGCACAGTTTCGGGAGTAGGTGAGCTGCCAATGGCAGTGAAAGAACAGGTTAGAGACCATTTAGAAAAACTGAACATGTACAAGTCCATGGGGCTGGATATGATGCACCCAAAGGTGCTGATGGAGTTGGCCTATGTGATTGCAGAGCCACTGGTGATTGGGAGAAGTCCCAAAAGATTGGAAAAAGAGTAAATATAGTGCCCATCTTTTAAAAAGGGAAGGAGGAGGATCTGGAGAACTACAGACCAGTCATTCTCACCTCAGACTCTGGAAAAAATCATGAAGCAGGTCCTTAAGGAATCAATTTCTAATCACCTGGTGATTAGAAACAGTCAGCATGGATTCACCAAGGGGAAGTCATGCCTGACCAGCCTGATTACCATTTATGATGAGATGACTGGCTCTGTGGATGTAGGGAGAGTGGTGGAAGTAATATACCTTGATTTTAGCAAAACTTTAGATACAGTCTCCCACAACATTCTCACAAGCAAGCTAAGGAAATACGGGTTGGATGAATGGACCGTAAGGTAGACAGAAAACTGGCTAAATCATCAGGTTCAGAGGGTAGTAATCAATGGCTCAACGTCTAGCTGGCAGCCATTATTACGTGGAATGAGCCAAAAGTTGGTCCCAGGGGCAGTTTTGTTCAATATATTCACCAATGACCTGGATGATGGGATAAAGAACACCTTCAGGCAGTTGGGAGGTGACACTAAGCTGGGCAGAGTAGTAGATACGCTGGAGAGTAGGGCTAGGATTCAGAGAGACCTTGACATGTTGGAAGACTGGGCCAAAGGAATTCTTATGAAGTGCAATAAGGACAAGTGCAAAGTCCTGCACTTAGGACAGAACAATCCCATACATTGGTATAGGCTGGGGACAGACTGGCTAAACAGCAGCTCTGCAGAAAAGGACCTGGTGGTTACAGTGGGGAATAAGCTGAATATGAGCCAAGAGTGCCTTGTTGCAAAGGTAACTAACGGCATACTGGGCTGCATTAGCAGAATTGTTGCAAACAAATTGAGAGAAGTTATTTTCCCCCTCTCTATTCAGCCCTGGTAAGGCCACATCCGGAGTAGTGTGTCCAGTTTTGGGCCCCCCACTACAGAAAGGTTGTGATCAGATTAGAAAGAGTCCAACAGAGGGCAATGAAAATAGGGGGCTGGGACACATGACTTTTGGGGAGAGGCTGAGGGAACTGGGCTTATTTATTCTGGAGAAGAGAAGACTGAGGGAGTCTACACATGCATATGATCCAGGATAAGTTTACTTATGAGTAAACTACTTGCAAGTAAACACTCCTGGACAGGTGTCTACACATGCAGGAAAGCAGGAGCAGATATGCTGTTAATGGCAGAAAACTTCTCCTGCTTCCTGGGGTCCTGCAATGGGCCCCTGCTGCCACTAGGGGGAGCTCTAAGCTTCCCGTGGGTGCTAGCCTAGGGGCTGGCAAGGAGCACCCGGCCAAGAGACAACTGGGACATTACATCCTGTCCCTGGGGGCTGCCTGCTGCTGGGGTGGGGACAATGTCCTGGCCCTGGCTCCCTGATCAGGGCAGGAGACTTGAAAAGAGCTTTAGGGGAGAGGCAGGTCCCAGCCCCCTGCCCCAATGTGCCGGTGGGGCACCTACCAGCTAGCTCACACAATGACCTACCCCATCTGTGCAGCTGTTTCCAACCCCTGTGCCTCAATCACCCAATCAAGGCATGGGGCTGGGACCTGCCCCCGGCCATGGGGTGGAGGCTGGGGAGCCTGTCCCCCAACTTGAGTACGGAGCTGGGTGGGGAACAAGTTTCCCGGCCTATTCCCCACCCAGCTCCGTGCTTGCAGATTTGCTCCTGGTCAGTCATCTACATGAGCACTACAGCACCATTACTAATGAAAAGTAAATTTGCTACTTGCATTTGCAGGCAGTAAATTTACTCATGATTAGTAAGGTTTACTGTGTAGATGCCCATGCTTACTTTGCAGTAAACTAAGCTACTATGCAGTTAAGCAACTGATGTAGATGCGCCCACTGAAGTGGGATTTGATAGCAGCCTTCAACTGTCTGAAAGGTGGTTCCAAAGAGGATGGAGCTAGACTGTTCTCAATGGTGGCAGATGACAGGACAAGGAACAATGGTCTCAAGTTGCAGTAGGGGAAGTTTAGATTAGATATGACAAAAAACTCTCTCATCAGGAGGGTAGTAAAACATGAGAGCATTGTGACATCTCCCTTCTTAGAGGTTTTTAAGATCCAGCTAGACAAAGACTTGGCTGGGATGATTCAGTTGGGGATAGTTCTGCTTTGAGCAGAAGGCTGCAGTAGATGACCTCTTGAGGTCCCACCCAACCCTAATTTTCTATGATTGTAAGACATTGCAGAGGCATTTGTTGGACAGTAGTATCATGGTTCTTAGCCTGGGTTGCCAACAAAAAGAACCTCCCCCTTTTTTTTTTACTGGTAATATGCAAATCAAAATATTTTACTGACATGTTTTTACTGTTTTTTGTTTTGCATAATGTAAATATAACCCTTCTTCTAGGCCCTTGAAAAGGGCTGGGTTAAAATTTAGAATTTTAACACCCGGCATAGGAGAAAAGTTTGGTTGCTAGTAAAAAGTTTTCAGTTTATCAGTTTTAAAAAAAGTTCTTTGGTTGGTAACTCTGCTCAACTGCAGCCATGGTTTTACATTGTGCTGGCCCCACCCAAAGAATTTGCTACCCACTCCACACCCTGATGCCCATTTGTACCCCCAAAAATACTGCCCATCCCCAGCCCACCTCTTAGTATTACCCCTTTGGCGCCACCTTCCTATCCTGGCATAGCTCCCCCCCTCTCCCTACCAAGGAGAATCATTATCATCTACCTGCAACCCATCAGCGTTACTGGCAGCCTACAGGACACAGCAGCAGCAGGCCATATTTTGGGTGGGGGGAGGCAGCTCTTGCTCAGACACCAGGTGGCATTGCTCTGTCTGTCTGCCTATTAAGCTCCCAGTTACTTAGTTTTTTTCCCCCACACAGCTGAATTTTTTTCACAGACTTTACAGACAGACATTTTTAGCCTTGTTTTTTTACATGCTGTCCATAAATTTACAGACAGCTGGCAAACCTGTTCTCAGTCTCCATTTTACTTCCTGAACTACAAGGGAAAAGTGCATCTGTGGGATTATACCAGTTCCTGACTACTTTTAAGAAGAGAATGTGATAATCCCTTATTTTCCGCCTAGCTCTCTCAATCTGGCAATGCCAAAGAGAACTTTTAAATAATCTCTCTTGTTCTATCCTCCTTCCACGCTCTGCTTTCATTACCCAGTCCCCTGCTTTAATCCACCTAACAATGTATTTGCTTTTTGCAATCTAAATTCCCTTCATCCTGCTCACATTTTCACTCTATTTAAGTTTCCCTAGCTCTTCCCTATAATATTCAAAGCATTGTATGTCGTTTTAGGTTGCCTGCTCTCACTATGACTTTTCAACTTCTTTCTCAAGTAAATCATGTCAGACACCTTAGAGAACTTCACAAAAACTGTTTCAGTTGAAGGGCAGAACATCAACAACCTGCGCTTTGCTGAAGACATTGATCTCACACCAGAGGACATCTGAAGAGCTTCAAGAACTTACAGAAATGCTAGACAAAACTGAAAAGAGCTATGGAATGGAAATAAGCACTGAGAAAAGTTAAGTGATGAAAACTAGAAAGAGGAACAAGTTTTAAGTATCTGGGAGCCACCATCACAGAAGATTTAACATCTGAAAAGGAAGTCAAGACCAGAATAGTCATTGCCACCAGCTAACTAACAAAGCTAAAGAAAATCTGGACAAACAGCATATTACACTGAAAGTAAAGTTACATGTTCTGCAAGCCATGGCCATCTCTACAGTGCTTTATGGCTATGAGGCATGGATGCTTAATAAGAAGTTAGAGAATAGAATTGAGGCATTTGAAATGTGCTGCTTTAGAAGAGTGTTGTCTCGTACACTGAACACTGGGCCAATGGAGTCTGTCAAGCAGCAAGTCGGTCAAGAAATTGGAACCTATGAACCATTGTTGGAGGTTGCACGACAAAGGAAGCTGCAGTGGTTTGGACACATAACAAGAAGGCCAAACACCCTTGTCAGCACCATAATGCAGGGTGCAGTGGAGGGAAAGAGAAAAAAGAAGTAGATATAAGAAGAGCTGGGGAACCAATATTAAGGACTGGACGGGGCTTCAACTGACAGGATGCACAAAGCTAGCCAAATACATGGCAGAATGGAGGAGGGTTGTTACAACATCTAAGGTGCTCCAATGGTCACAATGGCCCCGGGACTGACTTGACTCCTGTTGAAGCTAGTGGGTGTCATTAGAGTCCAGAGGCATTTGTGTTAAAGTCAGTGGTAACTGTATCTTGAACCACTATGCAGAACTATTAAGGTTTCTCCTCTCCTCCATCATCTTTATTCAATAGTCTCATTTAAGACTTTTACTGAGGTTGTGTCTGATTTGCACTACAGCTGAAGAGCTGACATCACTATATCAAGAATTCCAATTGAATGATTATGTTTCTCTTAGCACTAACTCAATATTTCCGGTATTAATTAAATTTGATGGCTTCACAGCAGTGGGAAAAAAATTTCAAGTACAGGAAACAACAGAATGTGTTCCAAACAGCTGATACAACAATTTATCTTTAGAACAGATAGTAGCACAAGGAAGAAAGAGTGTAAAATAGTCTGTTTTAAACTTTGCAAAATATTAAAAAGAAAATATTTTTGAAAGGAATAAAAGCAGCATTAGTTAGGAACTGCATAACCATGTTACACAATGAGCATTTTACAGCATTTTAACTCTCTTATAGAAACCAAAGCCTCCTGCTGCCCTTTGTATTATTATTTTGCTGCAGTAAGGTGTAGGTAATGGCGGAATAGATATTACAGGTAAAATTACTGCTTTATAAGATTGTACTGCACTCAGATGAATTGCTTGCAAAATTAATTTGGTCACATCTGCAAGGACTGGTGCTTCAGTACAGGTTTCCCTCGCCAACTGCTGGGGTTAGGTTCCTGAAAGTTCCTGTGGTTGGCAAGACAAAAGACTTATGGGAAAAATGGCAGGTGGTGAGCTGATGTGTGGCCATGGAAAACAGTGGTTACTCAAAACTGTATATCGTGGTAGCCAAAATGGTATATAGAATATTAAGCATGGATACTCAAAACTGTGGTTGACGAGAGAAACCTGTATTATACAGTCTGAAGAAAACCAGAGGTTAGTCTGAAGTTAGGAAGAAGACAGGGCAGGATGGCATCCTACAGACTAACTTGCTCAGAGAAGCATGAGCTTTCAGGCTACAGCCTACTTTGTCAGATGCTATGAATGAAGGAGTCTGTAGCTTATGAAAGCTTGTGCGTCTTTGAATGAGTTGCTCTATAAAAGGTAGCATCCTTTCCTGCTTCCTGTCTATACAGATGATGTTCCACCTGCCTTTGTATCTGTTTTTTTCTGGTACTACTGGGCACAAATATTAACATGTTATGGTAAGCCTCATCCTGGAGAACTAAATAGTGAATTAGACACACCAATGATAGAACCCCCCCACCAAACAAAACAAAACACAACAACCCAGCAACCAAACAAAAAACCACACTCATGTCTGTAATCAGTAGATAAGTTATTACTCTGTTACTTGAGGTGTGAAGAGAGAGCCTATAGCAGAGACACTGGCTTGTTTGTTTGCACATATTTTTATAGGAAAAGTTATTGAGCCAATTCCTCATTCTTGCACATTGACCATGTTCGCTTGAAGTCAGTGACAGTATGCTCATCTACATCAAGAAAAAAAGATCTGCTACATTAAGAATGGATATGGGACATCTGGTTATACTGTGTTTACTGCAGAATAGTTATTCTTAGAGTTGTACAGTATTTGGGCGTTTCTACATGTACATTAAAGTGCTTTAGTTAATGTGCATTAAATCTAGTACCACATTGACACATGGTTTTAATGAGCATTAACCTATTTTAATGCACATTAAAGCATCACCAAAAAACCTATGCTCTTTAGTTAATGCACATTAATACAGGCAAATGCGCATTTTCCTAGTACCTCACAATGGAGAGCGTTTTTACGTGTACTCTGGGACACAGTACTGGGTGCTTTAATTAGTGAGTTGCACTTATTTTCTTGTCACATGTATCAGCTTCAAGCTCATTGAATATGTTTTATTTCAAAGTGCCCCACCACCATTTTTTCAGCAAGGGGATGCACAGGGATGCTGATCTATGTGACATGGAAGGCTGCTGGCGCATATCAATTTCTGTGGTCCAGCAGACATGATTAACTGAGTCTTGATTAATTTGTGCTGAAAATCCAGTGCATCAGAGCAGGCTCCCTACACATCTGTAGGAGTCTGCAGGTACTAGATTTAATGTACATTAACTAAAGCATGTTAATGCATATCTAGACGTACTGTCCGTTGTGAGGTACTATGTGCATTAGCCTGGCTTAATGCACATTAACTAAAGTGAACATTTTAAAGTGATGCTTAATGCACATTCATCTATTTTAATGCACATTAAGTAAAAAGCACAAGGCAATTTTACATGTGTTCTTGGGGTGGGAGGGCAGCACTTTAATTAGAGTGGCTATGAGAGTGGCTGCTCTAATTAAAGTGCCACCACATCTCCTGTATCATCATCCCCGCACTTAAAAATGGTGGCAGGGCACTTTGAACTAAAGCTTATTCAACAAGCTTTAGTTCAAAGCTCTAGTTCAGGTGCCCCTGCTGCCATTTTTAAGCACGGAGATGCTGATACATGAGACGCAGGATGCTGCTGGAGCATGGCAATTAATTGAGTCTGCTTTGATGTGCTGGAATTGCAGTGCATTGGAGCAGCTTCTATGCTTGTGTATAGCCATAGTTTTTATGTGATGCTTTAATGTGTATTAAAATAGGCAATGCACATTAAAGCACACATGCAGATTCACCCTTCAAGTTGGATCTGTGTCCTCCATGCTGAGAGAAACTGTTCCTCCGCTTTATTTAGTTTTAAAGCTTGCTTGTTTTTAATAACTTGGGCATGTCTATACATGTGCTTTAATGCACATTACCTATTTTAATGCACATTGAAGTGTCACAGAAAACTGTGCGCTTTTGCTAATGTCCATTCAAATAGGCTAATGCACCTTTTTCTAGTACTTCATAATAGTGAGTGTGTCTACACATGTGCTTTAATACACATTAGCCTATTTTAATGTGCATTGAGTCACAAAAAAGTGTTCTTTAGCTAATGCACATTAAAATAGGCTAATGTGCATTTTTCTAGTACCTCAGAATGGAGATACTAGATTTAATGTGCATTACCTAAAGTGCATTAATTGAATGTGTAGATGCACCCAGATAAATTTAATGCGCATTAGCAAAATCTCATTAATGAACATGTGGATTCACCCACAGAAAACTAATATAAACACAAAGAGCAAATACAAGCCCTTGGCTTGAGATACAGTTCCTGCTGGAGGCAAAATGTGTACATATGCATCAACACCAATGAGCTAAAGTAGAAAAATCTCTACTTAAAAAAGTCTAGACACAACTGTCATGTTCCAGATTTGTCCTTATTCTTCCAATTTCCTTTTGGGTCTAAGGCTTAGTACCATCCATTGAAGAGGAATCCACTCCCCCTGACAGGCCTGCTTGATAAGCAAATAGCATCTCTGTTTCTGTTTTAATTTTTAATAGGGGACCCATTGACAAGCATGTTTTACTGAAATAGTTTTTGCAGTACAGTGCAACTAACATTACACTGCCCACTTTGGTAAGATATAGCATTCAAAGGAGAACAACCATGACCCTGGATCCCAGTCACTTCCCTGTTCACGAAGTGCCAGATTTTTTTGTGGGATTAACCACTGAGGAAATGTAAGAGTTTATGGTAGATTTAAAAAAAACACCAACAAAAAACCAACAAAAATTTAGCTCATTTTTTGGCAGATTTTGGAGCTCATCTGCTGTTTGCATCAAGCAGTACTTAAGAAACAGAAACCACAATATCCCCAAGGAACAAAACATTCAACCTTTTCAAGCCACTTTTAACAGGCATAGGTCAATGAATGTGCATCTCCACGTACTTGCTGTTCATGCATATATTGTATTTGTATGGGAGACATTGCACACTTATTTTCTTACTGTGAATTCCTATAAAGACAATGGAGCACCTTGTGGAAAACTGAAAAATATTCAGCTGAGAGAAATACTTGCCATCTGACAATCTCTCTGCTTTTTTTCATCCTGTCTTTTCTTCAGTGATAGCAATATTTAAATTTAAACAGGACATCCGTTTCTTAAGAGCTTGTCCTCTGTTGCTGCTCTCATTATGCAACACAGTTCTCTTTTTTGCAGGAGCCAGTTGAGCTAAAGACATGTAAACAAGCATCCTGCAGGGACTTCTACAAAAGCTAAAATTTGCCCCCGTGCTAGAGCCAGGAGAAAGTATACATACCACTGAAGTTCCTGAGAATTCATACTGCACCTCTGCATAATGGTGAATTTGACTCAAAATAATAAGAATCTGTTACTTCTCTTGAGTCACAAATATATCCCCAGGATCTTGCATTTAGGTAGAGACAAGAGATGCAAGTGTCACAGTGAGTCAATGAAACAAGTGTTGCTAATTCTTGTGATTTTACCACCAGTCTCTCATATTTAGTACTCTTCTTAAAACCCTATTTCATGGAGTCATGCTATTAAATGATAATCTTGGCTTTCATTAAAAAGATAAGTTTCTGGTCTTTTATGGTTAGAGAAAAAGAAATAAAGAAAAGATAACTCAAAAGGCTCCAAAAAAAAGATGATAACTTTAAAGAACTAAAAACATATTACTTTTAAATGCTCATTATTTTAAATCTGTGGTTCAGTGATAGAATCCTTATCTGCCACACAGGAGACCAGGTTAGATTCCCTGACACTTATACAAATACAGCCATGGAGGCACCCAACGTCTGGATCCAGTCTGGCTTTTGAATTCTGTCTCAGTAGCCTAAAGGGGAGATGGAAGGTCTGGGCAGCCTCCACTCCTCAAAAAAAGAAGACAAAAAAACCCAAACCTCTTGCCTAGGAATATGCATTGAAGGTCTGGATGACTTCTCATGCTTACACAATGATCCAGAAGGATCAATGGTTGCCAAACATCTTAAATTCACACTTGTGATTCTTATACCTTTGCAGTTGGCAGTGGGCAAATTTTGAGAAAAGTCCATACTTTTACAGCATGTCATTGCTACAAAGATCTCTGCTGAGACCATAAAGCATATTGCAGCTCAGGATATTGTCTTATACTGTCTGAAGCAACAAGGATGTATTTCTCTTCTATTATAGGCTAAAAACAGACCTCTGGTTTATCCCGGGGCTGATTGTCCCTGGCTTTGGTTCACATCAAAACCAGTGCAGGACAGTTGTTTACACACACATCTTGAACGGCAATTAACTCATATTAGTTTATATGTCTGTAGGCTTTGTCCTGGGAGAAATCCAACATCCATTTTTAGCCACACAAAGCTCCCAGAACTATTGATGTAAACGAATTCTAATTTGTTAACAGTGGAGTAACTCCCTCTCCTGGCAAACTGTACAATATCAATACTTTCCAGAACAAAGAGCCCTTCCATTTTACTAAATTAGAAAAACAGCATTAATGTCAATCATAGTGTTACAGGGTTAGAAGGGTCAACTGGCGATTCCAACTTTCTGCAGAATGCAAAATATAGTATGCCTAAACCTTCCTAGATAAATGCCTATGCAGCCTCCTGAAACTTTCCAGTGGAAGATATTTCACAGCTTCTCTGGGCAACTTGTTCCACTGTCCTACTGTTTTGAAAATAAGGATATTTTTTCTGATATTATTTTAAATCTGTGTTGCTTCAGTTTAACTCATCACTTCATGTTCTGCAACCTACAGCCAGGGAGAACAGCTGACAACTTTTCCAATTGCTATTCTGTCCCCCTCCTTGCTTCACCCTCTCTCAGCCTCCTTTTCACCAGTGCAGACATACCTACTTTTCTCAGCCTTCTCTCATACCACATGCATCCCAAATCCTTTACCATATTAATATCTCCTATTGAAATCAGGTTTTCACCAACAAACACTAGTAACATACGGGTTTGAATACTGTTGCTGTTAAAATATTTTGTTAAGACAAAAAAGAGTAACATTATGAATCTAAAAGTGAAAATCCCTGATGTAATTATTTACTAAGCAGAGGCTGCTACTCATTTTTTCCCACAAAAAGGGTTAATCCAGTGCTTTTTCGGACTACGTCATAGAATTGTTGTGATGTAGCCACTAGGAAGATGGTTAACCTCCCCCCCCACACACACAGACCCGCTTCTCCCCCCAACATACACACACACGTGCACATATATGTGAACACACATGTGGGACCACTGAGCAACTGGACACAACAGAGTACTTGGAGAAGTTCCACTTTGAGGTTCGTGACTTGAGTAATAAGTTCCTTGCTAACAACAGTTCCATCAATGCAGGGAGCCAGTTCATCAGAAGTGAGCTAAAGATTTGGTGCTGTCAGAGAAGAATATAATTGATTATAGCAGGTTGAAAAATCACTTATCTTGGTCCAAGTTTCTTACAGTCCTAAAACCCAGCACGGTCCTTTATTTCCTGGGGCCAGTTGCCTTACAGGACCCCTCTTACTTATGTAAGTTCTCAAGAGCTCAAACTTAACATAATCCATGCAGAGCGTACCCACAGTCCTAAGTCTTCTCTAGCCCACTGAAGGTCCCTCCAGCTCACTGTTCTTGGTGACTTTCTTCTTAGTCTGGCCCTGACTCCAGTCCTGTCATGGTGCTACTGCTCCTGGACTTGTACCCCTGGGTCTTTGCCCAGACCCTGTAAGATGGCTCTCTTGCTCACTGCTGCTTTTAGCCTTGTAGACTTCTCTCTCACCCTGTAGTCTTATCCCAGACCCAAAAAGGACTACCTCACCTCTATGCTGCAGTCTCTCATATGAGAGTCTTCCCTCTTTCTCCGGTCTCTCTCTTGTCCCTCTCTCTCATCTCTCTTTCTGTTCACTGTCCCTCTCAGTTCTCTTGCTCGTTCTCTCTCTCTATGTTCCTTCCCTCTCATTCTCTCTCTTTCTCACTCCTCCTTTCTCTGTTCTTTATCTCCGTTCTGCCTGTGTTCCCTCTCTCTACTCTCTCTTGCTGTTCAATTTCCCTATCGGTTCTCTCATTCTCTCTGTTCCCTCTCTCTGTTGCCTCTCTGTCTCTCTCTCCTCTCTCTATTTTCTCCCTCTTTCTCTCTCTTTCTCTCCCTGTTCTACATTCTCACTTGCTCCTGTTCTCCCTCTCCCTTGCCATTGCCCTCTCCCTCTCTTGTTCTTGCCCACTCCAGCTCCTTTCCCTGGGAACTTTTAACTCCTTGTGGCCATCCAAGTATCTGCATCAGCTAGCCTGGTTGTCTGGTCCTTTGGGCAGGCCTACAATTAACTTTCCACTGTCCTCAGCTGGGGTGTAGCCCCTGCAAGCTTGCAGAGTGCTACAGCCTGGTACAAGCCTCTGCCAGCCATCCTGCTACACTGCTACACTGTCCATTTAATGATGCCCAGGCCAAAAAAGAGCAGTAGTTGTTACACTTTTATAGGAGTAAGCCATAGTGTGATTACATATTACTGCATGCTCATTGGGTCTAGCATCTGGCAAGTCTTCTGATGAGTGAATTCTGGAGCAAATTCCAGGGGAGGTTTCCCACTTATACATTGCTCTTTTCTCTTTGAGTATGTAGGGACAGGAGAAATGTAGGAGAGACAGTTCCATGGAATGCTATCTAATGCATGCCCTTGTCACATGGAGTGGACCAAAGATTGAGCAAGATAGATTAAAAGAGCAATAGAAAGTAGTGTTTTAAAATCAAGAGTATGAATGGATGTTAATATGAGGGAAAAAGTCTGAAACACACAGAGACAAGCAAAATGGAACAGGAATCTTTACATCATAAAATTATATTTGATTAATGAGACATATGGGTCATTTACATTAAAGCTGTAATGAGAGATAAATCATTTCTGAAATGAAGATCTGAAATATTCGTGTATTTCTGGGCAAAATAGGCAGATGAAATAAAATGTATAATACTAACTCATGAAGATTATTTATATGACCACCTCTCATATAAATGTTTGACCTTGGCCCTCTCCCCCACTGAAATTATAATTATTATAAAGGGCTTCATTATAACACACCAAAAAGAGAGCAGGATGAATGTATCTGAAAGGCTCTTTCCTGTTTTGTGTACAGTAGGAGCCTTACTGTGACAAGTCTTACCATTTCAGGATTAACAGTGCAGATTATGAAGGTAGTGCCTGCTCAGAAAATACTAATGATTTTATTAGTCTTGAATGCCTCCACGCTTGTTTTATGTACAGATCACTGTGCAAGAATAAAGGAACCCTGTTTGGACTACAGCATAGAAGTGTAACTGGGCACTGGGTGGCATCTGTGCATTAGACAGCATCAGTGGCTGTGCATCTGGTGGTGCAGCAGCAGCCAGGACAGCAGTATAACTGCTGCTACTTTTTCCTACCCGCCCCCCCCCCGCTTCCTTCCCCTTCTGCCCCCTGCCCAGGGTTTGTGCCTGGGGCTGGCACCCTCATCCCCCTCTTTTCATTATGCTACTGCTGTAGCCAGTGGATTTTTACTGTGGAGTGAGCATAGTGCTTCTGTTTGCAAACTACGTAGGCAAAACAAGAGGTGTGTGTGCACAACACTTTAAAGTGAGCTAAATGCTTTAATGGTGTCGGTGTTTGCATGCCTCGGAGGTGTATTGCGCATTAATTCCAGCCACTATAGGAAATTCGGCAGCGTAACGTACCTTAAGTGACTTGGGGTGCAGCAGACTAAAACTCTTTTGAGGAGTTTTAGTTTGCTGCCCCTACAGCCGTGGAGCAAAGCACCAGGCTCCATGCAGGTCCACAGCTCTGCAGGAAGCCTGCAGGCAGCCTGGCAGCGGCCTGGGAAAGCAGGCTCTGCCCAAGAAAAGCAGTGAGCCTGATCTGCCTCCCTGAGCGGGACAGGGGCCCTGTGCTTCCCTCTGAGGCTGCGGTGCCCCCTGGGATTACCTGAGCCAGGTGCCTGTGGGCGGGTGCTGCCTGGGGGGGGCTCCCGCTGTGGTGGAGGGAAATACCAGCCCCCCATAGCCCAGGGACCACTCCGCCCACCGGCAGCTCACCCTCCCCTCTCCGCTGGACAAACAGGTAAGTCAGCGGGGTGTGTGCATGACCAGGGGTTTAATCAGCCGTAAACTGAACTGGTGTTTTTTTAAACCCACCACTTCAATTTAGGGCCCCTGTTTTGTCTACACACACCGGATGTGGTTCACTGTATTCAGTGCTGCAGCCTGAGCACATGGAGCTTCCTGAAAGTTTGCTGGTGTCACCCTCATAATTATCCCTCCTACAACTCTTGTTCCAAGCAGCAGTTTGAGAAGCTTTTGGGCACATAGGACCCTTTGCCAGGTCTGGCTTGAAGAGCAGATTTGTTCTCAAAAGTTTATCAAACTTTTCTCTTGACTATACAAGCAGTCCAGTAAAAACTATCATGGAAAACCCCTTGCCTCTTGTACATTTCCTGTATCACGGCGCCTACAACAGTACTCAAAACCTACTACAAATTTTAGCCAAACTTCTCAATTTTGAAAGCAAAATATATATATTTTAAAATGAAAACCTGAAAATCTCAGTGGAATATTGTGACAAAAAACATTTTTGTCAAAGTATTCATAGGGTTGTAATCCTTCTGCCAGGCACTGGATGACAGTAACAACGGCTGGGTTCAAATTTAGGGGTTTAACACAAACTTTATATTTTGACTCATGCCTCCACCCAGAAGCCTGGGAAAATATATTTTAACTGGGTGTTCTAAACTGAACAAACTTCCCCATTTGCAAGCAAACATTCAACTGTAACCCTATAGGCCATGTCTAGACGTGCACACGTGCAATTTGCAGGTGCCCCAAAGGCTTTCAAGTGGCCATAAAAGGCACACAGCATGTGAGAAAAGCTTCTCTGAGCTGCATATTTGCAGCACAGAGCCAAAATTAGATACTGGGAAATCCCAGTATCTAAAAAAAAGGGGTCCAAAAAAATGCAGGGTGGTGCAGATAGCTGCAGTATGCACTGCCTGAAACTAGAGCCTGGCTGGCCAGAACCATGCTCTGACTGCCAATCAAACTCTGAGCACCTGGATCACCACTGTGACTGCCCTGAAAGGACCTCAAATAAGGCTGCTAGGGCCAGCCCAGGTGCTGGCTTCACCCACCCCTACCCCACCCAGGGCATGCCTGAACACACATGCAGGGCTGTTCCCTGGGGACAAGTATCAGTGGCACAACTATGTGCCTCTGCTATTTGTCCCAGGGAAAATCCATAATGTTATTACATGGGGAATGGGGACAAATATGCAACCTTAAAGAAAACTAACTAAACATTAACTTGAAGTTCCAAACAGTCAGGAGTCTCTCTCAGTCACTGCTGACCAACCCAGGGGAGCTACTACCTAGCCCAGTCTGTTGGAAAGACAAACTCTTCCAGGGCTGCTGTCTACCACTCTACCACCTAAGCTAGCCAAAAAGTGACAAATGTGGGGTAGAGAGGCCTGCCCCAAAGTTCAGTGCCCCCCTCACTGCCACTGGGGGTCACCATACTTTGTTGCTGAAGGTTTCCTGTTCCTCTTCAGGTTGTTAATGCAACACCAGTTCTTCTAAGATAGGGGTGGGCGATTATTTGGGCAGTCGGGTCACTGAAGGAATTTTGATGAGCTGTTGGAGGGCAACTGATCCTACCCAGACTGCCAGCCACCTTCAAACACCAGAGGAGGAGGGCTGCCTCCATACTGCTTCCCTCTGCCACAGCTGGGGCTGGGTTGGGCCAAGCTGCACAGTGCACAGACTTTACCGCTTCCCCCACACATGCATCCCCCACTACCCGGCTTCCTGCTTGGGCTGTGGCTGCACAGCCCAAGTCTGTTATGAAACGAACAGCTCCTGTCCAGAATTGTCCTTTCTCCTCATATAAATACTAGCTTTGTACTAGAATGGAGGACTACCCTACTGCAGACTGCTGCACAGCTCACATTGAGTGTTGACCTCAGAGACTTTTGTGCAACTTTCTCTTTGCAACATCTGTGTCCTTACAAGCTTCACAGTTTTGGAAGGGAGAATATGTGGCTCTACCTGCTCTTTACATTTGCACCATGCCTACAAATAGTAAAAGCAAGCACAAATAGCCCTCAAACCTCCTAACAGGCTTACTAATGAGGGGATGCAGAAAAGGATTACACAAGGGTACCATAACAGACATGATGCTAACAGAGCATAAGTAACATGAGTTGGGTTACCTGAAAATAAGATAATAACCTGAGCAGCAATATAACTAGCACAGGATTTGCTACTGCTGGTAATATGAACCAAACCATGGAGTGGTATGGTCAGCTTAGCAGGCAAGATAATATTGTCATGTGGGGAGAATGGAGGGGAGAAATAATAGGTATCAAAGATAGGAAACAGGTGACAAAGTGAGCATCTACACATTCATTAATGTGCAGTGATTACAACACATTAAGTTAGCACCTGTAATTACTCCAGCCTAATGGGCATTGGCACTGGTGCATGCTTTGTTGTGATGCTAACACACAGTAGACTAATTTGCCTGCTGCACTAATGTGCAGTAGAATTAGTCTACTGCGTTCGAAGTGTCTCCTGTAGACATACTCAAAGGGAGTGAGGTACCTTCAGCCTTTATGTAATACAGATCATGACTCTTCGATTTGCGGTAATTATATTTTGGTTACCTAAAATTTCCTGAGTGTGCAGAATTCCTTTTCACTTTCAGTTCAAAATGACTGAGAGATGTTGCTGAGCATTAGATTTTAACAGTTGCTGCATTCCAAGACTTTGGCAGCCACATCTATTGAGAAGACAAGGCCGCAGTACCAGTCCCAATCCTTCCTATCATTCTATTTGGGAAGCTTCTTGAGTCAGCATGAAGCCCGAATGTGACTTTAGGGCTAACATCTGGTAATATGAAGTGTGACTCCATTGTTTGTTTCTGCATGATATGAGGGGAGCTGTGGGTAAGGACTGAAGGGCATTGATATAACCAGGTCTAGGAAACTTGTCTAGCATCATCCTAACTTTGTCATGGCAGCCTCTGCCACTATCAAGACATTAGTGTGAGGGGTGGAGGGTGGGAAAGGGGGTCTTGGGGGGAACCCAGGCCAGGCCCACAAGGCAGGAATCCTTTCTTTCCACCTCTGCCCCAGCTCCAGGCACAGCAGTCTCTGCTGCTGTCCAGATGTGCGTAGGGGGCAGGGGGTGGGGGAAGGGAACCCTCCTGCTGAATAAGCTCAGCCTGGCTTCCCCCAAGACCTCAGGAAGGGTAGCTGGGGTGGGCACATGTTGCAGGAGGGGCTCCCTTCTCCCACCCCCACATGAGCATCTTGACAGTTGCAGAGGCTGGTGTGTCTGAAGCTAATGAGAAAGGAAACCAGTGCCTGCCCTCCACATGGGCCTGGCCCTGCTATCTCTGCTGGGGTCTTGCAGGGAGCCAAGCTGTACCCACAAAGCAGGAGGGCTCTGTCCCCGTCCCCCCCAAACCCCAGCTCCCAGTGTGGCATCCTCTGCAAAGGTCAAGACACTCATGTGGGGGGGCAGAAGGGGGTCCTCCCAAGACCCCAGCAGGGGTAGCTGGCGGGGCACATGCATGACTGGTGGGGGTGGGGGGGCTCCCTTCCCCTTCCCCTTCCCTCCCTTTCCTACTGCTCAGGGAGATGATCTCGTCTGTGTGACAGCTGGTGCTTACCCATGCAAGAACCAGTCCAGCACCACACAGCTACATGGGATGCAGGCAGTATCGCCCAAAATTAACCCTCACAGGTAATATTAACCCTCTGCCTTACAGCACCCCTATCTGACGCTTCATCAGAAGAGGGTTAAATTTTTGTGCCATCAGCCATTTTAAAAGTGCTCTGCAGCTGTGCATGTTTGTTATGTTATAGTTGTAGAGTGTTTTCAGGGGCCTCATTGCATGAAAAATGTATCTTCTGTAAGTGCCCAATATATATGTGTTTCCAAAGTGACAAAAGAAAATCCTTTGTTATATTTTCCTTCTCTGGTGGGCCAGTGATACCTATATTACTCACATGGATCAATACATTCCATTAATAAACATCCGTACCTGGAAGGCTACAGGAAAATCCAGCCTGCTCAATAAGTTCAATGCCATAAAACAGCTCTTCTCTTTAAATTCTAGAATTGGTTTAATAGAAAATATGAAGAAATAAAAAAAAGGTGACTTACTAATTGCCTGTAAAATAAAAAGCAGATGGATGTTTTATTGCAGTTGAAGGAAGTTGGAAATATTAAGGTAAAATGTCAAATAACAATTGATTTTTCTCACATATATATGGGTGATTTATAGCTTCCTAGTTACTATGGGAGCAATTATCTGAAGTTCTAAAAGTATGAGGAAAAGAAAGATGAAATCATAGGAATTTTTCTTCTGCAGCTACAGTATGTGACTTATATGCCATTGGGCTCACTTTTGCCCGCAGCAGGGACCCACTTCAGGACCTACTCTGCCCTATTCTCAGCCACAGGATAGAGATGTGTCCTGGGGCACATCTACATGAGACGTTTACTGCAGTTGACTAATTAGCTGTGCACTAAATGTTGCACGTCTACACGTGTGCTCCTATTAAGTTGGAGTAAACTCATTTAAACCAGCACACTTCCCTGCCCAGGGCAGGGGGGGTCAGACTCAATGATCTACTAAGGTCTGTTCTGACCCTAAACGTCTATGAAATCTATGAAATTTACTCTGCAACATTCACCCTGCTGTGGGGTGAAAAACACAGCAGCATACATGTAGATGCTACCCAGCTGTCTGGGTCATAAAGGTGCTTCTCTGTGGGGGCTCCCTGCTGGCTATCCGCTCCCTCATGCCCCATCCAGCCCCTGCACATTGAGCAGGAGGGGAGCAGCCCCAAGCTGGCAGGCTGACCCTCAAGACCCCTTGTCAGCTGGGGCTGCTCCACTTGGGATCCACATGCTGTACCTGAAAAAGCTGTGGGCTTATTGCTCTGCATTTAATTGCTCCTGGGCACATGTTTCAATGGCATGCCTGGGAGCAATTGACTCTAGAGCAATAAGCTCTGCCACTTACTCAGGCACTGCAATTGCACATAAAGACATGCCCCTGAAAGCACTGATGCTATAGTTTAAGGGTTCTCTCTGGACATGGTATGGCAACTGGGAGTGAGGCGGTTTGGAGACAAGAGGCATTTATAGATGTGTTCTGGGAATGGCAGGAGTGGGGAGAGGCGCTTTAATTATGGTGGCGCCAAGAGCTGCTGTATGTAAAGTGCCTGGAGCATCATGTGTATCAGCATCCCCGTGCTGAAAAATGCTGGCAGGGGCACTTAAGCTTGTTGAATGTGCTTTAGTTAAAGCAACTCCACTGCTATTTTTCAGGGTGGGGACTCTGATACATGTGACACTGGAGTCTGCTGGAGCGCAGTAATTACCATGCTCCAGTAGACTCCATTAACTGAGTCTTCTCCAATGTGCTGTTGTAGCATCCTCTCTGCATGTGTATAGGCACCCAAGGTGATAGTTAAAGTTAGATTTCTGCTTGTAAAACTAAGGATGGGATCTCACCCTATGTACTCAAATGGCACTTTTCCAGCTCCCTAACTGCCATTTTTGGAACTTCTGTACAATTTGTGAACCTAATCCTTGTGTTGTGTGGATACTTATATGTTCACACAGCTACTGAGCATGCACAGCAGATATATGGATCCAGAGAAGGTACAGTGGAGATGTCACACCCCTCTTTGACTACAGGTACCTGCAGGGAGCATTGAGAAGTAACCCTCCCTACCCCATCTTTTGATGGACTTAGAGCAGGGATGGGCAAAATATGGCCCGGGAAGGTCTTTGTCTAGCCTGCAGCGGGTCCTTTGGTCTTTCCTGGCCCAGGTACTGTCCAGCTATGAGACTGAGGCTGGAGCAGCTCTGCAGCTCCTTCTAGCAGCTGCCATTGCCAGCCCCAGCCTCACGGTACCAGCAGGGACCCATGCTGCACAGCCCCAACCCCATGTGCCCTGTGCCTGCTCTGAGCTCACCCACCCAGGCTCAGCAGCTGCAGTGTGGGACAGAAGCTGCTGTTCAGCATAGTGGGGGAAAGCAGTTTTGCCCCTTCACCACTGCTGGCTCTTCCTGGTGCAGCCCTACATCTGCTCTGCTCTGTCACCACTGCCTCACGGGGCAGCCCAGAGGTGGCAGTGATATGGCATAGATGCAGGTAAGCTGCACATGGGCTCTGGCTGGTTACACCAGGAAGTACTGGAAGTGGCAAGGGGGAGGAACTGCTTTTACCCCACACTGAGCAGCAGCTTCTGTCCTGTGCTGCCACTGCTGAACCAGGGCAGACAAGGCACATGAGGTTGGGGCTGTGCAGCACAGGTCCCTGCTAGTACCACAGGGCTGGGGCCAGCAGCAGTGGCAGCTGGAAGGAACTGCTACCACCAGGGCTGCCTGGAAAGGCAGTCCAGCTGTGGAGCTGCCTCAGCCCTGCTGCGTGTCCAGGGGACAGCAGGATGTGGCATGGGTGGGTAGTGTGGGGTGGGCCAGGTCCAGTCTGTCTTCAGGTTCTGGCTGATCTGCTCTGATGGAGGTGAGTCTGGAGCAGGCACAGGGCACACTGGGGCTGCACACTGTTGGCTGTGGCAAGGGGGCACTGCAGGGCATGTGGACACTGGGCTGTTGTGGGGTGGGGGTGTGGGTGGGGGATGAATGGCTCAGGGGGCCACATGTGGGGGGTTGTCATGGACAGCCCACCATACCTGCAAACCCCACCCTGCAAACCCCCCAACCAGCCCCC
>NW_017729031.1:116710302-116713514 GCF_001723915.1 Gavialis gangeticus | reverse complement strand
ACCTCCCAAGAGTAAAATTCATTTTGAGCTATTATGCAGTCACCTTTACATACACAACAAAACAGACACAAATCAGGACAAAATTATTTTTAAAAATAAAATTGAAATATGCTATTGTCACTATTTGATTTTTAATATGTACAAATTGTTTTTTTTCTGGTTCCAAGATGGCAAACTCCCCTCCCAAATGGAGTACTTCTGGGGGCAAGAGGAGGGACATCTGGTGGCAAAGGTCAGGGGTTAGGGGACAGGACTTCTGGTCCCAAAATGGTGACCAGGGGGCAGGGCATCTGTCAAGGGGTGGGGCTACCCTTTTGGCCCTGGACCGCTCACCAAAACTCATTAAGCAGTCCTCCAACCGAAATAATCGCCCACCCCTGACTTAGAGTCTTGTTCCCAGTAGGAGGTTGAGGGAGCTAGTAAGAGGGAGAAGGGGGAGAGAAGGGAAGATCAGGTGATTTAAAAGGGAATTAACCTGCACACAGCTCCTGGGGAACACCCCATTCCCTTCACTTGCCACTGCAATGAGGGGACAAACTGCCCACACCAGTTTGCACCAAATAGGTTAAGTGTCAAGCTCCCAGGGCTGAACTCCACTCTGCTTCTAGGAAACTTTTCACTGCCTCCTCTTCACACCCCCCTCACCATGGCCTTCACTGCTGCTGCAAAGGAAGAGTAAACTGCATGGAGGCTGGCAGGGAACAGGATAAGCAGCATGGAGTCCCCAGCAGGCTCCCAGGGCCAGCACCTAACTCCAGGGTGACAGTCCATCCCCTTCCACACATATGGCCCCTGCTGCTGCTGCAGTGGGAGATCTATGCCTGCTCTGTTCCTTTTAATCCTGTCCTAGCTCTTCTCTTCCCAGCAAAGGGTTAATTCCACATGTGCTGTTATTTTACCTGCCTTCTCCATCTCACTTCTGCTTTCCTCAGTCCCTGTGCTGCTAACATCCCTATATATATTCCTGGGAGGGGGTGAAGCTTGTGCACCCTCTGCAAAGCTCCTTGGGTAAGAAAGGGGATTGCTGCATGTACAGCTCTTCCCTGTGCACAGCCAGCCAGGCTCCACACCTGCCTCTGGCTGCACAAAGAGCAGCATCAGTGAAAGCCCTGGCTTGACTTTAAAGGAAGCAGCTTGAAATTAAAGGTATCCTAGAGCAGAGGTGTCAAACATATGGCTTGTGGGTTAAATCAAGCCCATGGAACAGTATGATCTGGCCTGTGGGTCTGTGGACCGACCCCATGTATTACGTGGGGTATGTGCCAGCCCCAGGCCTGTGTACTGTGTGTTCTTGGACAAATTTCCTTTTTTGGGGGTTCTGTTTTGAATCCCATTGTTTATCCTTTTGTAGTTAGTTTGAGTTATGAATGATTTTTCACTTTTCTCACTATGTATTTTTATAGTGTCTAGCAGATAGGGGCGCGTCTACACATGCATTAATGAGCTTTAGTTAATGCACATTAAATCTAGCACCTCTGGGCATCTATCCACTTGCTCCAGGGTGGATGGTGGGGAACTTTAATTCAAGCACCTGCAGTGTCATGTGTATTCAGCATCCTGTACTTCAAAATAGCTGTGGGGGCACTTGAACTAAAGCTCATTTGATGAGCTTTATTTAAAGCACTCCCCTCCCCCCCATTTTGAAGTGTGGAAACACTAAATACACATGACACGGAGGCTGCTGGAGCACGTTTATTAACACTCTCCAGCAGATTTGATTAATCGAGTCTGCTCTGACGTGCTAATTAGGTTGGAAAGAGATTCATATAATTCTCCAGGCATGGTTTTAATATACAGAAATAGGAAAATCAGGGATACCAGAATATCTTAAGGAATCAATTGATGAGGTAGGGTAGACATGTAAGTGCCAAGGAGGAAGAATATACAGATAGCAATGGGAACGAGGGTCAGGTACAGCTATTGAAAGAAATACACCTAATTCAGTTTGGAAAATGGGTAAAGACAGAGAGAAAGGACTGATACGCATGTACAGAATGTAAAACCAGGCAATTAGAGCAGACACAACAGACACAAAAGGTGGCGTGTCAGTCATGAATAGGATGCAGGTATTGAAGGAGAAATAGAAATGATGGTATAGTGTAGTGGGGTAGCAATATACACTAATATAGATTGTAAAGAAGCAAGAAATGATAACTTGGATAAAACAGAATCAGTTTGGGCCAAAATCACTTTGGGTAAAATTATATAAGAGGTTGTATTGGTTAGTTCTAGAGGTCTGTTGCAGATCCTCAGAGTCAGACCTGGATATGGATAGAGACCTCCTAATATTATTAGGAAGAAGGAACTATTACTGGAAGTTGTCATTACAAGAGACTTTAGTTTCCCAAATATAGTTTGGAGAACAAATGCTGCACACCTGCCAGAACCAGATGGGGTGCCCCCACTATGCGATCTGGGCAGCTATCTTCCAGAAGATGCGCTCCTTGTGGTGGCCTGCTTTGAACTGTCAAAGCGTGTCCTTTTGGACCCAAAGGGCCAAGAGTTCAGCCCCCTCATCTGCCCTCCACCTTGGTCCCTTGTGCTGGCCCTGGAGAGGCTCCTCTGCCCAGGTCTTGCCACTTGTCTCACCAGCAGAGATCCTGGTGTTCCCAGTTTAAAAATTGCAAGTTCTCTGAAAAGAAACCCAAATTCTCTCCTTAAAATACCCAAAAAAGTGTTCTTTCACTATTAAAATGAAATGCTACTTTATTGAGAGAGATCAGTTGGACAATGTTTTATTGATATATTTACAAGTTTAAAGCAATTTGGAAGCCTACTAGTGTCTCTATCATCATAATAAAATAAATTCTAAATATCTGTACACTTCGGCATTTACTTTGGGCTTTTTTGTCATACAAAAATCAGAGCTGCCCCTACCCACTTCACTCACCAGGATGTGTGGCATTAAGCAGCATTGATATGCCAGTGCCCTGCCCCTGCCCTTACCTCTCACTCTCAACCCACAGCCTGCCCCCCCACCCCAGCCCCTTCACTCCTGTCCCACAGAGCCAAGTATGTGGGTGAGGGGTTTGTGGGGGTGGCTTGGGAGTGTGGGGTTTGTGGGTAGATTGTGGGGGAACTGTGGATGTAGGGGGCTAGTGTCAGGGGGATTTCTCAGGAAGGGTGGGTCCCCTGCCACCCTCAGGGCGCATCCCCCCCTGCACAGCTCATGGACTGCCCCCCATAGCCCCCCCCCTTGCAGGGCCAAAGCT
>NW_017729031.1:116698366-116705302 GCF_001723915.1 Gavialis gangeticus | reverse complement strand
GCAGCTGTCAGGAGCTCAGGGACCGCTGTGGCCAGAGCCTCCAGCAGCACGGCATGGCCCTGGCCACCTCAGACCTGGTGCCACCTGTGTCACTTGTTGTGGGTCCGACCTGGCACAGCATGGCTAGGTGTGGGGCTGTGCACCTTCAAGCAGCACCAGGGCCACTCAGGCTGTCACCCAGGGCTCAGCGCCACTTGCAAGGCTGCATGTCATGCCAGGCTGGGTTCTGCCTCCATGGAGCCAGCCTGGCTTGACAGTGCACAGGGCCTGTGGAGGCAGGACCCAACCCAGTGTGACACACAGTCCCTGCGAGTGGTGCCAAGCCCTGGGTGACAGCCCGAGCAGCCCAGAGCTGCCCAAAAGTGCATGACCCCACACCAAGCCGGGCTGAACCTGCACAATGTGGCACAGGGCTGGGTGCCAGGTGGCTGGGACCAAGCTGCACTGCCCCACGCTGTAATGGGAAGTGTGGCAGGAGGGCCCTGAGTGCCCCAATGGTGGCTGCTGCTGTGGGGGGGCTCTGGGCCGTGGGGGGTGCAGAGGGTGGTCCCACCCCTCCTGAGCAGCCCCCCCACAGTGCCCTCTTCCACAGTCCCCCCCATCCCCAGTCCCTACTTACCTGGGGACGGAGCCCAGGTCCAGGTTGCTGCAGCCTGCACCGCTCCTTGCCCTGCATGGGGAGGCAGTGTGCTGCAGCACCAGGACAAGGAGCAGCTATAGAGATGCTCTGGCTGCTGTCAGAACATTGCTTTGGAGGACCCCAGCCTCTGGTTGCCTCAGGGCATGGTTCTGGACCGTGCCCTACACCACTTTTTTTTGCAGGGTTTTTTTTTGATACCTGGATTTTCATGTATCAAATTTGAGCCCGTGCTGCAAATATGCAGAGCAGGGAACATTTTGTTGTTCCCAGCATGCCTCTTGCAACATCTCAAACTGCTTTGAGATGCCTCAGGAGGCACATGCATGCTCGTCTGGACGCGCCCAGGTATGATTAAGCCATAGCAGGAAGGCTAACCAATTATTTGCATTGGTTTTTGCCACAGAAGACACAGGGAAAATTCCCAGGCCAGATCAATTCTATCTAATGGATGGATCTGAAGAGTTGGATCCCACTGAAACGACAACAGAAATTTTAGAACAAATCAATAAACTAAATACTCAGAAGTCACCAGGACCAAATGGCAGTCACCCAAGAGTTCTAGAGGAACTCATGAGATGAAGTTGCAGAACTGCTGGCAATATTACCTATTGTTACAGATAGCTTTTCTGCCAGTGGACTGGTGGGATGCCAACAGGTAACATAAATCTTCAAAAACAGCTCCAGAGGTGACCCTGGGAACTACAGACCAGTGAGTCTCACTTCCATCTCTGGCAAGTTGGTAGAATCAATAATAAAGAATAAAACCAGCAGGCACATGAACCAATATGATCTGCTAGGGAAGAGCCAACATGGTTTTTGTAAAGGGAAATACTTCCTCACGAATCTACTGGAATTCTTGGAGGGTCTTAATACACATGTAGACAAGGGGGAACCAGTTGACATAATATATTTAGACTTTCAAAAAACATTCAACAAGATCCTTAACCAAATGCTTTTTAAAAAACTTCATTGCCATGGGATTGGAGGGAAGGTTGTTTTGTGTACTGAGAGCTGAAGCAAGGGTAAAGGGCCTCATAAGAGACCAAAAAAGATGGTGAAGCAGAAGAAGCTTGCTCAGATGCTTACCAGTTGAGTTTGATCCATGACCCAAAGCTACCTAAAACATTCAACAGCAGCCACTGGAAATTAGGATATAACCCAGATTTTATATTCACCCAGCAATACCATCACTGGGTTAAGTAATAAAATTGTATTAGACCCCATCCTACATTCCTGACATTGACCAATTGGCATGCAGATCAAAGCTGCAGTAATACCTATAAAGTGCCATTCTCCATGTTTTAACCATAAAAAGGCAGACTGCCCTTTTCGGTTTTCACGCATCAGTGGAGTATGCTACAATCATGCTTGGAGCAGGCAAATGAAAAACATTTGACAGTCAAAGAATTTGTGACACCAGGTGGTCTGCTTGTTCAGATGTTGTTTTGGCTTTGAAAATGAGCTATGATGATATAAAGAAAACCTTATTAGACATAGCCACATCAAATTCTGAAAAATCACATGTGAAAACTGAAGCAAAATGCTTAGCAGAAAAGTTTGAAAAGTATGATATTGCTGTTATTACTCTGTTGTGGATCCGTTTACCTGAAAGAATTAATGTCATCAGCAAATTGTTGCAAAAGGTTGATACAAATTTATTGGATGCTGTACAATTGTTAGCCTCAGTTAAAAGTTTTGTCATGGAAGTTCTAAATGACTATAGCTTGGTGGAAGCAGAGGCACTAACATTAACAGAAAATATAGGTTCCTCTGATATATCTGATGAGAAATGTAAAAAAAGCAGGTAGGTATTTTTCAATGAAACTAGAGACAATGAAAATAATTTAAAAGGGAAAGAGAAGATCATCATTGAGACTGTCAATATTATTTGTGACACAATAATAGTGCAATTGCAAAGCAGAGGTAAATCTCTAAAGAAAACTGTTGATTTATTTTGTATGTTTTTTGACAGAAGTATGGACGAAAATGCTAAAAGCCACTACAGTAAGAAATTAAGTGAATTCTACCGAGAGGACATAGACACAAATCATTTTGAAGATGAAGTGAAACATTTCATTCGTTTTATTGAAAATGATGAGGTCCGTGCTTCGAGATCACCAGTTGATTTGTATATACTTGTACAAGATGGTTTGCAGGCAACCTTTCCAAATGTAGAAAATATTCTGAAAATCTTTTTAACAATACCTGTCACAAATGCTTCTGGTAAACGTTATCTTTCCGTATTGAAATGAGTTAAAAATTATTTACGAAATATGATGAGTCAGGAACATTTAACAATTTGGGCAATATTGACAACTGAAAGTGCCTCTTTACAAAATATGACTTACAATGACTTACTTGATGATTTTGTAAAGAAAAAGTATAGGAAAAAAGCTATCTGAATAAATATATATATATATTTCAAACCAAATAAGTTTTTTCAGAGGAAGTTAACTTTTATTTTTCCATTCATGCATCATCTATACTTTTAATTTTTACACATTTTTCACCTTAGCGTAATGCAAATACAAGCTTTCATCTAGACCAGAAGTTCTCAAGCTGTGGTCCAAGAACTCTTTTCAGGTGGACCGAGGAAAGGTTATTAAGGTTTTTTTTTTATAATGCACTGTTATCCAAAGCACTTTACAATAGTTAGCTAACGGTGCAAACAACATTTGGAAAGATCATTAAGTGGTCCGCCAAGGCCCTCAGCAATTTTCAAGTGGTCTGTGAAAAAAAGTTAGACTACAAAAACAATCAAGGTACCTCACTTTATTTTCATTTACTTCCTATCACTTATAATATAGGAAGAGGATGAAGAAAAAAAGAATGAAAAATGGAGTTGGGGAGATAAGAGAAAATGTTCTTTTTCTTGGCTGGGTCCCGAGGGCCGGGGGGGGGGACAACCCTGAAAATGAAGCTGTGCACAGGGCTCCACTAACTGTAAATCCGCCACTGATTTGTTGGTAGTTATTAAAGCAAGCTTTTCCGCTCTTCATCAACTGAGTGCTCTGTCAGTTCATAAAGCACTAGGTTAGAAATTCAGTTTTTAGGGCAACACTGGCTGTGTATGTGCACAGGGCACTTTTACCTGTGGTAGCAGTTGCAGCAGCAGCACCCCCATTAGGAACCACTCAGGTAAGTTGAGACAGCACAACAGTGGTTCTTAAATAGTGTGCTGCCAAATTTAAAACACTTACAGAGGGGTGCCCTGAATCTAAAAAGGTTGAGAGCCACTGATACATAGAGGTAATGGTATTCCAGACATCTGATATGAATGGCCATCTAATATGAATTTCTTTTCCCTCACAGTTTCTCCCCTTCCCACATTGTTGGAAAGTACTTCTAAAATGAAAAGATATCAAGATGTTGCTGTCCTCAAAAAGAATGTTTCAAAGTGCTCTTCCAACATTTCTTTTCTTCACCATTAGATGGCAATCTATACTAACACTTAAAAATAAGTTTTTCATTAGTGATGATTATTGATCAGGATTTTTATACAAAAAGGACTAGTTTTTAAAAAGCTGTTCCTCTTTTTATTTCTATTTTTTGCATTTGAAAATAATAGCAGATACAACTATTGCCAAAGCTCTTAATTTCCTGTGTTGTTCATTTTCTGAAAAGCAATTTCTAAGACTGACCGTTTGGGACCCTAAATTCTTGGTTATGCATCCTCAGTGAAAAGCAGTGACCCCGTGGAGTCTCCAGGATGTAGCCACTTCATGCCAGCCAAATATGCATTCAGACTGGCCAGTCCAGGAATTGGTGTGCTAGCCTGGATTCAGCTGAGTTTTGCTCTTTGAACCTCTCCTGGGAAACCCCAGCACTGAGTTGGCTGTTTCAGCTGTCAAAAAGACCTACTACAGGCCTTTGTAACTCTTCTGTCTTATCAGCGCAGAAAGGCTACAGCAGCACAAAGCCCATTCAAGCAGAGCGGCAAAGGAAGCAAGACATGCCCAAAAAGAACAAAATGAAAACCCATAAAGTGAAAGAGGCCAACCCTGAGGTTACATTGAGAAAGCCCGAGGCTCAGAGTATGAAACAGTTAGTAGTAAATGGACATGTCTACAAGTGCAAGTAATGTGAAACAATAAACTCCGGAATTTATTGCTCCAGGGTTTTTGCTCCAGGGTACCATTTGAACTTGAGCCCAGGAGCAATAAACTCCAGGGCAAAAAACTCCAGATCTATTGCTGTTTGAGCATGTGTATGGGACTGCAGCATGTTGAACCGGGTCAGAGCATCCTTAGCTGGCAGGGAACTCCGGGGGTCAGCCTGACAGCCTGGGGCTGCTCCCCCAGCTCAATGTGTTGCAGAGGTGGTGGCTGGGGCACAAGGGTGCTATAGGGTGTGGCTAACCAGCAGATAGCCCCAACACTGAAGCACCCTTGTGCCCCAGGCAGCAGGAGCAGCATTTACATGTGTGCTGCTGTGAAGTAAATAACTCTACTGCAGGATAGTAAATTAGTGTACTCCAGCCTAATAGCGGCACGCATGTAGATGTTAAGGCATTTACTGTGCAGCTAATTAGTCGACTATGCAGTAAATGTCTCACGTAGATGCACCCAATACCTAGCAAGTTAGTCACTGTCACTATAACGAACACGCAGATACAAAGCCAGTAAGGGTAAACAGGAAATTCCTACTCTCCAGTGGTTGAGAGAAATCATGATGTAAACAGGCCACAGCAACATGGCACTAATAGACCTGAAAAATGTACTGAGCTGCTTGAAAGAGTGAGGGAGTAGAAGTAGAGACCTTCTGAAATGAGACTTCCTAAGGGTGTTCCAGGAGCCTGTGCCTCTCCTCATAACATGTAAATAGCCCTGCTCTTACCTCTTACAGGGCAAGGGCAAGGGCAAGAGCAAAGGCAAGGGCAAGATTATGTTTTCCAAGGCTCAGACAAAAGGTAGTGAGTTCAAAACTTTCTTCAGAGACAACGCTTGTCTCTGGCTGTCACCCCAGGACGGGGGTGGGGGAAGTTCCAGAATCCCTCCCATAGTCCCCCCTGGGAGCAGGTGCAAGGGAAGGGAACGTGTTTGCTGCCACCACTGCTGCTGTCCCTGGCCAAATCTGGATTCACATGCAGCCTGGCTAGAGCTGGACAGGAGTGGACCCTTGCCCTCCACTTCTGGGCCAGCTAGAGACAGTGGCAGTGGTGGGCAGGGGAGAGGGGAGAATGGGAGGGGAGGAGAAGGGACATGTTGCTGTACATGGAGGGAAAGAGGGGGAGGAGATTGTTATAGATTCATAGATATTAGGGTCCAAAGGGACCTCAGTAGGTTATTGAGTCCAACCCCCTGCCCTGGGCAGGAAAGAGCGCTGGGGTCAGATGACCCCAGCTAGGTGCTTGTCCAGGCTCCTCTTGAAAACCCCCAGGGTAGGGGGGAGCACCACCTCCCTTGGAAGCTTGTTCCAGATTCTGGCCACCCAAGAAGTTGTTCTTTCTAATGTCCAACCTAAATCTGCTCTCTGTCAATTTGTGGCCATTGTTCCTAGTTACTCCAGGGGGTGCCCTACTAAACCTCCTATTCCCTGCTGCCCTCCCCTGATGTATTTATTGGCAGTCAGAATATCACCTCTCAGCCTTCTCTTGTGAAGGCTGAAGAGATCCAGGTCCCTCAGTCTCTCCCCATAGGGCCTTGTCTGCAGGCCTCTGACCATAAAAGTGGCCTCCTCTGAACCCTCTCAAGATTCTCCACATCCCTTTTGAAGTGCAGCGCCCAAAATTGGACGCAGTACTCCAACTGTGGCCTGACCAGTGCCACATAGAAGGGAAGCATCACCTCCCTGGACCTGGTTGTCACACATCTATGAATGCATGATAAAGTGCGGTTAGCTTTACTGATCACTATGTCACATTGACGACTTATGTTTGTCTTGGAGTCAGCTATGACTCCAAGATTCCTTTCCACTGCTGTGCTGCTGAGAAGGTCATACCCCAGCCTGTAAGAGTGTTGGTGGTTCTTTTTGCCCAGGTGCAGCACTTGGCACTTGTCTTTGTTGAACTGCATCCTGTTTCGTTCTGCCCATTTTTCCCACCTGTCCAGATCTGCCTGCATCCTTTCCCTACCCCCTGGTGCGTTAACATTGCCCCATAATTTGGAATCATCTGCAGACTTGGACAGGGTGCTCTCCACACCCTCATCCAAGTTATTGATGAAGACATTGAATAGCACCAGTCCAAGGACCGAGTCTTGTGGGACTCCACTGCCCACATCTTTCCACGCTGATATTGACCCATCCACCAGCACTCTCTGGGTGTGACCCCTAAGCCAATATGCCACCCACCTGAC
>NW_017729031.1:116693100-116693366 GCF_001723915.1 Gavialis gangeticus | reverse complement strand
ATCCCTAGCCCTCCTGGAGGGGGGGCCCCCAGCTGCCAGGGCTATGGGGCCACAGATGTGGGTCTGCAGCCCCCTGCCCCTGGCAGGAAATGGTGGCTGCCACAGCAGAATGGAGCCTGGCTTTCCCCATTGCTGCCTGCCACTGGGCACTCTCCTGGCGCTGCAGGGGGGACCCATGGTTTCCAGATTTGTGTTTGGGGGCAGGTGTGGGTCTTTGCTGTGAGCTCAGGCTCCCACCCTGCTGCCCTCCCCTGGGGCCTCTGCAG
>NW_017729031.1:116684458-116688100 GCF_001723915.1 Gavialis gangeticus | reverse complement strand
CATAGTTATATGATTGAGGGACTTTAAAAAAGACCCCAGTTGTTGCTCCAGTAGCATGGGGGGGGTAGAAATGCAGGGGTGGGGGGAAGCAGCCACCCCTGAAGCATTGATTGCTGCTCCTGTATCCCCCTTTACAAACTCCTGGATCTGCCCCTGGCTAGTGGGACCAAAACTCCTAGGACAGATTTTCAGTGCAAGGCCTACTGCAGGTCCAGTAACTCCAAGGACCTAGGACTTCCCATAGATTCATGCAGCCTAAGCTCTACCCAGCGGCTCCTGTCTCCTCTGAGGCCTTCAGCCTCATTTGTTTTTGATTTCATGTTTACAGCTTATACATTTCAGGCTCTTCAGAAAATTACAAGTGTGTTCGCCAGCTTGTCATTTGGGGCCAAAGGAGGAAGCTATTTTTTCTCCTGGCTGGACTGTTGCCATCAAGGGAGAAATGCGTCTGAAGGGCATGGGCTTGGGTAAGAGACAGTCACTCCACTGCTTGAGGACAGCCAGGCACCACAGCTCTTGCTTTGACTCAGAAATCCTTTGGAAATAGGAGAGTTGCAACAGTTAAAGTATGAAAACTGAATTCCTCAGGCTCAACCTCTCTTACTCTTTTTACAGGAGATTCCCACTGGCCAAGAGCTGCTAGAAAATTAGTTATGGAAGAGTCTTGTGCATTTTAAATGGTAGGGTTCATTGGGACTCCTCCTCCCTGCTTTCCCCTATTTTCCTCTGAAGGTTACATGGTTTTGAAAACAAAGCCCCAGTGTGTTTTCCCCTCCTGGTTTTAACCAGTTATGATCGGGGTCCTGGTTTTCCCTGATAAACAAAATTGCAAATTATCTGATAAACCCCCTCAAATCCGTGATTAAAATGAAAGGCCCCTCACTCTCCCCAACACCTCCCTCCCTGGCCCTGCTTGTGCCCCTCACTTCACCCCCCCCAACAACCCGCTGGCCCTGCTCATGCCCCTTGCCCCCACCCACAGCCCTCTGACATCCCTAGCCCTCCTGGAGGGGGGGCCCCCAGCTGCCAGGGCTATGGGGCCACAGATGTGGGTCTGCAGCCCCCTGCCCCTGGCAGGAAATGGTGGCTGCCACAGCAGAATGGAGCCTGGCTTTCCCCATTGCTGCCTGCCACTGGGCACTCTCCTGGCGCTGCAGGGGGGACCCATGGTTTCCAGATTTGTGTTTGGGGGCAGGTGTGGGTCTTTGCTGTGAGCTCAGGCTCCCACCCTGCTGCCCTCCCCTGGGGCCTCTGCAGCCCAGCAGGTATGACCTGGCACTGCAGGGATTTCTTTACCACTGCGAGCTCCACACTGCCCTGGAGATGCATCCCCTGTATGTGTGGCACCAGCAGAGGCGGTGGCGTGGGGTTGTGCCCCTCACTGCTGCCACGCAGGCAGGGGATGCATCGCCAGGGCAGCTCAGAGTTTTAAGAAAGTTCTGCTTTGTCACTCCGTTTTGCCCTGCAGCGCCAGGTTGCACCCCCTGGGCTGCGGAGGCCCTGGGGGAGGGCAGCAGGGTGGGAGCTCAAGCCCAAGCTTGCAGCAGGCAGTCCCGCAACAAGCGGCCCACTCTGCACACAGAACTGGGGGTCACAGCTTCCCCCTGGCCCCCCCAGGAGTGCCCACAGTGGTGGGGTATCGGTCCCTCTCCCCCGCCCCCCAGATGAGCTGCCTCTGGCCCCATCTCACTCCCTGCCAGGTCCCTGCAGCCACACATTGTGGTCCTGGACCCTAAGCCCCACGCATCTCCTGGCTGGGCAGCAGCCTCAGCCCTAGCCCCAGCCCTGCCCAACTCTCTCCCTACAGAGGTCTTAATCCCACCACCCTTCTTACCTGCGGGATCTGCTCTCCAGGCTGCCTGGTGGCCATGTGCATATCAATGCACATGGTGCCTCCTGCCTGACTGCTGTCCTCTTGCTCCTAGCAGTCCCTTGCCAGCTGGAACTTCGCCAGCCTGCAGAGAGCTCTTTGAAGAACTGCAAATTCCACAGGTTTCTCTGGTAAAATGAGTATTCTGCATTTTCCTCTGGTACAGGGTAAAATCCAGCGTTTTCTCCATTTTTATGGGGGAAATGGAAAACTTGGATCCCTGGTTATGATTGGGCCCCCTGCTCTTCATGTAACAGTCTAGGATGGGCAGTGGACTTTAGCGAGGAAAGGCCAACCAGCTTCATTCCAGCCACAAATAGTCCAAATTCTTAGCCCCAACCCACACAGGTGCTAATGTCATACATGTCATTTTGCTAGGCCCAAAGGGTAAAATCACAAGAATTCCAGCTCACGCTCCTGCATTACATATCCATTTGAGAGAGAAATAATTTTAACTAATGTGTGGTTAATAGGTAAAGCTGTATGTGTCAGAAAGATGCCACCCCTGTGTGATTGCGAGTGATTTTGCAAACGTGGCTTCATTTTAGAAGCTGAGAATGAGCTCTGCCAATAATTGTCTCTGCTTCCTCTCTCCCCTGAGAAAATAGTCCATTACAATTTGGCAAAACTACATACAGAGGATGAAAACTTAGGTCTTTTCTCAAGTCACTGCCATTTGTTTTCATCAAAAAACACAGGTCACTGGGCTCACAGAATATACCACTTGCATAGAGAGACTCTTGCAGCACTAGTGACAACCTGCCAACCTGCATCCACCCTAACTTTAGAGAGACTCTTACAGCACTAGTGACATCCTGCCAACCTGCATCCACCCTAACTTGTTTGCTTTTTTGGAAATAAGACCACAAAAGGTGCTGAACTGGGTCAGATCATGGGTTCATCCATCACAGTCTTCTGAATCGTACTGTAGCAAAGAGCAAATGCTACAGGGAAAAGTACTTTTGCAGGGCCTATCCAGATTGATCTGGCCCCTGCTCTTCTTACATCTTCCAGCATTTAAAGGCCAAGGAAGTGTTCAAATCAGCAAGTCCTCACAATCTCCACCCCAGAGTGCTGAGGGAATTAGCAGAGGTCATTGCGGGACCCCTGGCACAGCTGTATGAGCACTCGTGGTGCTCTGGCGAGGTGCCGGAAGACTGGAAAAGGGTCAATGTGGTCCCCATTTTCAAAAAAGGGAGGAAGGAGGACCCAAGAAATTATAGGCCTGTTAGTATTACCTCGGTCCTGGGCAAGCTCTTTGAGAAAATTATCCAGGTGCACAACTACGAGGGGCAAGCAAGGGAGTGTATGCTTAGGGGCAACCAACATGGGTTCATTAGTGGCAGGTCCTGTCAGACCAACCTGGTGGCCTTCTATGACCAGATCACAAAATCCTTAGACGCAGGTATTGCGGTAGACATAGTCTTTCTGGACTTTAGGAAGGCCTTTGACACTGTCTCTCACCCCATTCTCATTAAAAAATTAAGAGATTGTGGTGTCGATGCGTACACAGTCAGGTGGGTCGCCAATTGGCTGAAGGGCCGCACCCAGAGAGTGGTGGTGGACGGGTCATTTTAAACTTGGAGGGATGTGGGCAGTGGTGTCCCCCAGGGCTCGGTCCTCGGGCCCGCACTGTTCAACATCTTCATCAGTGACTTGAACGGGGGCGTGAAAAACACCTTGTTCAAATTTGCTGATGACACTAAGATGTGGGGAGAAGTGGGCACACTAGAAGGGAGGAATAGGCTACAATCAGACCTGGACAGGTTACA
>NW_017729031.1:116675251-116679458 GCF_001723915.1 Gavialis gangeticus | reverse complement strand
CTAATCTGGAGGTTATACACCTACCTACAGTGTTTAATTCCCACTGGTGGACCTACCCAGGATGACTTTGTGTAATCCTCTTTTGAACCTGGTTAAATTGTCAGTCTCTGCAACATCTTGAGACATAGAGTTCCACAGTTTAAGTACAAGCTGTGTGAAAAGCAACTTTCTTTTTTTTCCTTTAGACCTTCTCCCTAAAAGTATCCGTGTTTGTGCCCTGGTCCTAATACTGTGAGAGATGGTAAGTAGGGTATATCTCTATTTATTTTTTCTGTGTCATTCAATATTTTATAGAGCTTCATATGTCTCTTCAGTCATTTTTTTCTCTAAAAGCTGAAAATTCCTAGCCTATTTAGTTGGTTCTAAGAGGGAAGCCTTTATTGTCCTTCTTTGTGCCTTTTCTAATTCTACTTTATTCTTTTGGAAGTGAGGTAACCAGAACTGCACCCAGTATTCAAGACATGAGTGTACCATTAATTTATACATTTATACAGTGATATTTTCTGTTTTGTTTTCAATCCTCTTCATTTTCTCTAATTTTCTGACACCTGCTGAGCACAGGGCTGATATTTTCAGAGAACTATGCACAATCATTCCAAAATTCTTTTTCCTGAGCAGTAACCACTAATGCAGAGGCCTTCTTTTATACGGGCATTTTAAGTTACTCTTCCCCAACATGGATCACTTTGCATTTGTCAACATTGAATTTCATCTGCCATTTTGTTGCTCATTCACTCTATTTGCAAGATCCTTCTGCATTCCTTCACAATCACTTTGATTTTTACCACCCTGAATAATTTGGTGTCATCTGCAGACTTGACCGCCTTACAATTTACCCCTGTTCCAAAACATTTATGAACATGCTAAACCACACAGGCCCCATCATAGACCTTTGGCGGAGCTCAGTTTGCCTCCCTCCATCATGAGATCTGACCATTTATATCTACTGTTTGCTTCCTGTCCTTAGCCACTCTGATGTAGGAATGGACCTTGGCACTAGTGCCAGGACAGACTAATTCTATTAAGAGTCTTGGTGCAGAACTTTTCCAAAGCTTTTGAAAGTCCAACTACACTGTATCAACCAGAGTACCCTGATCCACATGTTTGTTGATGCCCCCAGAAAATTCCAGTAGACCAGTGAGGCATCCCTTTGCAGAAACCATGCTGACTCTTCTCCAACCAGTCCCAATCATCCATATGACAGACAAACCAATTTTTTATCATCGCTTTTACCTATTTGCCAGGAAGAGAAGTTAGGCTCTCTATTGGGTAGTTCCTTGTATCCCTGCTGAAGCCTTTTAAAATAGTGATGTTACATTGGCTACCCTCCAGTCCTCTAGTACAGAGGCTGTATTTAATGATAGCTTACATACTAGTCAGTAGATCTGTAATTTCAAGTTTGAGCTCCTTCAGGACTCTTGGGTGAATATTTCTGGTCCTGATGTTTGCCACTGCTCCCAACTCCCAACCACCCTGGGAAGCATGAACAGCACCCCCACATCCCAATCCCAAATCTCAATTGATTAAAACATGAGACGTTCTTTAATTTACTTCCTCTATTTATTTTTAATTTTTTTACGTCTTTTTATTTTATCCTTCAGTGGCTGACTTCCTTCATTTTACCACCCATCCCCGTTTCCTTTCCCCTTCCCATTTCATTACCCACCCCATCCCATTAACTGTCCACCTCCCAGCTTCATGTTCCTGCTCCCCCAACCCATCTCTCCAACACATCTGACCTATAGAGCAGGGATAGAAGCCTGTCCCAGCTCACCAGACCTCTAGTAGCAACTCCCAGCTACAGCTCCTAGTCCAGGACCTGCTCTCCAGCCCTCTAGTTGCAAGTCACAGCTGTGCAGCTCAGGGACAGTCAAAGAAGGTGTGACTGTTCCAAACTCAGGTAACACTAACACCAACCAAGATCTAAGCAGCTCAAAGTGCAATGTGTAACAAGGCCCTTTTACTCAGTGGTAAAGGAACTAGGGGCTCTCACTCAACAGGTTTTCTCTTAATCTACAAAGCAGTTCTTTCTTACTGGGATGGCCTCTGGTAGCTATGACAGTGACTAGCTGCATAATAATCAGGGATCCGGGTTTTCTGTTTCCCGCGGAAAAATGCAAAAAACATGGATTTTCCTCTTTACCCAAAAAAAATGTGGATTTTTCATTTTAATGGAGAAATGGGCAGATTTTGCACTTTTGCAAAGAGCCCTCTACAGGCGGGCAGAGTTCTGGCATGCAAGGGGCTGGCGGGAGACAGAGGCCACCAGGCAGCTCCTGCAGGTAAGTCTGGTGGGGGGAGGAGGGGATTGAGGAAGGGAAAGGAAGGGAAGGGAAGGGAAGGGAAGGAGGGAGTTGGGCAGGGCTGGGGATGCTGCTGCCCAGCAGGGTGGTGCCTGGAGTTTGGGGCCTAGGGCTGGAATGAATAGTTGCAGGGTCCAGGTGGGGGGTGGGATGGGGCCATGGGCAGCCTATCCAGAGGGTAGGAGGAGCTGGCTTTCTGCCACTCCACACACTCCCAGGAGGGACAGGTGGAGCACGTGCCCCTCAGATCTGTGCACAGGGCAAGCACAGGCTGCCTGCTGCAGGCTCGGGTGCCCTGTCCTTCAGTCCAGCGGGCAGGACCCAGTGCAGCGGAGCAGAGTGGGGCTAGGCGGGGAAGCTCCTCGCTGCTGCGAGCCCAGTGCTGCCCCAGTGAAGTGCCCCCTGCCTACCCAGCAGCAGTGGGGGCAGCGACGTGGAGTTGTGCCCCTCACTACTGCCAGGTGGGCAGAGGTCACTTTGCCAGGGTGGCATGGGGCTTTTAGCGGCAAGGAGCTTCCCCACACAGCCACATTCATCTCTGCTGCACCAGGTCTTGCCAGCTGGGCTGCAGAGGCCCTGCGGGGAGAGCAGCAGAGTGGGGAGCCTGAGCCCGCAGCAGACAGCATTCACCTGTCCCCACCCCACACACAGATCTGGGGGGAATGTGCCCCTCCTGCCCCCCCAGGGGAGCGTGTACCAGTGGGAAGCCAGCCCCTCCACCCTCAAGCCCACAGTGGGCAGCCTGCACCCCCTCCCCAGGCTCCACGCCAGCCGGGCTGCCCATGGGTGAGGGGAGAGCCGGGCCCTGTGCTCCGCTACACTCCAGCAGCCTCCCATGGGTGGCAGCTGGGGCTTAGGCACTCGGATGCTGGGGTTGCCGACTTGGCTCCCTGTCCCTGCAGCCCTGGCAGCTGGGGGCCCTCTCTTGCAGGGCTGGGGGGGCAGGGGCCTGTGGGTCGGGGGAGAGGGGCACCAGCAGGGTCAGGGGGGCTGTGGGTAGGGAGTGAGGGTCCTGGACCCGCATCCTGATGAGCTAAAGGGACAGAGGGAGCTCTCATTTTCCGCGATAAAAAACCCAAAATCAAATACGAAAATTTATAGGGATTTAGAATGTATTTTATTATAGTGATTGAGGCACTGGAAGGCTTCCGAATTGCTTTAAAATTGTAAATATATCAATAAAACATTATGTTCAATTGAGATATACATACATACATATATATAGTGGTGTTTCATTTTCTTCATAGATGTGGAGGGTTTTATCAAAGAATTTGAGTTTTTTTATCAGAGAAAACCAGTATACCTGATAATACAAAGGTAAAGAGTTCCAGGTTTTAAGGACAACTCATGCAGGAGTTTATTTTTTATCAGTAAGTGACTTTCTGACTTTTTAGCTGAGCATGAATATGTGTGAGTAGAGCCTCCTCCCTTTTTCCCCCTCTTCCTCCCTAAATAAGATTATTGGAGTTTCTGAACAAGAAAAGGAAGGAAAGCGTGGTGGGAAATGTTTATACAGCTTTCTTCAATGCTTTTTAGTATTGTTCAAGCCCTGCAATCAAAATATGGATTTAGGTCAGCAAACTAGAAGAAAGAAGTGTAGAAAATGGGTGAATGTCAGGTTTGTGATTAAATAAATGCTGGATATGCAACTGCACTCAAGGTGTCAGTATCCTCCACAATGATAGCACCTCTGCTTTATTTCATGTCAGTCACAAGGCATGCTTCGTAGTCATGAATGGATGCACAAGTCATGAAACCTGCAATTTCCGGTTTGGGAATGTGGTTTGGCTATGAATGGTTAGAACAGGGGGCCTGAAAATCAGGAGTCTATTTCAAGGTCTGCTGTGGACTAGCTGTGTGGCCACAGGCAATTCGTTTAGGGACAGATTTTCAAGTGATTGGCA
>NW_017729031.1:116662197-116670251 GCF_001723915.1 Gavialis gangeticus | reverse complement strand
TCATGAAACCTGCAATTTCCGGTTTGGGAATGTGGTTTGGCTATGAATGGTTAGAACAGGGGGCCTGAAAATCAGGAGTCTATTTCAAGGTCTGCTGTGGACTAGCTGTGTGGCCACAGGCAATTCGTTTAGGGACAGATTTTCAAGTGATTGGCACCCACACATGGGACCAGATTTTCTACATGTACCACCATGCATCCAACACACACCAGATAGGTCAGCCTCTTGAGATTTCTGCCCCCAAATGTAAGTACTGAAATGCTTTAACATTTTTTATTTATCTATTTTTAAAATGTCTGACCTATATGTTACTGTGACTTATCTTGGACTGTTTCTCTGTCTGCTAGTAAAAGACTGCCTAGGGTTCAGAACAGCATAGAATGGAGTAAAAACTGTCTGGGTAACTTGATTGGGAAAAAGCCAAGAATTAAACAAAAACTTTACATAAGCCTTCACATTAAAATTAGCATCAATCTTAAAAATAGAAGGAACCAGAGCTAATTAGCAATTATCCCTTATTTATTATGAGCAAACAAATTTTAATTAGACTGATTTGTGCCTCAAACACCACCTCAGATTGGTTTGAAAATTAAGGTATCAGTTGTACTAGTAATTATGGTCTACCATCAAATTACATGGCCCCCTCTGCCCCTAAAAGCACCACCACCAATAACAAAAAAACCTGTTAATTGGCCGTGGCAGGATTTATATTTATCACAGTACTATGTGCAATAAGGACTCTGCAACCCAGAAACCACTCAGAGTATTGTGCCAACACAGTAATTAGGGTTTGAAAGCTAGAATATCTTAGTTGGAGCTGAAGTGGCTTATTGTGCAAGTTAAGCTTAACAGTACCTTGAACGGTTGCCATGAAGTCTATCTGTCACTATCTTGTGGCCCCCTTATGTAAGTAGTCCCAGCGTGAATTGGCCATCGAGGCAGTGAATTTGCCCCTGTGAAGATTTGGCTCCTTATAGAAGGGGCTTCCCTGACCAGAGCAGGGCTGATCTAACTAGTCTTACTCCAGAAGGATCCCTTTTTGAAAGATATGAGAGAGGGAAAGTGCGGGAGGTATGGCTGCAACACATGGATATTGCCAACAGTTGTAATGGCTCCTGTGGGCAGTAAGAATGCCAGCCTTGAGGTTGTTCTAGCCTACGCAAGGAGACTAAGTGGCTCTAACTGGGTCAGGCTAAACAGGAGGCTTAAAGATAGTGAGCAGAAGCCTTTCCTAAGCCAACCCAGTCCCTGGCTTCCCTTTGCCTACTATATTGAGTAAAAACTTGTTGTCCTCATTATCAAAACACTGCATCAGTCTCAGGTACTACAATTACTCTTTCAAAAATGACACGATTCTACCCATATACTAAAACAGGGGTCGGCAACCCATGGCACGCGTGCCGAGCATGGCACACAAGGCCATTTTACTCAGCACGCCACGGCCAGCCCCGGCTCTGGGTAGCTGCTGCCAGTGACGGAGCCCGGGCTGCTCCCAGCAGGTAGCTGGGAGGCTGCAAGCCCTGCTGCAAGCAACCCAGGCTCCATGACTGGTAGCAGCTACAGACAGCCGGGGCCAACTGTGGCCGGGAGGCTGCAAACAGCTGTGCCGGGCTCCAGAGCCCAGGCATCAGTTCTGTACCAGCATGTGGACACGCGCCTTGGAGTAGTCAGTGTGGGAGGGGCCTGAGGCAGCACAACACCAGTCTCTCCCCTGATCCCTGCATAGAGCTGGTGACTGGGCCCTGGAGCCCGGCGCAGATGTTTATAGCCAGCCTGGGCTCTGGGCAGCTGCAGCAAGCAGCGGGCAGGCTGCAAACAGCTGCGCCAGGCTCCACAGCTCCGGCATCAGCTCCATGCTGGTGGCGACTGTGTGTGCACCTCGGGCTCCAACAGCTACCCAGAGCCGGGGCTGGCCGTGGTGTGCTGAGTAAAATGGCCTCATGTGCTATGCTTGGCACGCGTGCTGGGGGTTGCCAATCCCTGTTTTAGTATGTGGGTAGAATCGTGTCATTTTTGAAAGAGTAATTGTAGTACCCAAGACTGGTACTGTTTGTACCCCCAACGGGCGCAGTGCCAGCACCTGCTGCCTTCCTGGAACCCAGGGCAGGAGGGCAGCAGCTGTTTGTAGCCTCCCAGCTGCAGCCGGCCCTGGCTCTGGGTAGCTGCTGGTAGCCACAGAGCCCAGGCTGCTCCCATGGAAGCCCTGCTGCAAGCAGCCCGGGCTCTGTGGCTGTCAGCAGTTACCTAGAACCTGGGCCAGCTGCAAACATCTGCTGCCTCTCACCCCCGGCCCCAGCCCCAGCCCCTGTTGCCTCCCAGCCCCAGATCTGGCCCTGGGCTCTGGGGAGGCAGCAGATACCAGCAGTGGTCCCTGCTGTGCTGCCCTCGCCGCTTCTGCAAAGCAGCATTGAAACCCTGAGAAGCAGGGCACAGTGCGGGACGCAGAGAGCTGCCTGCTCCAAAATTCCCACTGCCCTGTCACACTTCCCCTGCAGGTGGGGGCAGCAGCGGGGGGCACAACCCTGTGCTACTGCCCACACTGCTTCCGTGAACACAGGGGAAGTGTGGCAGGGCAGTGGGGATCTGGGAGCAGGCAGCTTTCTGTGTCCTCTGCTGTGGCCTGCCGCGCCAGGTTCCAACACTGCTTTGCAGAAGCAGTGAGAGCAGCACAGCAGGGAGCATTGCCGGTATGTGCTGCCTTCCCGGAGACCAGGGCTGGGTCTGGGGCTGGGAGGCACCCAGGGCCAGGGCGGAGAGGCAGCAGATGTTTGCAGCTGACCCAGGTTCTGGGTAGCTGCTGACAGCCACAGAGCCTGGGCTGGGGGGCAGGGACTTTGGCTGGGGGCAAGGGGCAGTAGGGCTGGGGGACAGGGACTTTGGATTGGGGTCAAGGGGCACAAGCAGGACATCCTGCCATGTACCCCCTGCCCTCATTTTGTTTTTCTGGCATGTCAGCACTCCGGCACCTTCCAAGGTAGGCATTGTGGGGGGTTTTGGCACTCTGGCCAAAAAATGTTGCCTACCCCTGTACTAAAACATTAATTTTGAACTTTTTTTGCTTTGTCTTATAAAGTAAGCGCAACTGGCTCTGGCTCTAACTGTAGAGATTCAGAGTTTTGGCATCATTGAGCAATAAGCAGTTCTACAAAGTTTGCTCTAAGTTGCAGAGCCACAGTCCTTTTAGGCATCTGCACAGGAAGAATTGGAAGAATTACAATTTGGAAAAGGCTGTTAAGAGTGACAGAATCCAGGATTCAGATTTTCTTCTCCTCAGTATGACTCCCTTTGCCTGTATGTAGATTCAGTCTGTTTGTAGACTAAGTAGTTACATTATTGCTTGGTCAGTATACCTAATGAGCATACACATTGCCATTTCTTGAGCTTTGGGTTAACGGCCCAGTGAAGTCACTACATATTTTATTACATAGGTAATTTAGCAACCTGTGCATGTGCAACACTAATTATGTATAATTTTGGAACCTTGGGAGACCATAGTAGAACAACACAGGGATTTTGTTGCTGATTTTTTAAATCTGTTATGCATGCACAGCTGATTTGGAGTCATCACCAGGGATCTAGATTTTCCGTTTGCTTCTCCCGCAGCTCCCTCCAAGTAAGTCTATGGGGGTGGGGGGCAGGGGGCACAGGTGACACACTGGGGGAGCAGGGAAACAGGCAACACGCCGGAGGGCCAAGGCTACATGGCGAAGGGGGCATGTGCCCCTCGAGATTTCTGTGCCACTGTGGGACACTGGGCTGCAGCCAGGCTTGACCAGCTCCAGGCAGGAGCTGCCTCCATGGCCCAGTGGGTGGGACCCAACGTGGCAGGAGTGCCATGCCACCATAGCCAAAGTGAGGTGTCCCCTGCCCACCTGGTGGCAGAAGGGGCACAACTCCATGCTGCCACGGCCACCTCTGCCACCCCTCAACTTGGTGATCGTGGTGGTGTAGCTGACCCTCCCATACTGGGTCACGATCACTACATTGGAGAGGCAGCTGCTGCCCAGAGCTAGTCTCACCTGGCTGCAGGCCCACGCCCTTCTGTGGGTACAGAAATCTCAGGAACACATCCTCCCTGTGTCCTCTATACACATCGCCTGTTCCCTCTCCAACCCCATCCCCCAAATGTTGCCTGTGCACACACACCCACTTCCTTTTTCACATAATGGGGGCCAGGGGACTATGAGCTGGGAGTGAGGGGCACCAGGAGGGCCAGAGGGCTGTGGGCTGGGAGTGAGCACCAGTGGCAGGGCCAGGGGTCTGTGGGTTGGGAGTGAGGGGACCTGGCAGGGCTAGGGGGTTGTGAGTTAGGAATGAGGGACACCAGCAGGGCTGGGAGGCTGTAGGTTGGGAGTGAGGGGCACTGGCAGGGCCAAGGGGATGTGGGTCAGGAGTGAGGGCCACTTGCAGGGCTGGGGAGGCTGGGGGATGGGAGTGAATGGTACTGCAAGGGCTGGGGGTCAAGAGTGAGGGGCACTGGCAGGGCCAAGGGGATGTGGGTCAGGAGTGAGGGCCACTTGCAGGGCTGGGGAGGCTGGGGGATGGGAGTGAATGGTACTGCAAGGGCTGGGGGTCAAGAGTGAGGGGCACTGGCAGGGCCAAGGGGATGTGGGTCAGGAGTGAGGGCCACTTGCAGGGCTGGGGAGGCTGGGGGATGGGAGTGAATGGTACTGCAAGGGCTGGGGGTCAAGAGTGAGGGGCACTGGCAGGGCCAAGGGGATGTGGGTCAGGAGTGAGGGCCACTTGCAGGGCTGGGGAGGCTGGGGGATGGGAGTGAATGGTACTGCAAGGGCTGGGGGTCAAGAGTGAGGGGCACTGGCAGGGCCAGGGGGCTGTAAGTCAGGCGTGAGGAACACCAACAGGGCCAGAAGGCTGTGGTTTGGGAGTGGGGGCAATGGCATGGGCAGGGGCAGGGCGCTGGACCAGCAAAGGGAGCCATGTGCATGCAGGTGGGGGGAGCTCTGATTTTCTACAATAAAAAAACCAAAATCAAATGCCAAAATAGATAGGTATTTAGAATTTATTCTATTAAAATGAGGCACTGGTAGGCTTCCAAATTGCTTTAAAATTGTAACTATATCAATAAAACATTGTATTTAACTGATACCTGTATATATAGTGTTGTTTCATTTTAATCGTGGAAAAATACAGATTTTGGGGTTTTTAATCAGAGAATTTGGGATTTTTAAACAGAGAAAACCAGGATCCCTGACACGCCTCAGCCTTCCCAAACCCAGTTTCATCCTGAAGCCCAAAGGCACTTTCTCCTTAGAATGATTTCTTCATAAATTATTCTATGACCAGTTGTTTGGGGCTTTATTGCTCAGGGGGCTTTTGCTTGTGTTTATTTTCACAACTGTATTTTAAGTACAATAGAGAACAGGTTGCGGGGGGAGGAGTTTATACTCCCTGTTTCTTGGTACAGGGATTGCCTTTTACTTAAATAGCTTTTGCCCAAAGTTTCTGAAACCACTGACTCTTGTGCAGAGAGCAGACTTTGAGAACTCCAGCTCTGAAGGTTGAAGGCTGTTCCCCACATCTGAATCCTGTTCAGTATGAAGGGACCAACTCAGACAGAGCTGACCACCCTGCTGTAACAAAGCCTGCAGTCCCAGGATCTGGTGTAGGAAGCCAAAGAGAAGATTGTCAGTTTTATACAGAAAATGCTGAGGATTAGGGTCATAAGCCAATGGGCTAGGGAGAAATAAACAAATGCAGGTTGATAAACATTAATATTAAAGTATACAAATTTATAAGCTGAATAACAGCTAATAAGCAGTAACACACTGTGTAGTCACTCAAGCGGAGGTAACTAGTAATATGCACTAGTACTGATGTACAAACACTCAAAGAACCCAGTACCCTCCAACGCCTCCAGAGGAGTACCAAACCAGCCTCTATTCCTGAGAGCATTTAATTGCTGTCCTCATGTCTGTGTCCTGCTGCTACAGTCCAACAGTCCTGGCTCTGTCACTCCTCCGGATTATCCGGCCATGTGTTTCCCCTCTGTTGTGGCTGCAGCTGTGCTCCCTGATGCTTCCTGCATTCTGTTCCTGCCTCCTCTGTCTTCTGCCTCCCTGCCACCTGGGTCTCTGGGAGTTGTAGTTATGTGCAGGTAGCACAGTTTGGCAGTTCATATTCAGTAAGAAGGGCTGCTCCTCTTGGTGTCATACATCTACATTACAGTGCATTACACAGTCCATTACACTGCAACATGGGTGCTACAACTGGCATAGGCAGCCTCTGTATGTGGCGCAGCAGCAGATAGGGCAAGTAGCAGAAAGAGCAGCATGTTGGACAGGGGAAGAGGATCAGAGGGGTTCTTGGGGAGAGGCATGGCTAATTTGTGGCATGCCTGCAAAAAAGGGTGCCCCCCGAACTAGGAAATTATCAGGAAGTTATAACTGGCTAATCTTGCGTTGACTTGCCCCTGGAGTTGGTTGGAGCAGCCACAATGACACTAATTCATGCCACTTTGGGACCTGTTAGTGAAAACTGGCACAGCAGAGCTACCTTCTACTTGCCCCTATTCTCTACACATTCCTTCGTTACCTTGGAACATCACCTACTCTGGGTTTACATCAACAAGGAGTACCCCCCATTCAAGGGAAATTCTTCAGAATCCAGGCAAAAGAGTAGTAAGGACTTTTTGGCCAATATCCAGCCAAAACTACTCAGAAAGGTATAGGCAACTTAAAAGAGGGATTTGAAACAGAAAAAGATTCCATTAACTATAGTTGTAGTTAGTGCTCAAGCTGTAATATTGCTTTACTCAGATTTCATGTAATAGAATATGTTTTCCCTTTTGCACAGAGGCAAAGAGAAAGTGAAACCGTTTGCAGTTGTGCAGCTAGAGCAGGGGGGATGGACCCGATGATCTGCAAGGTCTCTTCCAGCCCCTAACAGTCTATAAATCTATGAATCTGTGCTAATCAATCACTGTTAGGGTATGACCTATCAGGATGTAGTAAGATACTGCTTACAAAGTAAAGCACTACAAGGTGGTACAAGAAAGCTTTGGCTGGCTGTCTTGCTTCCTTTTTGTCTTTTTTCCCCAAGAATTAGGAATTCACCAGACAGCACTTCTGATATTGCACAAAAATGGATCTTACAGAATTCCTGAACCATGTGTACATGTTGAACAGACACAACACAAATATGTCCTTAAACTCATCATGCAGACCAATTCAAACTTTGCCCTCCTAAGGCAATATTCTATTTCCCTTTCCAAACCTAAATGGTAAGTTTCTAGCAGCATAAGTGGCCTTTTTGACACACACACACACACACACACACACACACACAATATTTTATTGCTTCTCTACTGTGGACATGTAAGCAACTGTGCACACATTGAACACATACAGTAGGCTATGCATTGCCTGCCTATATGGCTGGGCATGTAGATGTACCCAGTGTGGATGCATGTGTGTGTATAAGACAGAAAGCTTTGGCAGAAATCCATGACTCATGAGTGTTGGACACCAGACAAAGAGGAGGGCTCTCCTTTGATTTAGCTCCAATAGAAGAATAATTAAGATTCTCATGTAGGAGGCTAACAGTTAAGGCAGAAAGGCATTTGAAACCAGTAGGAAGGGACCAAACTAGAAGAGTGTGGCTCAGTGAGGTGGATGCTGCTCTGGAAGAATGCTATCCCTGGATTCAAGCCTACACTGCTCAGTTGGGCAGAAAGTACTGTGCTGATCTCTATCCTTTTATCCAATAACTATTAAACACAAGGTGCAGCAGCTCAGCTTCAAAAGGAGCACTGGAGAAGGTGCTAGAAAATGCCTAACTTGTAACATGGGTGTAGGTTGTAGCCGTGCTGGTCTAAGGACGTAGGCAGACAAGGTTCTTTGGGTGAATCTGATATCTTTTATTAGACCAACTTCAATAGCTGGAAAACAATTATTAAGCAAGCTTTCCGGTTCAAAAACCCTTCGTCAAGCTAAGGAAGTTTCAGCATTTGGTGTGTGGTCTTCCTGGAGGGAATGAAAAGTAAAGAAGCCAGAGGCTGGTATGCATACAAGACATGTAGTCAGTGAAAATGTAGA
>NW_017729031.1:116656220-116656930 GCF_001723915.1 Gavialis gangeticus | reverse complement strand
GTTTTCTTGTGAGAAATGTGCCCCCACAGGTAATTGGGTATTCCTGTCTTTGATAGATTTCCGGTGTGCATTCATTCTGGTGCGCAGGTGTTGTTTGGTCTCTCCTGCGTATTTTCCATCTGGGCATTTGGTGCATTGAATGAGATATACAGCATTTCTGGAGGTGCAGCTGTAAGATCCAGGAATGCTGATAGCTCTGTTGTGGGGTGTAGTAATTGTGGGGGTGGTGGAGATGTGTTGGCAGGTTTTGCATATCTTGTCATGGGATGGTCTGGATCCATTTGGTGTGTTCTGGGCTTGAGGAAGTTTGCTTCTGGTGATGAGGTCAGTGAGATTCGGTGCTTGTTTGAAGGCTAGTATGGGTGGCTCTGGCAAGATCTTTTTAAGAATAGGGTCTCTCTCTAGTATGGGTTGTAATTGTTTGAGGATTTTCTGTACAGGTTTGAGGGAGGGGTGATATGTCATAACCAGCGGTGTGCGATTTGTGGGGGGGTTTTCTTCTGTACTGCAGCAGTTCTTCTTGTGGTATCTGGGTGGCTCTTTCAAACATGCAATCTATCTCTCTGGAGGAGTGTCCTTGTTGGGTGAAAGCCTTTAATCCCGGGTGTTTTCTTCAGTGCAAATTCGGTGGTATCTGAGGGCTTGGCTGTATATCACAGCTTTCTTGGTGTGTTTAGGGTGATTGCTGGTTCTGTGCAGAGATGTATGTT
>NW_017729031.1:116637720-116656097 GCF_001723915.1 Gavialis gangeticus | reverse complement strand
CTTTACTTTTCATTCCATCCAGGAAGAGCACACACCAAATGCTGAAACTTCCTTAGCCTGACAAAGGGTTTTTGAACCCAAAAGCTTGTTTAATAATTGTTTTCCAACTATTTAAGTTGGTCTAATAAAAGATATCAGATTTACCCAAAGAACCTTGTTAACCTGTAACATGATAGTTAGAGCACTTGGCTAAAGAGTTGTAGAGATGTGAGTTCTAACCCCATGTTAACTGTGGGTTTTTTCCTTGTTATAGTCAGGAGACATATAGACACATACTTATTCACAAAGGGTGCATGTTTGTGCTTGAGTGCCTATGCAGCCAGTGTGTGGCTGTCTATATGTGCTCAGTCTATATGCGCATCATTAGGTTCAGTAGCATAACAATGGATGGACAAGCAGGGCATGAGCCCCAGGTGCTATCTAAAAGGGGAGCCCTGGAATGGAGCTAAGGGGGGAGGGAGGGCCTCACCCACTCATCTCCTGTTCCCCCTCCCCTCTCATCTTCATAAATTTCATAGATTTCACAGACATTAGGGCTGGAAAGGACCTCGGAAAATGATTGAGTCCAGCCTCCTGCCCCTAAGGCAGGAAGTCAGCTGGGGTCATAGGATCCCAGCAAGATAAGCATCCAAATGCTTCTTAAAGGAGTCTAGAGAAGGTGCTTGCACCACCTGTGGAGGGTGTCTATTCTAGGCCTCAGGGGCTCGGACAGTAAAGAAGTTTTTCCTTATGTCCAACCTAAAATGGTCTTGAAGGAGTTTGTGACCGTTGGACCTTGTCATTCCCTGGGGTGCTCTGGTGAACAGGCGTTCCCCCAGATCCTAATGCACACCCCGATGTGCATATAGGCTGCCACCAGGTCATTCCTGAGCCTGCGCTTTTCCAGGCTGAAGAGTCCCATGGCTCTCAGCCTCTCTTCATAAGGCCTGTCTCTTGTCCTCTGATCATGTGCGTGGCTCTCCCCTGGACTCTCTCAAGCTTCTCCACATCCTTCTTGAATTGTGGAGCCCAGAACTGGTTGCAGTACTCCAGCTGTGGCCTCACCAAGGCCGAGTACAGCAGGAGGATGACATCTTGAGACTTACTTGAGAAGCATCTATGGATGTAAGCCAGAGTTTGGTTTGCTTTACCAGCTGTGACATCACATTGGTGGCTCATGTTCATCTTGTGGTCAATCATGACCCACAAATCTTTCAGCCATGGTGCTAGCACGCGTAGCACTGCCGAGCCTATAAGCGTGCTGCTGGGTTTTTTTCCCCCAAGGTGGCGTACCTTACATTTGTTGATATTGAATGCCAACAGGTTTGTATCTGCCCACTTTTTCAGCCTATCCAAGTCGGCTTGGATCACCAGCCTATTCTCAGGTGTGGATACTCTACCACAAAGTTTGGTGTCATCTGCAAACTTGGACAGTCTGCTTCTGACACCAGCATCCACATCCTTGATAAAGATGTTAAAGTGAACAGGTCCAAGGACGAAGCCTTGGGGGGCACCACTGGTCACAGAGCACCATGATGATTCACTTCTCTCGACCACCACTTTCTGAGTCCAGCCTCGGAGCCAATTCCTCAGAGCCAATCTTACACCTTCCCTGTAGTGGCTGCAGCAGTTGTGGGGGAGAGGAGCAGCAGTGGCACAGAAGGAGTGACCAGAGTTCACTGCTGCTGGACGACATTGTCTACTTTTTTTGACTGCTGGTAAGGGGTGTTTTTTTGGCCACTCAACAGATGTCAATAGCAAAAAAGAAGCTAACATCTTCCCCAGTAGCATCAACATCTCCTGCACCACTGCTGCTGCTCGCCCCTCCGTGCTCCTGGAGCCAGAGCCAGGAAGGTGCAGGGTGTGGTGGGACACAGTAATGTTTGCATTGGCCATTTATTTTTCTGCTTAGGAGTCCAGAGTTTAGGGGTAATAGAATTGCAACCTGCCTAAGTGCGAAGAATACCACTTAAGATGGCTAGAAAACTGCCATTTTGGCACGGAAAGTGAAACAGAATTCCACCCCTATAGTTTGACAGGTTTGCAAAACACATATAAAATAGCCTGGGAAAAACCCCAAACACTTCTGCTCCTTTTCTGACTTTAAAATCAGCTCAGCCAGAGAGGGAGTAGCCAGCTCCCAGCTTCCAGAGCAGTAGCGTACCAGCTTAGAGGAGGCGAAAGTGATGCAAAGGAATCATCTGCCCCCTTGCTGATGAGCCAGTCATGTGCCAGTCCAATTCCTTAGATATTGCAGATACACGTTTGAATTTCTAGAGAATAGAATCTCCTAAATCCTAGTGGTTCTCAACCCTCCAAAGCCCTTTACACACAGACACTGTATTGGTCTCTCTCTGTTTTTCCTCTGCAAATTTTTTATAATTGGTACATGACCGTTATTAGAAATCAATAGTTAAAGGAAAGACTGTAGAGATGGTACTAGACTGTGTGACGTCTAATAAATAATTAAAATTAAGTTACAGTTGTTAATAAATGTGCTCAGTATAAACCAGGGAGAAATTATAGGAAATAATAAATTGGCTCCATCGGATTCCTGAATACATAATTCAAAATGTAATAGCCAAAAGGAAATTGTCAGTATAATAGCTTGTCTCATTGTCTGTGTTGTATTTCTTCCCATTTCAGTAAGAAAAATCTAGGACACAGACAGCACAGAATAGAACATTTGTATTATAATAATTCAAACTACCTGTTTAAGTCGGTCAAATGAAAAAATAGATTTCCAACCCCCACATTGTGGCCTGGCACAAGACAACATCCAAAGTTGCATTCAGTTGATGAAATTAATTTGTTAGGCCCTCACTTATCACCTACAGACTGAGGCTTTGTATATTATGAGATCATTTCCTGTTGTGTGTACTGTGTGCTATTTCAGCTTGGCTCCATCCAAACAGGACAATTTACTGAAACCAAAAGGGGCCAAAGTTACAGTCATATTATATTAAAACACCCGCCTAGGCAAGTCACCCATCTTTCCCCTATGTATTAACTCTGACAGAGGCTCCAATCATAGATGGTTTAATGAAGTATAAAGGGTGGGTTCTGTTTTGTTCAGGTTCCATATCTTATCTATCACCATGGCCTTTAGTGATCTCAATATAAGGACCTGAGGGACCCTCTGGGCAGTTTGCACTTACTCATGTGTTGAGGCCTGTGCAGCCACATTCTGCTCTTCATGTAGCCACAAGAGAAGAGACATTCTGACTGATGGAAGGAGCAAAACGAGTATTCAGGTCTGACACTGAACTTGTCAAAAATAACCTGTCCTTCATCCAGCATCCATGCCCCCAACTCCATAAAGGAAGAAAAAAACGCTCTGGCCTGGCCTCTAGATATGGCCAAAGTGCTTCACCATAATCAGTTTTCCAGCTACCTTCCCAAAAGAAAAAGGGACCCTTGAAACAGATCACTGGGTTTCAAGAGATGATTTGGTGCACAAAGCCATTAAGAAATGCCTCTCTGAACAGACAACAAATATCCCAATACTCAAGCACAGTCTCCACCGTGAATGCACCCAGTACTGCCTCAGTAGCCTCCTCCAGTGAAGTATGGTTAAGTGCCTCCAAAAACTTGGGTGAGAATATCAAAAAACCGAAGCAAAACTGAAGCAAAGGAGCCCTGTCATTTGTCTCCTGTAGACACTGCTCCTCCACCGCAAAACATAAACAGTTCTTTTTGCATGTAAAGATTAATGTGGAAGTTCCCAAGAACAAGAAAAACTTGACTTTTTCTGAAAGTAGAATCAATAGGTATAATCTAAAATGTCTGCTATGAGAAGATAGTTTGTTCTTTGAGATTTCACACCAGTTATGATAGCAGTGAAAGAACTATTTCATTTACTGCAAAGCAAAAGCCCACCACAGTAGGACACTGGTGGTATTGCAATGCAATTTATGATAAAAATGGCACATCCCCACATGCAAGGGCAAAAAAAGTAGATGCACAAATGTATGCCACTATTTTTTGCCACTGCGCATGCCCCTGCACATGCAGTTTGGTGTGGGGTAAAATGCCCCGCTTTGGGGAAACTGCTGTTTCCCAGGTCCTCCCAGCTCCTGCCATGCTGGAGGAGCTAGAAGACAACTAGAGGAAGGGAGATGCTCTGGCTGGCAGAGCATCTCCCTGGAGGACTAAGCGTCTGTGTCTGTTGGCACGTACTCCTGTGTCATGCACTGTGCTGCTTTTTCCATAGTGTTTGTTTGTTTGTTTGTTTGTTTGTTTTGCCATCGGGATTTTCCAGTAGATTTTGGCCCCACACTGCAAATTGGAAGCACAGGGGAAATTTTAGCATGCCAGATATGTGGTTTGTGGAACCGCAAAGAAGTTTGTGGCACCACAAACCGCACATGCCTGCGTGTCTGGAGCCAGCCCGAGTCTAAGTTCATCTGTCTTAGATGGTTTGATTTGGAAAAGAGACTCTTGCCCCTGTTGTTCTAATCACATCTGTGCCCATTTCTTCCGGGGTTGGGTTTTTCTATTAAAAAAACCTTCATGCAGACTAGAGAGTTCAGATTTTATGGCCATTTCGTTTTTTGGTCACTAATAGGATGTATTAGGCAGGGTTAATGCAGTAGAGACAAGGAGATACTAGTGTAAGGATCAGGTCATAGGCAATCTGGCCTTGTGGTTAGGCCACTGGGGAAGCACAGAGACCAGGGGTGGAGTCTATATCACAAGCTGAGCCAAGGGTCAGGAATCAAAGATCAAGTTACCAGATCTGAGAGGGGGAAAAGAAGCAGAGTCCAAAAGATGGGCTGTGTCATGGTTCAGACATCAGATGACAAGTTACCATATCCAGAGGCAAATCTAGGGGCAGAGTCCACATCTCATGCTACATCAAGGTTCAGGAGTCAGAAGCCAGTGCTGGGGCTAGGATGAGCTAAGGGTACGAGCTGAAGTCAGTATATGCCAAGAATCAGAGCCAAAAGTCAGAGACCAAGTGACCAGATTCAAGGGGACTTTCCAAATGCTGGAGTCCTGGAACAGAGCCAAGTAGGGTCATGAACTGGGAAACAAGAGAGCACAAGGTCAGAGAGGTTTACCAGAACAAATCTGCAGAAGAACTGCTGGCTGGCCCACAGCCTGTGGACCTAAAGGGGAGCCTGCTGTCTGCAGCAGTCAGTCAGGAGGCCCAGAGAATGGCTGGTTCTTTTGGTAGGGTAGGGCTGCCAGTCAATGTGCCAGGCAGGTGGGGTCAACCAGGCCAGGGGTTTGACAACTTTTCCCACGATGGGCCAGTGCTTGACACCTAGCCTGTGCTGCAAGCCACACCCTACCACATCTCCCCAGTCATCGGCAGACTCTATGGAGAAAAGAAATTTTTTTAAAAGTCAGGATCAAGGACCATTGGGTTGCCATCTCTGCTGCAGCAGAGAGAATAAATCGAACTAGCAGGCCATAGGAACCTGGAGATGCCTCCTCTGCTGCTGTGACTGGAGCATGTTGTGGGCTGGATTCAGTCTCTTCCTGGGCTGGATCCAGCTCACGGTCTGTAGGATGCTGAACCCTGAACTAGGCAATTAACCCGGGCTGGGCTACCTGTTAGGGCTCCTGACACTATGATATAAGGCACAGATTAGACATCGTGGGCACATCTACACAAGACATTTACTGTAGAGTCGACTAAATATCTGTCCAGTAAATGTCTCAGCATCTACATGTGCACCCCTACTAGGCTGGAGTAAACTGATTTAATCTGCAGCAGAATAGTACTTGTAAGTACAAGTACTGGCCTGCTTCAGAGTAAAAAAGTCCACAGCAACACATGTGTAGTATCCCACTGCACTGGCTGGCTGGGGCATGAGGGTGCTTCAGTGTGGGGGCTGCCTGCCAGCTAGCTGGGACACTGAAGCACCCTTCCCCAGCCAACCTCTCCACAGCACAAGTTTCTGTGGGGAGCAGCCCTGGGCTGGCAAGCTGACCCCCTGGGGCCCCTGATAGCTGAGGCTGCTCCAACCTGGCTCAACCTGCTGTGCATGAACAAGTGGCATGCCAGGAGCAATAAACTCCAGAGCAATAAGCTCCAGAGTTTATTCATATGCAGTAAAAGCATGTGTAGATGTGCCCAGCATGGAGTTCTGGCCACCAAAATGATTAATTTAACTGGAACAGGTCAAAGAAGTTTCTCTAAGATGGCTAAGGGCATGGAGACCTTTTCTTATGAAAGAAAATAAAAAGATTGTGTTTTTTTTAGTTTAGCGAATCAGAGACTGGGGATATAGTCACAGTTTACAAGTATATTCATGATGTAAATACTAGAGATGGTGAAGAGATTTTGGGGGTGAAAAACAACATCAGGACAAGGTCAAATGGGTACAAACTGAATATAGATAAATTTAGATTGGAAATTAGAATAAGATTGTTAACTATAAAAACATGAAGTTTATGAATACTTTCAAAGCAATATGGTGGGGACAAGGAACCAGAATCGCTCAATGATTGAACTAGATAAGCCTATAAAGGGATAGTATAATATGACAGGAGTTCTTCTTTAACAATTAATGTGTGTGATATATGAAATTAAATATTTGCAATCCCCATGTTGGGTCTACAGAAGCTGCCTGTCAGGCTTCACAGCTTTTGCTGATTGGTGGTTGGGACCAGGAAGAAACTTTTCCCCCTCATGAATGTTAACGGCTTCTGGGGTTTTTTTCTCAGCTTTCCTTGAAACATGGGTTGTTTGCCATAAGTAAGGCTAGGAGTTTTTCACTGGGGTATCCTGAAGTTCCTGCTGTGGTACTTAGAAACCCCAGAGAAGCTCCTGGGTTTTACTTTACCACCTAGAACTAATAGTCATTGAATTTGGCATCAGGAAGGAATATTTTTCCATATCTCAAATTGAATCCTTTTCCTAAGATCTGAGGATATATTATTAACCAAGTACTTTCCTATTGTTGTAGTGGCAGGGCACTGACAAATACCCTTGTCACCCCTTCTTTTGGATTTTGTGTTTTTGGTGTTCCGGGTATTGTTCATTGTATTTGTATGTGAGTGTTTGAAGTGCCTGTTTTGTGTGTGGGGTGTTCCTTAGCTAAATGATTGCCTGGGAATGTAGGGGTCTCTGCTCCATACCCTAGGAGATCCCTTTTAGTCCTATATTCCTTGGCTACTAACTTCCCCCCACCCCACTGTGAATGCTTAAGCAGTGTTTTCACAGCATCTCAAGTATCTGTCCCTGTACTTCTTTCTCTGCCTCAGAAACACTCCTCCTTGACAGCTCATCAGTACTTTAAAATCTGACAGTAAATTTGCTAATCTATCATGAAGTCAATGAATGTTATTACAGAAAGAGTTAATTTTCTTAACTGTTTTGCACCATGCTTTTGTGTGTGTTTATTTGCTCTTTTTATTTCACATTACACAAATAACTGTGCAGACCAGAGAGTAAGATAAGATCTGTTTTTGAACTCCAGGAAGGGCAACACAGGCCTGATTGACAACAGAAAACCTCTAAGATGGATTGAGACCACTTTAATTTATTTGTACAGCATGCATTTGGAAGGGTCCCCACCTCCTGTTTTGCTAATGATAAATGACAAGATGTAGACATTTATTAATTAAACTGCCTAGAGTAGCAGTGTGCCCAGTGATAAGGCCTAAGAAAGTGAAATGTGTAGCATTCCTTCTGCCCTATCATGAGAATGAGACCCCTACTCTGTTCTCTGGCCCAGCGGAGATTAGACTAAAGCATCACTATTCCTGCACAAGCTGGCTACCTAGTAACTGGCTGAACACAGGGCACTAAAAATTGAAATCCTCTCTCATGGGATGTGCAGTAATTAAACTTCAGCATTCTTTCTGCAGGAAATGTTTCTCTTGTGTTGTTCCCACAGATTGTGCTACAACAACAATTTTAGCCCCATGAAGTATTAGCTGATTATGAAGGGATTTTCACAGTCAGCTTTAACACTGGATCAAAGGGAAAATGTCTCTGTGTTGCCAGATATTTATAATTTACAGGAAAAAAATATCAAGTGGACTCAGGATTGAGAAACTTTATGCAGGCAAAATACAATCTCCTCCCCTCCCTCCCCCCCGCCCAAAATGGGATAAAAATGCTCTTCTACTTTCTTTCACTTGACTTATAAGTATAACAGCTTCTTTTCCTTCTTGTAAATCGCCTATGTCACAAATGACATAGTGACCTTAATTTAATTTCTGTTCTAATTTTCATATATATGTGTGTGCGCACACTATTACTTATATAATTTATTACCTAGAACCACCACAGTTCCTGGATTATTCAAAATTAAACAGTTCCTAAAGTCTCCCTTGTTGATGGTCTTATACAGGTTTGCTAATAAATAACAACAATTTTCCTTACAAATGTTTTAATTCGGTAGCATTCGTGAAAGCTAAATACTATAGCACATATCAGGTTCTGGAAGAGAGTGTAGATTACCCTGCTTCAGCATCCCTACTTGACTATGGGAGAGGAAGAAGAATATCCATTAGCAGCTAGCACAGATACACTGTTCTCTATTGGATAGAATCAAAACTGAAGAAACAAAACATATGCCAGCCCAGCTTGTTACAAAATGTTGGCAAACGGATAGAAGACGTCTAAAGAAAATTATCTTCCAAGCTGGAAGAACATGTGGAAACATGAGTTGATCCTGTCATTCAGAGCTGTAATCATCCCTATTGGAGAGAAGCAAGGCTCTGGGTATTCAGATAGAAGATCAATATCCATTCCTGACAACAGAAAGCAGCTGGCAAGAAAAGGACAGTTTTGATGGTCAAGGCAGAAGGACTCAGCTTCTAACTTGCAGCCCAGTGTCTATCCATGAGATGTCAACCTAGAGAGGGTAGAGTGCCCAATGTTTGATCTGGGCAGCAATTTGGTCTGTTGGAACAGGTGTCTTCTTTTACCTGACTCTATGACCACATTTTCTTGAGAGTTGGGGGCTGGAGATGAAATCAGGGGTGCCCAACTCCTGCTTAGGAGACCTGTGCTCATCTGTTTTAGAAGGCAAACGTTAGGGACACACTTGGCATTCTTTGGAAAGCCACACCACTTGATCACTATTCTCCCATATGGCCCAATGACATGGATTTATTGTTATTTCAGTTGAATCTTTTCTCCAAATGACTTGTTTTGAGGGACCACACATGCACAGGGCTGCTTACTTGTGTGGCTTTTGTGGTTGCAAAGACATTTTCCAAACCAGATATGTGTATATTTTGAAGTACATGAGTCATTTTAGGCTTTCTTCAAACTATATGTTGATCCCAATTTTAGTGTATAAGGACCTTATTTCCTTTTAATGTTGAAGTTATAGGTAGAAGATTTTGCCTGGTTCATTAGTTTTCTGGAGTATACAATTTGCAGCGTCCTGGGATATTATTTAAAATTATTTTTACATTCAAAGCTGTGCCACCAGCCATTTTCTGGGTTTGTTTTTATACCATGGGTGGGATTCACAAAGCCATTGAACCTGTAACCAGGGAGAATGTTCATGCACAGGGAGATTTCATAAAATTTTGTGATTAGGAGCCTTGACATTGTGAGCTGCTGGAAACTAAGAACATCCCTAATGATGGAGTACCTCAAAGGCCAAATTTATTGTTCAGGGAATCTGATAAAGAATTCTCCTTCTAGATTTATCCAAATCAACTACCCTGGTATTTAGTATTAACACAGGCCAGGGTAATTACTCAGCCATGCACTCATGCAGCTCCCTGCCAGGCCTTTGACAATGGAAACAGCCCTTCAGCACTGCTGACCGTGATGTTGACTCCTCTGACAGAGACTTAGGAAAGGATTGATGCTCCTATACACTGTCATATTCCAAACGCCCACAACTGGCATGAATAGAAATACACATTTCCCATCCTGTGTTCAGATTAAAATTCATTACTTCTATCTTCAAGAAGTTTAAAAAATATATGAGTGCACACTCACATGCACACACTTTCACACACAAAGTGTGTCCTGGCTGATGTTAATTTGCATCTTTGCACAGAAAAGTCCAATTCTGACTTCATTTTATGTTAATTGAACTACTCTAGATTTACACTGGTGGAACAGAAAGGAGAAGGTGGAGTACAAGGCATAAGAAAACATTTTAAACAGTGGCCCAGACTTCTTTGAGGTGCCAACACAGCATGTATAAATCAGTTCTGAGAAGATGGTTTGGACACGCCAGGCAATTCCTCTTGCAATGCCTGGGCTTGGTTTGGTGCACTCCTGACTGATGCAGGCCAAGTTGAGAATGTGTTCTACTTTTCCCCTGGTAATGTAGACTTCGCACTCAGCCATCAGGAAATATTTTCCAAATTAACACGGGCAGCTGTGTAGTCTCTTCTTTTCTGTAAGCATATAGCAGCTATGAAATAAACCACATATATCTGTGCGGTCTGAGACAGATGCCAGGAAACACAGGAAAAGCCATCTGTGGAGAAGCCTCAGACCAGCTGCCAAGAAGCTTGTGCCTGAACACTTTCAAAGAACAGCGATGGGATTAGTAACTTGAAACATTAATTTCCGGTAGAAATAATGTGATGGCAACAAGGGAAGGTTTAGGTTCATTAAAACTGCATGGGTTGTAAAAGAAAACAAGAGCTTCTGGAACAACAGCATGCAAAAATGTGGTATGAAGGTTAAGGTACTTAAGTGCAAGGTGAGAAGCAAGTGGCAGTTAAAAGTAATAGGGGACCGTCATTTTCAGCAGTAGGAACCTTTCCAATTTCGCCATACCTTTTCATGGTTTTCATGAACTTGACTAAAATGAATTAATAAATACATGAGTCCCTTAAAAATCTCAACTTTTGTGTCAAAATATTTCTCAATTTACATTTTCTGGATTTTTTTAATGCAAATCTGGCATTGTCATTGAAAAATTAAAAAAAAATTTAAAAACCCCATAAATGAACTAAAAAAGAGCTTTCTTTACATTTCTAGTCAAAACAATATTGATATCATCCAACAGGCCCTACTATCCCTAATTTCCTGATTTGTAATTTTGCAGTTAAATCCCTGTGTAACAGGAAATCCTTGCCTGTTACTGGAAAGTGACATGGAAAGTGACATGGAAAGAAGACCATTTAAGGGCAGGGTCTTCATAGCACAGGCACAGGCAGCCAGCAAAACAGGGGTTAATGAACAGCCCTGTGGTCAAGTCAGTTGACAGGGGAGGCACATGACCGGAAGGGGGCAGGGCTTGAGTGAAATATAAGTCAGGGCTGGAGCCAGGGTGTTCAGTCTGGCCCTGCAAGTTACAGCGGAAGGAGGTCTGGTGCAGGGAGGCTAAAGGGGACTGGCTGACGGGAGTGGCCCTGAGACCTGCAAACTAGATGTCTACAGGGAAGTAGGGCCCAGTATGGGAGACAGTCTGGTGATTCAGCCTGGGAGTGAATGTTTATGTTGGGACCCAGCATGGGGGACAGTTTTCTGTTGTAGCCAGAAGGGGTTTTGCATTGTGTTTTGATGCAAACTGGTGGTTTGGGGGGAGTGTGAGGGGTGGTTTTTGGAGGTCCCATTAGTACCCTAGGAGCATGTGATTGCCTTGAGCCCTTCTGGGGGCAGGCTGAAGACATAGTCATAGCACCCATAGCCCAGGATAAGGCAAAGCATGGGGGCTACAGGGCCTGGAGCCCAGATAGTGGCATAGCTTGTGGCTGGGGCCCAGAAGTCAGGTCTACAACGGTGGGCTTTGACTAAGAGGCCAGCCAGAGTAGAGGGGCAGAAGCCAGGAAGGCTGAAGCCCCAACAAGGGAATGAAGGCTTGAGGTGGCCTGGTGACTTCGGCACAAGTGTCCTGCCTGATTGCTGACTCAAAATATCTGTGAGCCATGGGGCATAGTGCAGAGGTGAATGAAATAAGACCATAAGGCAAGATCAAGAGAGTCAATCACTGGGTAAGAGAGAGCACTGTAGACTTGCCAGACTTCTCCCTTTCATGAAGTTCCCATCAAGACATAGCAAGACAAGAAAACAAGGTGAGACCTTGAGAGAGAGTGCAGAAAGATAGCCTAGCAGGGGTGAGGGGACCTGTAGGGGGCATCACAACAGCCCTCAGGCACCTACCCTGTCACACCCCTAAAGTCCCAAAGATACTCTCAGCGTACACATAGCCTCTAGATGTGTCCCAGTCCAAGTTTTGTTTTACTGCAAAAAGCTCTACTGTTTAACCTGATTTATTATTATTACTCTTTCATTATGACCTGACCTTCGTATTATTCTAGAGTCCAACTGCCTCAACCAGGCTGAAACTCTGTTCAGTCCCCACCCCTTAAGAATTTGCAATTCAAAAGGCTCTAAAATCAAACTGCCTTTAGCTGTCCTTATGAACTTTTTCCTGAAGCTCTTCTTGGCATTTATCCTTCTCTGTTACCAAAATCTTTTATTAAAGTAAAAGAGGAGCAGTCGGATATTGCATCCCCACTACAAAAAGAATCCAGCCATGTTAGAAACTGAGCAGCTCCCAGGACAAAGCAAATCTAGGAAGATAATTTAATTTTTTAAAAAACCATGTTGTTTTTGGACTTTGAACTCTTAAATTTGTTGCCATTTTTGTAATTTATCTGTGCACCTTTAATGTCTCATTCACAGTGGGTATTTTTCCCTTGCATTTAATATCAATTACCTGCTGAGAAATGAAAGCCCTACCAAGCTATAATTCTCTACAAAATGAATTCTATGAATCCATGGTTAATAATCCCTAACATGTCTCACATAGTTTCAGGTCTTTCAGATTTATTTATCTTTTCAGAGTTAAAATTAACAGGTTGGCTGGAGGCAACATTTTGTTGGCCTGAATTACAAAAGGAAGTTTCAATAAAATTATGAACAAGGAATTTTAACACTGTATATACATTTAGCTTAGTCTGCAAGTAATTCCTGCTGCTGAATTATTTATTCATTAGAGTGCTTTTTTTCAGGAAAGTATAGCTGGACATAGATTATTACTCACATTAGCTCATTTAAAACAACAGCAGAACATACTCCATTTCAACCAAATCATTACCACATGACATGGTCTATTTTTTTAAAACAGCCAAGTGACCCAACCCAATGAGTACAAACAGATTTTTGCAATGAGAAAACATGGACCTATTTTATGGCTGTTAATGTATGTTCTAACTTTCCCACATCCTCTGTGATTCGGGCTGCAGGCATGAGAAGGTACTATAAATTCCTTCCCGTGGGTTACAAGCAGAGAATATGGCAGACTGTGGTCTAGAGATTTTTTTTCCCCTCTAGCTGAGCATGTTAAGTAACAGAGCTATATTAATAAATAGTGGGCTCATCTACACATGCCCATGACTGCAGATTTGGTACTGCACAGTCATATAGTACTTGCTTTAGCGTTGATGTCATGGTTTGTGCCTGCTGATGCTATATTGCTGTAGCGATGAGCTATGTCACCATAGCTCATTGCTATGGTGATATAGCATCTTGTGTAGACATGTCCAGTATGCTAGAACAAGGAGACCTGAAGAAAAATGCATTGCATTCGAAAGTTTGTTTAAATCTATCCCAACCATGCAGTTGGTTCAATAAAAGATATCACCCACAAGAATCCTTGCCTCTCACAATGTTAGAGCAAACAATTCCTACCTTTTGACTACATAGACCACACTATATATTAGGCTGGAAGTCTGCCAGCCTGCGAGGGGAAACCCATGGTTTCCCATGTTTTTCTCCTTTAAAAAAGAAAATCCTCATTTTCCAACATTTGGGAAAATGAGGGAAAACCCAGATCCCCTGCTTATTAGAGACAGAATTATTTGTAGGACATCTGATCCTACACTAAAGGAGAGATTATTGAGAGAAACCTGGACCAGTGCATCCAAATTTCAAGAGCAGATGAATTATCTAAGGAAAGAACCAAAACAACTGCTGATATAAAACAAATAGATAGGGTTAATTTAAAGGGACCCAGGAAGTAGAACAAAGATAAGCCAACTGAGAATGCAGTCCCCAAGTTCCAGTGTTGATACTGTGGGAAACAGTCTGCAAGACAGAAAGAGAAGTGCCCAGTTTATGGGCAAAGCTGCCTGGGCTGCAGGGAATAAAACTATTTTGTCTCAGTGCTGCAACAGCTCCACAAGAAATAAACCTAGAATACATGCAGTAGTGGAGGACCCTGAATGTGCCACTAACCCTGATGGAGCTACTCAAAGAGAAACAACCAAATCAAACAAGAAGAGGCATTATTAAACCAGTGGAAATTAGCCCCAACTGGATCAGCAGCCTGGGAGTGGTAAAGAAAACCACCTGGCAAACTGAGGATCTGTATAAATCTGACATCTCTGAACAGGGCACTGAAAAGAAGCCATTATCCATTGCCTGCTCTTGAGGACATACTGCTTGAACTATCAAAGGCAAAAGTGTTCATGGTTTATGATGTAAAAAATTGGTTCTGGCATATTGAGCTAGATGAGTTCTCAACCCATGTGACAACCTTTGCAGTACCCTTTGGTAGATACTGCTGGATATGAACACCTGTAGCCATCATTCCCACATCAGAGATGTTCTTGTACAAACTGAATCAGGCACTAGAGGGACTTTCAGGAATCAGGATTGTAACAGATTGCAGCTGCTCTGCAGAAAAGTACTCGGGGGTTACAGTGGACAATAATCTGCATATGAGCCAGCAGTGTGCCTTCTTGTTGCCAAGGAGGCTAACGGCATACTGGGTTGTATTGGTAGGAGTGTTGCCAGTAGGTCAAGGGACCTGATTATTCCCCTCTATTCAGCACTGGAGAGGCCACATCTGCAGTACTGTGTTCAGTTTTGGGCTCCACACTACAGAAAGGATGTGGACAAATTGGCAAGAGTCTAGCGGAGGGCAACAAAATGATGAGGGGGCTGGGGCACATGAATTATGAGGGCAGGCTGAGGGAACTGGGCTTATTTAGGCTAGAGAAAAGAAGACTGAGGGGATTTAATAGCAGCCTTCAACTACCTGAAAGGGGGTTCAAAAGAGGAGGGAGTTGGACTGTTCTCAGTGGTGGCAGATGACAGAATAAGGAGCAGTGGTCTCAAGTTGCAGCAAGGGAAGTTTAGGTTAGATATTAGGAAGAATTTTCTCACTAGAAGAGTAGTAAAATACTGGAACAGGTTACCCAGAGAGGTGGGGTAGCTCCATACTTTGAGGTTTTTAAGACCCAGCTAGACAAAGCTTTGGCTGGGGTGATATAGTTGTGGATGGTCCTGCTTTGAGCAGGGGATTGAACTAGGTGGCCCTCCTGAGGTCCCTTCCAACCCTCAGTTTCTATGATTCTATGATTCAGATGACCTCCTGACTGTGAAGGATGGAGATAGAAAGGGAGAGGCTATTCAGGACCATGATGCTAAGCTGTGACAGCTCCTAAAGAGATGTAGGGAGGAAAATGTTAAGTTGAACTCACAAACTGAAGCCACAGAGAAATAAAGTCCCCTGCGTTGGACACCTTCTGACTTCTGCAGGACTTTGGCCTGACCTTAAAAAACTGAGAGCCATTAAAGAAATACCCAGACCACCAGATGTGAAAAGAGTCCAGTGATTTATAGACATGGCTAGCTATCTTTCAAGGTTCTGCCCACACTTGTTAGAAGCTGGTGAAACCTTTGAGACAGCTAACACACAAGGAGAGCAATTACAGCTACAATGCAATGCCTCAGAAAGAGGCCTAGGAGCAGCATTAATGTAGAACCAGCAGCCCATAACATTTGTAAGCCCTCTAACTGATATAGAAAGAGGATATTCTCAAGTAGAAAGGAAATCCTGACTATGCTCTTTGGAATGGATCAATTCTACAAGTTCACCTTTGGACAGGAGGTGGATGTGCAGTCTGATTACAAACTCCTAGAAATCGTTATGAAGAAGCCCCTTCTGAGTGCATCAAAGTGTTTCTGACATACAGCTTCAGCACTATGTGAGCATCAGGTACAGTCTAGGGAAGTCTCTAGTAGTGGCGGATACTCTGAGCAGGGCCTACCATTCAGATTACACCACGTGTGGCTTCATGGAACAGGAGATTGAATCTATCAATATGCTACGATACCTCCATATCTCCAAAGGGAGTCTCCAGAAAATAGAGTGCACAGAATTGGATGAATAGCTACAGACTGTGATACAAATTGTACTTCAGGAGTGGTCAGACCACAAGGAACAAGTACCCTAGGAAATCATTCCCTATTGACAAATTAGGGATGGATGCTCCGTGTACACAAAATTGGATCTTGTTTAAAGGTGACAGAGCTGTAATCCCTGACAATTTGAGGCAGGATATCATGAAAATAATCCATACTTTGCACCTGGGAATAGAGCCATGCCTGCAGTGAGCTCAGGAGTGTGTCTACTGGCCAGGCATGAATTCCCAGAAAACCACAACAGGAGAAAACCAAATCCTGGAGCAATATGGCAAACAAGGAGTCGGAGACTGGTTTGACAACCAACCCACCTGAATGACTACAGCACCTAGGAGGCTACCTGTTGGACTGGCGGTGAAGGCCATGTCCCCATGACGGGCTGTGTGTTGGCAACCTCTGGCCCAAAACAACCAGCATCAAATATACATACATACAAATGTATTTTTTGGACGGGGGGAAATCTTTTTTGGTTTTTTGGGGGGGTTGTCTACCACAGGGAAAGATGAAACCACCTGCAGGAACCTGTGAGCCACAGCCACAACCAAGCAGGCAACAATGGAGCTCAGCATGGAGAGCTGCGAGTCGCTCCTGCAGGTTTAAATAGAAGTTGTGGTGGAGGTGATTGGGAAGGTGACACCAGGAGGCACCATGTGCTTGGAGAATTTCACAATAGCTCTGAGCACCCACTGCATCTCATGGCTTCACTGAGCAAATGGATCTTCTAACAGAGTTCCAAGTTCTGGCAGTCCAAATGGAGTCCCTTTATTATTGCAGGGTTCTATGCATAAAATACAGAAGTGCTCAAAATGATATTTACACCGCTGAGTAACTGGTATTTAGACATGAAAAGTGAAGTAGCATTTAGTCCCAAATTTCAGAGAGAATTGTAATCTCATGCTCAGAAAAGTGGTGGAATAAAAAAATAATTAACATTTCAGGAAACAGTTACTATTTCCTTGTCCAAAGCCATGGAAACACAGGAGCCTTTTCAATGTGCATCCAAGGTTCCATGTTCTTACCTAAAAGATCAATATCCAATGAATTACACAGAATTACATCTATGTGGCTGGGAAGAATGGAAGGCTAGATGTCAGGAAAGTTGAGTGTACAATATGATTTCACATGTCATTTCTGATATGTAGGGAGACAGGGATCAAGCAGCACAGAATCCATGCAAGGAAGTGTTCTGCCTCAGCAGGAAAATATTCTTCCTGATTACTGCATAGGAAGTTCCTTGTTTCTTATATATATTGCAGGATTTTAGAATTTTCCTTGGGAACCTATGCTAGTTGCATGATTTTGGTTCCCATGGGACTCTCCAGAACTTATGGTCAAACTTAGATCTTGGCTGTGGTTTGTGCTGCTAAATGACATGTCTTATAGATACCTAGTAGAGACTATTGTTAGTTACAGTAAACTGCCAAGTATTAAAAAGAAAAACCACTGCTTTTTATCACTACCATTCACTGGTGGAGAATGTTATTTTTGAATATTTCATCTTGCTGCAGAGGCATAACAGCCAGGGTCTGCCATTCATGTGCTGCCTCTAACTGGGCGCTAGGGCTTGTGCCGCAGTCACAGACTCTTCAGCCTGGGGTTTCAGATATTCCCAAATCCATGACACACATCCTATATGCAAGCCCCAAGGCCCCCTAGTCTCACTTACCCCTAGCCAAAAGACCATAGGAGTAAGCTAGAGGAAAACCTTGAGAGCTAAATTGTGTAGCTGAGATCCTTCCATTGGGAGGATAAAGTAGACAGGCCTCCAACATCAACTACGCTAAGTCATTCAAGGCTGGGAAGAAAGGGATCTCCCCTGCCAAGTATGTAAAACCACCTGAGCTGAAATCATCATGTTCCCTGACAAAAAACCTACCACAAAGATAGGTTAGGGGAGCCTAGCTAAATGAGATATATGGTACTGCCTATTTCATGTTGTCCCTCTCAGCACCAACTCTTTAAAAACATGGTAAGCCACTACATTGACTATATTTTATCTTCCACTTCATTTCCACAGCTGAGCTGTACCTTTCCCCCCCCATTTCCAATCATTCCTATTTCTTCATCAGCCTTAAATGTCTGGTAAGCATCACCAAATGTGTCCCCAACAGTTCACCCAGCATCCCTCTGTCATCCTCTCTTTCAGCTTGTTGCATATGATTAGTGTGGTCGGGACAGGGTAGATCAACGAATTCTCCCCCTCAGGGACTCTTCTGCCACACCTTTGTTATTGAGAGAATGGAAAAAATGACATGGTGTGGGCACACCTGAAGGGAGAGAGAGGCTGCAACTAGAT
>NW_017729031.1:116636634-116637709 GCF_001723915.1 Gavialis gangeticus | reverse complement strand
AGGCTAGATGATCTGTTCAGGTCCCTCCTGATCCTAGCTACTAGCTACTGTGAAACTATGAAGAAGATGTTAAGCCCTGAGAGATCATGCAATCAATCACCCTGCTAGTAAGCAAAACAAAAATTGATTTTATTAAGCCTCTTTGTTACAATCACAGTCTGCAGCCACTTTTCTCCAGTCCACAGTCGCTTTTCTCCTGGTCCACAGCTTTACTTTCACTTTTCCTGCTTGGTTGCAAACAAAACCAAAGAGATTAGGTCCTAACCTCTCCTTTTCTTTTCCTCTCTTTGCAGGTCCCTGCTTCCTACCTCAATCCCACCAGGAGTTTCCCTCATTGGACCCACCAGGTAAGTGCTTACAGGTTTTAGAGTCCTTTTCCTTTCACCAATCCCTCGCCACAGTTTGTTTCACCCAGTGAGTGAGGCTCAGTTTCATCAACTCTCTTGTTTCTGATCCATCCCTGCTTGGGCTGGCCACACTCTCTCCCGTCTTTCTGTGTGCCCTTGGGTACAATCTGCCACCCCCAAAGCCTTCCCCTTTGGAGCCCCCTGACTCTAATCTACTGTGCCCATCTCTCTGGTGTGTGACAAGGCACAGCTGTGCCTCACGCCAGCGTCTGTGCCCTTTCTGTGACCTGGCTCCCCTGCCCTCTTGGGACAGCAGCCCTATTAAGGAACAGGGTTGACTACCACCCTGTTACAATTAGTACGGCCCCACTCTCCATCAGGTGGAGCCAGACCAGGTTGCCCTGTGCCTCATCTGCATATACATTTTTGGAGTATCCAAGGACTGGTGACAAGAACGCCCTGTTCCAGTCATGACAGGGGGATAATTAGCACATGGATTCTTTGTGAGGGACACACACATACTGAGCAGTGCTGAGCTATGGGGTCGACATGGCTTGAAATGCTCTTGACTCTGCTGGGGCCCAGCCCAATGAACTATATGGTGAATCATGAGCTTTTGGCTTTGGATTAATATCCTCGATCCTCCCAGTCATGGGTCATGGGCCCCAGAGGGATAGGTGCATTGGTGAGGTGAACAAAAGACTCTGGCGATGGTGCTAACCCAAGGG
>NW_017729031.1:116617424-116631634 GCF_001723915.1 Gavialis gangeticus | reverse complement strand
GCTGGGGCCCAGCCCAATGAACTATATGGTGAATCATGAGCTTTTGGCTTTGGATTAATATCCTCGATCCTCCCAGTCATGGGTCATGGGCCCCAGAGGGATAGGTGCATTGGTGAGGTGAACAAAAGACTCTGGCGATGGTGCTAACCCAAGGGGTTTGGCTTCTTTGACCACACTCCACACTTCAGTGAGAGAGGTAGTAGACTGTTGGGAAGGGATGGCCTCCACCTCACCTGGAAAGGGAAGAAGCTCTTCTCAGCCAGAATGGCTGACCTACTCAACAGGGCTTTAAACTAAGATTGCTGGCAGATGGGTGGTCAATCAACAGTTCTAGCCCAGGTCATGCCAGTCGCAGTAGTAACAGCTTTGGTAGCCCAAGGGAACCCACTCTGATGAGACCCCAAGGAAAGGTCACGTCCCATCACAAAGGGAAGCCTAGGGCTTCCCATGGCAGACTCAACTGCCTGTACACAAATGCTAGGAGCTTGGGTAGCAAGCAAGAGGAGCTGGCCTTTCTCCTGACTGATAAAGATTATTACCTCATAGGGATAATGGAGACCTGGTGGTATCAGTAGGTATATACCCTCTACAGGAGAGATCATGTTGGTAAGAGGGTTGGGGGTGTAGCTCTCTATGTCAAGGAGCAGTATACTTCCCTTCAAAATGAGTTCATTAACCCTGGAGGGCATCTTGAAACCCTCTGGGTTAAAATACAGGGGGAGCATGGGGAAGGAGATATACTCGTAGGAGTCTATTACAGACCTCCTAACCAAGAAGAAGAACTGGATCTTGAATTTAATAGGGAAATGACCAAGACCACACATTCCCAATGTATGTTCATCATGGGAGACTTCAACCTCCCAGACATCTTGTAGGAAGAGCACACAGCCAAGTCTGACCAGTCACATAACTTTCTTGCCTGCACTGACAACCTGTACCTGACAAAACAAGTCTATGGGCCAACTAGGGGAGAGGCAGTGCTGGATTTGGTTCTGGCCAAAGGGGATGGTCTAGTGAGTGATCTGAGGATCAAGGGCAAGGTTGGTGACAGCGACCATGAGCTGATGGGTACAGCCTTCCATGAACTGACCATTTTCTCTGTCCAATGCAGAATGGGCAAATCCTTCAGTAAAATGGAAATCCTTAACTTTGGGAAGGCTGACTTTCACAAACTCAGGAAACTGGTCAGTCAGGCACTAAGGTACCATGGCCCCCTAGGAAGGGGAGTCCATGAGGAATGGTCGTTCCTAAATAACTCAATCCTCAAAGCACAAGGGAAGTCCATCCTGTCCCACAGGAAATGCAGTCAGAGGGCAGGGAAGCCCCCTTGGCTCAACAGGGAACTTCTGAGTCTCTTGAAACTTAAAACAGAAGCCTACACCAGATGGAAAACTGGAATCATCACAAAGGAGGACTACTCAGCACTAGCCTGTACATGTAGGGAGCAGTCCAGAAAAGCCAAAGCAGTAACTGAACTCAGGCTAGCCACTGGAATCAAGGATAACAAAAAGTCATTTGTCAGATATGTGGGAAGAACAAAAGCAACATTGGCCCCCTGCAAGATCAAATGGGGCAACTGACATCTGACTCCCAAGAAAAGACCAATCTCTTAAACGATTACTTTGCATCAGTTTTCCACCCACCCAAGGGGTTGTCACACTGTTAGACAGGACACAAAGTATCCAGAGCTTGGGAGATGGTTCCACAATTGACATAGATCAAGTGAGAGAACACCTCAAGAGGCTTGACACCCATATGTCCATGGGCCTGGATGGATTGCACCTGAGAGTCTTGAAAGAGCTGGCGGACATCATAGCATGCCCTATGGCCAAGATATTTGAAAGCTCGCGGTGCTTGGGTGATGTACTGGACAACTGGAAAAGAGCCAACATGGTCCCAATCTTCAAGAAATGGAGGAAGGAAGATCCAGGGAATGACAGACCTATCAGTCTGACATCCATCCCTGGAAAGGTCTTGGAAAAACTTATCAAGGTATCCATCTGCAACAGACTAATGGAAGACAACCTACTGAATGCCAGCCAACATGGTTTTATTACTAGAAGGTCATCTCCTTCTATGACCAGGTGATGCATTGCCTGGACAAAGGAAATGAGGTTGATGTCATTTATCTGGATTTCAAGAAGGCCTTTGACTTGGACTCCCATGATGTCCTCATGACCAAACTGGGGAACTGTGGCCTTAACCATCTCACAGTCTGATGGCTGGGGAACTGGCTCCAGGGTCAGACCCAAAGTGTACTAGTTGATGGGAACAAATCAATGTGGTGCAAGCTTACCAGTGGAGTCCCCCAGAGCTCAGTGCTCGGGCTGGTACTCTTCAATATCTTCATTAATGATCTGGATTCAGGTGTCAGATGTGGACTAGCAAAGTTTGCAGACGACACTAAACTATGGGGGAAGGCAGTCATAATGGAAGACAGGCTATGAATACAGGCCGACCTGGACACGCTTGCAAAGTGGGTGGACCAAAGCTTTATGGCATTCAATGTAGAGAAATGCAGTGTAGTCCACCTTGGGAAAAAAACCCAGCATTATACTTATAGGCTCGGTGGTGCCATGCTCGCTAGCACTATGAGTGAAAGAGACTTGGGGGTCTTGATTGATCACAAGATGAATATGAGCCACTAATGTGATGCCATGGCTGGCAAAGCAAACCAAACTCTGGCAGGCATCCACCAATGCATCTCAAGCAAAACCAGGGATGTCATCCTCCTGCTTTACTCGGCCTATGTAAGGCCGCAGCAGGAGTACTGCATCCAGTTTTGGGTCCCCCACTTCAGGAGGGATGTGGATAAGCTTGAGAGAGTCCAGAGGAGAGCCACCTGTATGATCAAATGACAAGAGAACACGCCTTATGAGAAGAGGCTGAGGGACATGAAACTCAGCCTGGGGAAGAGAAGGCTCAGGGCGGACTTGGTGGATGCCTATAAGTATATAAGGGGGGGTGCATCAGGATCTGGGAAAACAGTTGTTCACCAGGGCTCCCCAAGGCATAACTAGGTCTAATGGCCACAAATTTCTAGAAGGCTGATTCAGACTTGATATAAGGAAAACCTTTTTGCAGTCTGAGTGCCCAAGGTCTGGAACAGGCTTCCCCCAGAGGTGGTGCAAGCACCTACTCTGGACTCATTCAAAAGGCGTTTGGATATTTATCTTGCTGGGATCATTTGATCGCTGCAGACTTCCTGCCTATAGCAGCAGGGCTGAACTTGATGATCTCACGAGGTCCCTCCCAGCCCCTAATGTCTATGAAATCTATGAATAATCGTTGCTTCTACACATACATTGGATGTGGAACCCATTTACTCACGAGTAAATTACTTGCTATTAAATGGTGCCAGACACGTCTACACATGCAGGGAAGCAGGAGCAGACTTGCTGCTGATCTGCTCCTGCTTCCTGGGGCCCTGCAATGAGCCCCTTCCCCCACCAGGGGGAGATCCAGACTCCAGTTGCAACTGCAGCCCTCCTCAAAAGCCAGCCCTTCACACTGCTCTCTGGTTAGCCAGGTCCCTGTCCAGGAGTAGCATGGCCAATGCAGGGACAGCATGCAGCAGTGCTCTCCTCAAGGCCTGTGCCTCCCCACACCACGGCTGCTTCAACTCCTGCCCCTGGCAGCAATGACCTGGCAGCCCCTGTGCTCTTGCTGGCTGCCATGCTGGCCCTGCTGGCTCACCATGCCAACTGCCACCTGGCCCATGGCTGTCTTCCTTCTCCCGGCTCCCTCACATGTAACGACCACCTACCCACCCACTGTGTGCTGTCCTGGGGGCACCGCCATGCACCTGCCACCTCCACCCTGTCTTCCTGGCCAGACCCCAGCAAGAACACCAATGATGGGCTTCAGGATGCCACTGCTGGGCCTGCCATCATCCTCCAGGGACTCCAGCCCCACTGTTTCTAGGCCCATTGGGCTAGCCACGACTGGTGGTACCACATTGTCCAGAAAACCTGGGATGGCAAGCAGTGGATGGAGGCCTTCAGGATGACCCAGGCCACCTTCTAGGACCATCTGGAGCAGCTCCATTCCCACCTGGAGTGGCAGCACACCAGCATGAGGCTACCCCTCCCTGCAGACACCCATCTGGCCCTTGCCCTGCTCAAGCTGTCCATGCCCATCAGCCTGTGATACATTGACCACCTGTTTGGCATGGGCAAGGCCATCCTGGAGGTTTGCAATGCCCTGGTGGTGGGGTTTCATGCCCTGGGATTCCCCTAGTGCATCAGGGTCCTGGATGGGGTGCACATCCCCATCACCTTCCCACCCCACAGTACCGCCCCTGCTACAGCTGGAGGAGCTTTACTCTATGGTGCTCCAGGCCATCATTGACCATTTAAGTGCCTTCACACATGTAAGTGCCAGTTGGGTGGGCAGTGCCCATGACACCTGCATCTTCCAGAATTTTGGCCTGCTGGGCCTGGTGGAGAGTCGGCACTTCATGCTGGGGGTGCCAGACCTGCAGCTGGGCACTATGGTGGTCCCACCCCTGCTAATCTGGGACCCTGCATACCCACTCCTGCCCTGGCTCATGAAGCCCTACACTGGCCACCTGGATCCCCTCCAGGTCCACTTCAACCCCTGCCTGGGCAGGACCTGCGCCCTGGTGAAGTGCACCTTTCACTGCCTCAAGGGATACTGAAGCACCCTCACCACCTGCCTTGAGTTTGCTGAGGACAGCCTCCCACAGGTCATTGTCATAGCCTGCAGGCAATACCCCCCCTGCAGGTCAGGTTTGATAGCAGAGAGAGGTCCCTTGAGATCCTCTGGGTCACGGTATAAGGGGGTTCAGGAGAGGGAGACCTGATGGTGGAAGTCTACTACAGGCCTCCCTCTCAAGAAGAGGAGGGTGATCAGCCATTCTCTGGGGAGCTAACTGAGGCAGCCAGCACTAAAGATCTGATTGTTGTGGGTGACTTCAACTACCCTGACATCTGCTGGGAGGACCCTTCGGCCAGTTCCAGCAGGTCAGCCAATTTCTTGGCAACTACTGATGATCTCTTCCTGTCACAGGTCCTCGAAGGACTGACTAGGGGGGAAGCCACTCTGGACTTCGTGCTTACCAAAGGGGAGGACATGGTAGAGGACCTGAGGACTGGTGGTACTCTGGGTGACAGTGACCATAATCTGATTAGGTTCACCATCCACTGGAAGGCTAGGATTTCAATTAGTAGAATAGAAGTCCTAGATTTCAGGACAGACATTAGCAAACTCGGGAATCTAATTAGAAAGGCCCTCTGCAACCAGCAGCTGCAGGATTTGGGAGTTCAGGAGTGATGGTGCTTCCTCAAGGGAGCAATCCTCACTGCTCAAAAAGAGGCCATTCCCATGAGATCAAAAAGTGGGAAAGGAACCAAGAGACCCGCTTGGCTCAACAAGGATATTAGAGAACTTTTGAAAAAGAAAAAGGACACATATAAGCAATGGAAAAAAGGGTTAGCAACCAAAGAAGAGTTCGCTTATATAACCAGGGTCTGCAGGTATGAGATATGTAAAGCCAAGGCAGGCATGGAGATCAGGCTAGCATCCAAAATAAAAGACAAAAAAAAGCCCTTCTACAGGTGCATGGGGAGCAAGAAAAAAATCAAGCTTCACTGTGGGACCCCTACTGAATATGGAGGGGCAGCCCACAGTAGATCCCCATGAAAAGGCAGAGCACCTAAATGGTTACTTCACATCAGTATTCCAGAAAGCTAACAGGAGTTGTGCACCTGTCCGGACATCCAGGGAATATGGGGATGTCAACAGACAACATGAAATCAGCCCCAAACAGGTGAGGGTCCTCTTAGAACAATTGGACATTTGCAAGTCCCTGAATTCAGCCAACCTGGCTGAATTCATAGCAGGGCCTTTGGCAAAGATATCTGAAAAGTCATGGAATTCAGGAATGGCCCCAGACAACTGGAAGAGGGCCAACGTAGTACCCATCTTTTAAAAAGGGAGGAGGGATGACCCTGCAAACTATAGACTGGTCAGTCTGACTTTGGTCCTAGGAAAAACTTCTGAAAAAATTGTTAAGGAGGCCATCAATCACAAGCTTGTAATTGACAAAGTATTAGGAAACAACCAGCATTGTTCTGTGGAGGGTAGATCGTGCCTAACAAGCCTGGTGTTCTTTTATAACCAGGTAACTAACCAGCTGGACAAGGGACATGAAATAGACATCATTTACTTAAACGAGTGATGCTTTTGACTCTGTCTCCCATGAAATTCTCTCAGTTAAACTGGAGGGTACAGGTCTGGACCAGCCTATGGTGAGGTGGGTGGATAACTGGTTTAGAGACTGGTCTCAAGAAGCTGTAATCAATGGGACAGCCTCATCTTGAAGGACTGTCTCCTATGGTGTCCCACAGGGATCAGTCTGAACCCATGCTTTTTAACGTATTTATTAATGACTTGGATGAGGGGGTGGAATACTCTATGATTAAGTTTGCTGATGATACCAAACTGTGGGGAAATGTGGGAACACCAGAGGGTAGGGCAAGGATCCATGGTGACCTAGACAGCCTGGTTCTGTGGGCTGATCAGAATCAAATGAGGTTCAACAGGGAAAAGTGCCGGGTCCTTCATCTGGGTAAGAAGAACCTTCACCATAACTATAGCTTAGGCAGTAGCCCACTAGCTGGCACAGCGTCTGAATGGGACCTGAGGGTCACAATCGACCAGAAGATGAATATGAGCCAGCAGTGCAATGAAATTGGCAGCAGGGCAAATAGGACTCTGGTGTGCATCAGCCCATGTGTTACCAACAGATCCATAGAGGTGCTTCTCCCTCTCTACTCAGCGTTGGTAAGGCTGCAGATGGAGTATTGTGCCCAGTTTTGGGCACCACACTTCAAGAAGGATGTGGCTAAGCTCAAGAGGGTGCAGAGAAGGGCAACCTACATGATCAGGGGCCTGGAGAATAGGTCCTACAAGAAAAGACTCCAGGAACTAGATTTGTTCAGTCTGAGTAAGAGGAGACTGAGAGGTGACTTCATAGCCACCTACAAGTATGTCAGGGGTGAGCATCAAGATCTGGGGGAGCAACTCTTCAGGAAGACACCCCTTGGGAGGATCAATGGTCACAAACTAACAGAGGGAAGATTTAGACTGGACATAAGGGACAAGTTTTCCGTAAGGGTAACTAGAACCTGGAACAGACTCCTGGCAGAGGTGGTGGAGTTGCCATCCTTGGAGGTGTTCAAGAGGAGACTGGATAAGCACCTTATTGAGCTAGTTTGAGCTCATTAATCTCCTGCCTATGGCAGGGGACCGGGCTTGATGATCTTCCCTGTCCCTTCTGGTCTATTGATTTTATGATTCTATGCTGCATAACATCTGTGAGGCCCAGGAAGAGCTCTTCCATGAGGTCTGGGCAGAGGACACCTGGCAGCAGGACCACCACCTTGGTGGAAGCGGCAGTGGCAGCAGTCCCTCCTCCCCACTGAGGCCCCAGAAGAGCTGTGCACCCACCAGCGGAAGCCAGGGCACTGGATGTGGGAGGCCCTGATCACCCACCTCCTCCAGCACTCGCTGCTTTAGCCTGACTGCACTGCTGCCCACAGACCCCCTGTGCATCCCCAGCACCATGCTCACTGCAGACATGTCTCAGAAGAACACATTTTTATTCCCCTCGCATCAGCCAGAGCCCCCCTCTCCCCTCCCTCCCTAACAAATAGAGCCCCTCTACCACTCACTCCACGCACCAACACTAAAAAACCTTCCTCGTGAAAACGGCATACAATTTCCTTTGTGTGCTGTCCCAGGATGGGGAACGGTGGGGTGAGGTCGACTAGAGGGCAGAACCCAGTGACAAGCAGCTAGTACCCTGGCCTCTGGCTGCTCCTGGCAGCACCTGCTGCCACGGCTCCAGACCCTGCTCCCCCATCTCCTCCTGCAGGCCAATTACTCTGCTATGCTGCCGACCAACCCATGGCGCCAGGGTCAGGGGGTCCAGGGCTCATAGGTAACTAGGATGTGTAGTTTCTCATGCCCCTGCCCCTGCCCTCCCCACAGGGTTCTTCTCTGAGTAGGCACCCCAGGACCAGCCATGCCCTGCACTGCTGCTGCTCCCCAGCATGCCCCTGCTGTGTGTGCCCCAAGCAGTGATGAGCTGTTTGTGCGGACCATGGAGTGCACAACCCACTATACCCTGCTGCTGTTGCTGGCCATGATGTCCCGGGCGCGTATGCACACCTGGTACAGGATCCTGAGCTATGATGGCACAGGGGACAAGCCAGGGCTGCCCCATAACCTCCACTACCACCTGGAGGACTACCTATGGCTGTGCTACACACCCTGCCACACACAGTCAAAAAGAACATCGCTGCTGGCATCAACATGTTCCTTGGCATGTGAGAAGCCCATGCCTATCTAGCTGCGGGGGCACAGGCTGCTCAATAAAGTTTGGCACTGTCTCCTGTCTTCCTGCGTGCTGGGGCATTGGTGGGGGGGACCTGGGCCAGGAGAGTGTAGGTGGGTCAGGAGGGGAAGGGGGGCAGGGGCAGGGGCAGGAGAGGAGCCAGAGGCAGGGTAGGCAGGGTAGGGAGGGCCCTCCCCCCCGGAGTGGGGCACATGATGCCAAAGCTGGTGTGGCTGGTGGTTCCACGCAGTCATGTCTGTTGGTAACAGTGTGTGGATGTGGCCAGAGTCCTCAGATGGTGGGGCACAGTGGGTGAGTGCACAGCTGGGGCCCCTCCCCAGGGAGGAGCTGATGCTGCTGGTGGCCACTGGTGTCATGGCCAGCTGCATCTTGTGGCTGGGGCTGTGGAGCTGTCGGGGCAGGTGCTGGCCTGGGCTCCCTGAGCTGCTGGTGGAGGGTGCAGCTGGGGAGCTGGACAGGACAGGCTGCCAGGCGCCTAAGGGGTCCTCCATGTCATGTGACTGGGGGTGCCAGACCAGCGTGAGGGCTTGGACAGGCCACCTGTGCTGCTATAGACAGCACAGCTGTGGCCTGGATCTGAGGGCGCTAGGATATCTGTCAGTTGCTGCATAAAGAGCATAGACTTAGGCACTCCCAAACTAATGATTGTGGTTGGTGATGGAAGCTTACTGTGCCTGCAAGGCCTTGACTTTTATGTGGCACTGCCACACCAACCAGTCATGCCCGCACTCCTGCATCTGGGCTTTCAGCCCCTCATAGACATGGGTGTTGGAGGGCCTGCCCCACTCGAACTTGCACTGCACCGCCGCCTTGCCCCCACAATGCCATGAGGTCACCAGTCTCCTCCTGCAACCAGTTGGGGCCCCGGGTGTTGAGCACATGTGTGGGCACAGCCGCGGACGAGAAGGACACAATCGTGGGTCGCGCTCTGGCTCTCTGGGCACCCATGCAGCTGTCCCTGTGCTGCCAGGCCTGACCAGCTGTTTGCTGGGCCTGAACAACTGGGGCCCAGTGTCGGACTGCCAGCATGTGGCAGAGGCAATGCCCTCCCGCACCTGTGAGCTCAGGTCAGGCTGTTAGGGTGGAGCTGGCCCCAGATGGAGCTGGCCCCAGCAGCCAGAAGCTCCCTGCAGCTGGGCTTGGGGGCTAGTGGGCCTGGCTGGAGCCTGGAGAAGTCTGCGGGCCTGGATGGCGCACAGCAGTGTAAACCCAGGCAGCAGCACTGGGGTGCAGGCAGGCTAGGGCAGCTGATCTGTGGCCTGGCCAGGGGGACCCAGGGACCTGGAATGGCCTCAGGCTCCCTGTTGCCATGCCCCAGGGCTCTGAGTGCCTAAGGCAGCCCAGCCCTGGGGCAGGAGAGGCTTCCAGAGCAGAGTACTGGGGCTAGCTGCATGCTGGCCCCCTAGTGGCACCTACACGTGCATAACTGCACAGTACAGTAAGAAGCGGGGGGCAAGGGGGGGAGAAGGGGCTACCTGACTACCCCAGATTTATTTTCCCTGTTGTAGCAGTGGGAAGAGGACCAATTCAAGGCAGCCCTCCAATAATTAGATTCTATACCTGGAAACTTATAACAAATTCATGAATTTTTCACATATAGAATCTAATTATTGGGGGGATTGTCTTATATTCAGGGTCATCTTAGATTCAAGTAAATATGGTATTCCGACAGTGACACAAGGCAGATGGTTAAGTTCATGACTTTGATAATGGCTTTATTCGATATGAACTCTTGTAAAGAAAACATGAACTTTGATGGCACCAGGAGGAGCAATACTAGGGATGTTGATTTGTTGGGTAGTGGTGAGACTACCCCTGTTTCTACAGTTAGTGTCTGAAGGCATGATGAGGACATACAAAATGCATCCTAAATACAGGCAATTCTCCTCCTGTATACTTTAAAGTGAAGAATAAACTTCAAGGTTAAAAAAAGCATTTGGTAATCCTCATCATTGAAACAATCAGAGGCAGGGTGACGTAGCTGATATATTTCAAGATAATCATATTTATTATGAGGAGGAAAAGAGTGATAAGGAAAAGGAAAGACACGGCTCAAACTTTGAAAACATCCTCAAACTGGAGGAAAGCACAGTGCTTCTAAATAAATCTGCCCTGTGAAATGGCTTTGCACCAGGGCCCCTAGTTACTATTTAGATTTGGATTTCGGTAACTCTGTCCATCGGGTGCTCCAACTGAAAAGGTAAAACTAAAAATCTATCTTTGCACTAGTCTAATACAGACATTTCAATGCAGAAAAATAGTGAGGCTTTGGGACTTGCAAAATCTGGAATAAAACGATTAGGCAACATTCAGTAGCATCAGACTGCTTTGTTATTGGTAACTCTGTTGGCCCTAGCTCTGGATACCATATAAGGGATAATCACAACAAACATTCAGCACAGAAAAGGCAAGCTTTTACAATATTTTAGCCTGCACTTTGCTTCCACGAGGACCACTGGCATCTGTAATTGAAGATGAGCTAATGAAGAGCACCAGTTCCACTCATGAGCAGGCTGAGATTCCATGCAAAGATCTAGCTTCTTTGGAAGTCCCTCTTTTAACTCAGATCTGTCCCCAAATATCTGACTTAATGAGAGAGAAGTGAAATGTACTCAGCCAGTTACCTGTCCATGCCCTGCATGGAACTTGGGAAAGGGACACAGAAGCATTATGCAGTAAGCAGGATTGACCACCAGCAATGATGCCCAGATAACAATATTCTAGGTGCTCCAACAGCCTGAGGAGGGCTTTGTTCACTTGGGATACACTTAGACTCCTATGTGCTACAGTCAGCAGGAGGGCCCATGTTTGGAGGAGCATTAGATATGCTACAGAATCACTTTCTGCCAACCTGCTGGCTGGCGGCGTGGCTGTGGGACCTGCATGTGGCCAGCTTATTATGTTCCTTCCTTTTTCCATGGTCAGAGTCAGGACAGAATTTAGCCACCAGTGAGTCATAGCAAGAAGGATACAAGATGGGCCATGACTGGGGTTCCACAAATAAAAAACCTCTGGGGTAGAATTCTATTTCCCTTTGGTCATCTAAGTGGCAGGTTTTTAGTCATTTAAGCAGTATTTTGGCACTTCCGTGCAAGGAGAGATTCTGTTTTGTGGGCATGTAACCCTGTACCCTAGTGAGGCAGAAACATCCCCCATTACACATGTAGATACATGTGAATCTGAGCCTGCTGCTTGCATTTAATAGTCACTGGATAAAATGGATGGGTGGAGTGCAATGGGGATATTTCTGCCTTACTAGGAGGAAAGCTCTACATTACAGCAGCACACGTCACTGAGGCATACACTCTGGCAAATCCTCTTTCCTCATACAGATCTCTCTCTCAGCTGTCCAATGACCCAGCTTCAAAAGGAGCCCTGAAGAGGAACTTGACTAATAGCATGAAAGTTAGTGTGCTATATTCAGATATCAGGGCAATTCAGATTTAAGCCCTCACTGAGCAAGGGGTTGAGGAGACTAGAACCTGGTTCTATAATTTGTGGATGAGTGCCATGATAGCTACTTGGCTATAGGGGCTTTCCAAGACTAGTGCCTGGTATCTGTGGTTTTAGGTTGTTTAAATGTTCAGGTCTTAGATGCTGGTACATAGCCACGAGGAGGGCATGCATGTAGGTTCATGCATACCTGGCCACATGCTCAAATGGAGCATCTGGGAGCAATACACTCTGGTATGGTATACACTGGAGATTATTGCTGCGCATTAAGTTAATGTATAGATGCACCCACTGAGTAGTTTCTACATCAAGACAGAGGCATAACGTGTTCTTTCAAGAGCCGGGGCAGAAGGCTGTATGTGTTGGGTGGGGCATGGATTATGTTCACTGCTGTGAGTAGGAGAGGGGAGGAAGGGGAGCAGAGTCTTATCTGCTGTGGCTCTCCTCACTTGTGTGGCACCTGCTTGCTCTGTAGTAGCACAGGCTGGGGCTGCTGCAGCTGAGGGATAGACAGCAGTGAGAGCTCCCTGGGAACTGCTTTTGGTGCCATGCTCATTGATCCCTCCCCTACTAAAATGGATGCTATTTGTCAAGCTTGCCATTTCTGGGGAGATGTCTACCAACACCAATATAGCTGTATTTACCTCCACGGTAAATGCTCTGCACAGAAGTAAGCCCTGTTTAACATACTGGTGAGCGTACTCATAATGTTGAGCAGTACTCATAATGTGAGTGTAAGTATTCCTCATACACATAGTCTCCGTTTCATTGTTTTGTCCAATACTTGAATTGTAACTCATTCATGAAGTGGATTATTTAATAGGGTTAGTATTGTTCCTAGACACCCAGAGAATTATTTTTTGAAAGACTTCTGACTTTAAGCACCGCCCTGTCTCTAAAGAATAATTTTAGAAGAAAACTGTCACATTTAGAACCAACCTTTCTTGCTAATTTGACTAGAAGAAAATAAGTCCCTACAAATAGCAAAACCCTCCAAATGGGAGAGTAATTATCTTAAATTGAGCCTTATTTCTGGTTTTAAAAAATACCCACCCAACCCTTAGAGCATGTGGTGCAGGCTGGAAGCATTAGAGTTAAATACTGGCCTATTTTACATTGAAAGAGAAGGAAATAGGCAGGAGGAAGGAAGGAAGGAAGAGGAGATTAGAGAATCTTACAGATGTAAATAGTCTCAGAGGAGCCACTGTGTCCCAAGGCCTCTCCCCAAGGGAGTTTTTACACCAAAGAATCTGGTAGACTGAATGAAGAATGACATCACTTATTTATTTAGCCAGAGTTGACTGTTTTCTTGAGACATAGAAATAACCTCACACCACAAGCAGTAAATTGTTGGCAAAGTGATAAAGACGTCTGTTTAATTTAAGGTCTTGATAACCAACTAAGTAAATAAACTTGTATTTCCTGGTTTGAGGGTAGGTCTGAAAGTACATGGAAAAGCTTGAATGAAAGAGCTTCAGAGAGTGTTAATGCTGCAGGATAGGCCTGATCTGGGAGTGTTGGAAAGAGGGGGTATATGACTTCTATACTTGATGCTTATTTGAGTTGATGGGAAGCAGGGAGTTGGGGCTACTTCCCTTTGAGATGATGATGATGATTTATTACCGCATTTAAGGTTCTCAACCAGCACTCAGGGCTCCAGATACTGGGCAATGTATAAACTCATAATCAAGAGATGCTCTCCGCCACACAGTGCTTACAACCTAAGGCAGTGGTTTTCAACCTGTGATCTGCAGACCCCTGGGGATCGATGGCATATGTCCAAGGGGTCTACAAAGGTTGACTACTGTCAATCAAAAAAGTATGAGAATACTTATACTTACTATTCAAAGGGGTCCACATTTTCATTCAAAATTTCTAAAGGGGTCCACACCTCCATTAAAAAAATGTTTAGAGGGTTACAAATGAAAAAGGGTTGAAAACTATTGACATAAGGCAACAGCGGCTGCAATAAACAGCAAGGACACACAGATTCAGTCAGATAGTACTGGTCAGCATGTTTCTGTAGACCTTGCAGCTGAGGAGAGTCCCTCGTGAAACCAGTCAAATTTGGATCATAACTGGGATCAAAAAAACAGTAGAGCTGGACAAGCTTTCACATTACAAAATTGGGCCTGAGGTGGGTTACAGGATGATTGCTTTGGGGCAGTTAGACTCTAGACATAATTTAAACATAGTTTCCCTCCATCTGCATTCCCTGCCCTTGCCTAGCCCTCTTCGTCTCCTCCTCCAAGCTATCAAAAGGAACGTTATACTGGGTGCAGGTCTTAAAAGGCATACATTTACCTAGAGAAAAGGCAGGCACTGTGCCCAATCCCCTCCTTTCCCTAGAGAGGTTTGAGCATGGAGTTGAGTA
>NW_017729031.1:116611277-116612424 GCF_001723915.1 Gavialis gangeticus | reverse complement strand
AAAATGGTGTGGGGAACGTATTAGTGACCAAACAGCTATCATGCTGACTGATGTAAATACTCTGCTATAAAAAAAGGCTGATAGCTAAACAAACAAGTTCACTGAGAATAATCTGTAATTTAGAGTTTGATCTAGGTCATCTGGATATTAAAAGCAAATAACATGCAGAACATTGGTTCAATGAATGGTGTGATCATATGCAGAATAAGATTAAGGATTTGAGTAACAGAAACAACTGAGCTTTAGTTCCTGCTCCATTAGTGATACTTTCTGGGCCTTGGTTTAATGAATTATGAGAAAGGACATTAATCAAGAAATGCTTCCTCCTAGAGGTATTGTAGGGAATAAATAATGTGTATATATATTACTTTAGTGATAAAAAGAGCTATATAAATACAACATCTTACCATTATTATGGATGAATCCCTCTAAATGTTAACACAGCATTACAGGAGTACACAGCATTTTGCAGAAACACAAAAAGTAATCTCTGTTCCTGGGGTTACCATGGGATTTAGATATGGCATAGGGAGAGAGGACATGAGACATGGGGGAGTGCAATGGGCAAGATAATTCCCTTCACATTTTCAACATGTTCATGAAAAATTATATTCTTATTTAAATATGTAGCACACTGTGGAATCCTCATCACTGGAAGCTTTCAAGAAGAGTTGGGCAAGCACTAGTCAGGGATAATCTAGGAGTAGCCATGTGTGGACTGCTCTGTAAACAGGAACAGGTAGATTGCTGGGAGAAAAGTTAAGCCACCTAAAGCAGATGGACACTGGAGGACCATGCCCAGTGGGAGGAAAATGAAGCAGAGCTCCACAACCCATTGAAGGGCCCTGTTACACCTTACACCAGGGCTGGGCAATTATTTGGGCCTGAGGGCCCCATAGGGAATGTTGATGAACTGTTGTGGGCTGGGTCAGCACTCACCCTGTCTCCGCCCCCACCCTCCCCCCTGCCAAAACTTACCAAACCTCCCTATGGGGCTTTGGGTGGGCAGGAAGCAGTGTTTGGGAGTGGGATGGGTGTTACGAGGCCAGGATCATGGGGCTGGGTCTTGGGGTAGTGACAAGTCGGGATTGGGGTCTGGGCCAAGCCGCGATCTACTCCCTGCATGCCCTGCCCTATGTGGAAGATG
>NW_017729031.1:116605758-116611075 GCF_001723915.1 Gavialis gangeticus | reverse complement strand
GGGGGGGGGGGGGGGAGGGGCATGTGCAGTTGTGTGTGGGAGGTCTGTCTGGGCTCTAGGTCCCAGGAGCCAGCTAGGGGTGAGGAGAGGGAGGGGGAGGCTGGGGCCACATGTAGCAGACCTTGCTCAAGTGGTATCATCCATGGCTGCCCCTGTGGTGCTCTGTGTGAGGCCAAGCCCTGCCCAGGGCAGCCCATGCCATGCTTTCACACGTGCCTGCTGGACCAGCCCTGGCCAGTGCAGTTTCTGGTGGGGCTATTCCCAGTGCAGTTGCAGCTGCAGCTGGCCAGGTACTGCTGTGCTTCCCTTGTCTCCAGCAGGAGCTGCCCAACTGAAGCTACCTCCCCGCCCACCTGGAGGGGCACAGCAAGAATGAGAGTGGGAGGAAGAGCTGCTGCTGGAGGTGAGAGGAGCAGAGCAGCACCTGGCTGGCTGCAGCCACACCAGGAACAGCCCTGGCGGAAGCTGCACAGAACTGGGGCCTAGGCTGGCAGAGCTGTTCTGTTCCCCTTGCCTCCAGTGGTAGTTCCTCCTCCTGCTTCTGCCCCTGCTGTTCTGCTCCAGGTGGGCAAGGGGGAAGTTCCTGCCCCAGCATGTGGGGCTCCAGTTCCAACTCCCAGCCACCTTCCATCCACTCCACCCACCCAAAGATAGTGGTCATTATACTGGATGGGTGGAATGGGTGGAAGGCAGCTGGGAGCTGAGGCCAGAACCTCAGGTGCTGAGGCAGGAGCTGCCCAGATGAAGCTCCCCCCACTTAGAGCAGTGCAGTGGGGGAAGAAGGAGGAGGAGATGAGGGGAGCAGAATAGCTTGCCGGACCAGGCCCTGGCCAGTGCACACAGCTTTCACTGGGGCTGTTCCTGATACGGCTGCAGCTGGCTGGGTACTGCTCTGCTCCCCTTGCCTCCAGTGGCAGGTCCTTTTCCACTCCTGCCCCTGTGGTGTCACCCCAGGCAGGTGGGTGGCAGGGGGGGAAGCTTCAGTTGGATGGCTCCCACTAGAGGCAAGGAGAAAAGAGCAGCACCTGGAACAGCTCAGCTGGAAGCTGCATACGCTGGTCAGGGCCTGGGCTAACGTGCATGGGTAGGAGCATGGCATAGGCTTCCGTGGCAGGAGCAGGTGAGGCTCAGCCCCATACAGAGTGCTGGGGGGGAAGCTGTGGGCTGGATCTAGTCAGTTGGTGGGCCAGATCTTACCTGTGGGCCATATTTTGCCCACCCCTGTCTTACACTCTGAGCCACACAAATGGTGATCTGTGGTAGGGCTAGCTTGAGTTTGGAGCAGTCACACTTCAGGCCAGCAGGGGCCTGGAGGACTGAAAGGTAAGAACTCCACGTTTCTGGGTTTGCTAGTTTACTACATGGGTCCAGGACAAAAAATACTTTCCCCTCCTGTTGCTACAAGTGTCTGAGGTTTTTTTCACTGTCATCAGAAGTGGGTGTTGGCTGCAGCCAAGGTTAGGAATTTAGACTGGGATCTGCTTCTGCTCCTGCTGGGACTAAAATCCAAAGGCTCATTGATAGAGGGTCTTGCCCCTCTACTCAGGGTAAAACTGGGCTTGTCTACACATGCAGTTAATTTGAAGTTGGCTTATTGCCAGTGGCCGCACTCCCTGCTCAGGTGATGGGCAGTGGGGGTAGGTGGAAGTGCGGTGCCCACCCTGTGAGCGCTGGCCGGGGAGTGCAAGCTCGATTTCCAAGAGCACTGCAGCCGCTTTTGGGAGCAGCGTGGCTGCTCACCAGCTGGTAAGTTTTGCCGCAAAGGGTCCCCCCCCGGGTTAGCGAGATTGACTGTGGGACCCCCCCTCCATTAACGCAATCGGCTGTGCGGGGCATGTGCCTCCCCTGACTAAGGCAGCACCACTTGCCCATGCTTACTGCCCAGTAAAAATACTGCACAGTAAACCTACTGGGGATCATGTTTACATGTGCTCTGTCCTGGGAGCAGATTTGCTCCCAATGAGAGCAGCCTGGAGAGGGCTGTTCCCATGCTACTATGTCCCCCTGCAGCAGCCAGGAACAGCTCTAGGCTCCCTCTGGGTGCTAGCCCAGAGGCTGGCAGGGAACATATACATTGGAAGCTGTCCTGATGTGCAAGGTATGGGAGAGCTGCTGCTGTTGCAGAGCTCTCCTGCCCCTTGCACCAGGGGACAAGCTCTGTGCCCACATCATACTTCTAGGATTGGCAGTGATGCACTCACTAGCACCATGACCAAAGAGACTTGGAGGTCAGGATTGACCACAAAATGAATATGAGCCACCAATGCAATGCCACAACTGGCAAAGCAAACAAAACTGGCTTGCGTCTACTGATGCATCTCAAGCAAGACCCAGGAAGTCATTCTCCCACTTTACTCCTCCTTGGTGAGACAACAGGTGGAATACTGTGTCCAGTTCTGGGCTCTGCAATTCAGAAAGGATGTGGAGAAGGTTGAGAGAGTGTAGAGGAGAGCCATATGAATAATTAGAGGACAAGAGAGCAGGCCTTATGAGGACAGGCTGAAAAACATGGGACTCTTCAGCCTGGAAAAGCATAGGCCTCAGTGGTGACTTGGTGGCAGCCTATAAGTACATAAAGGGGTGTGCATCAGGGAGAATGTCTGTTCACCAGGGCACCCCATGGGAAGACAAGGTCCAACAGTCAAACTCCTGGAAGACCATTTTAGGCTGGACATAAGGAAAAACTTATTTACTGTCCAATAGACCACCCCCAGAGATGGTGCAAGCACCTTCTCTGGATACTTTCAAAAAACACTTGGATGCTTATCTTGCTGGGATCATTTGACCCCTGCTGACTTCCTGCCCCTTGGGCAGGGGGCTAGACCCAATGATCTTATGAGGTCCCTTCCAGCCCTAATCTCTATGAAATCTATGAAATTTATTAAATCTATGAGTCTACATGTGGACTGCGCAGTCACTACTGCATGGTTAATTTGCATTTGCAGGTAGCAAACTGACCCTGCAATTAACTAATTGAATGCACAGTAAGTGTCAGCATGTGGGGTTTTTTGCCTTCCTTTGTAGTGAGACCACAGCCGTCTTCCTTGCATCTCTCCATTTCCATTTTAACATACCTTGCAGCAGCAGGACTCTGATCACCGTTGTCCATCTGCTTTACCTGTGGTAGGTTAGGGTGCTTTTAGTGTATTTGGTCAATCTGCCTTGTAGTTGTGTGATTGAGTTGATTGTGTCATTTTAGGAACAGGTTAGACATGCACTTGTGTGGGATAGTTTGAATGGGGATGACCCTTCCCCAAGCAGGAGTTTGAGTAGATAGATGACCTCCAGAAGTCCCTTCCAGTCCTAATTGCCTATGATTCTATGTTGTTTATGGATATTATCTTCATTGTTTTTCTTGTTTGGTCTTTAAATATTAATTTAAATATTTTTATTTGGCAGAGGACTAGAGTTCTCCTTCACTGGAGAAGAGAATGGGGAGAGAGATTCCATTGGGGCATAAGGTCAGCAAAGGTCATTTCTACTGCGGCTCAGTCCAAACTCAGTCTGACATAAAGTGTGCAGACAAACAGCAGAATCTAGGTCCAGTGGTCTGGAAACATAGCTGTCAGTCATCCACATCCATATGACAGTGTAGCTGACAGTAGATCAGCTTCTCGGTTAGCTGCTAAATGTACAGACTATACATAAGTACAAGACTGTACTTCACAACTCACTAAACATGAGATAGGAAGGGAGATTTTTCAACTTTGCTTTCTGGAAGCCCTGAGAGACAAGGTGCAACAACTTTACAGGCCCGCTACTTCCTTGGCTGAGATCCGTCTACCTGTATTATCAGCCACTTGCATATGCTGTGAGTTCAGCAAGATGGTTAGGTTATTTTAAATTGTGGTTTAATTTTAACGTTGGATCCATTACTTGCCTATTAAGGAGAGTCTCAATTTATTCAAATTTCAGGTTAGAACTGTACAGCATATTCAATTTAAACTCACGCTACATATAAATATATTCCATGTTAATTTAAGCCTTTAGAACATGTTTACCATAGAAAAGCTGTTCTGGGCTCCCATATACTGCACTAATTTGAGTGCTACAAGCTAATTATAAGTTGATGTCATATGGCTAAAAAAATGCACTTTTATTCTTTCTGTGCTTCATGGTGCTGAGCTTCTTGAACTCGTTTGCAGAATTTACAAACATTGAGTCCACTGGGTCAGGACTTTATTGAACAGAAACTCCGTGTTAAAAAGTACAGTTTGTAATTAAAAAGCTAGATCTAATGAAAGACCCCTGGGGCCCTGTCACTGCCAGCAAGATGTTTGTGCTACCTGCTAATTATTTTCTACTGAATAATCAATGGCAAAATTATGTTATATAAAAGTGAGAAATAAAATCACAACAATAACAAATGAACATAAGACAAAAATATAGGGATCAAAAGCTTTCCAGGGCTTGCGAGTGTGGTGGAATTATCTTGTTTTCTCCCTGCTGTGGCTCATTATTTCCACAAGTGGGGGAGGCATAAAGCCTCAGGATTGACATATCTGAATGGTAACTGCTTCCTGAGTAGGGATTTGTAGAGCCAATATTATTTCTGTGAATAAGAACTTACGTATTGCACAGTACTCATCATTATGTCAGCTGTCCCCTCCAGCTACAGTGATTTATCAATGTATTATTTATATTCTAGTAGCAGCCACTCAGGGCCCCGTTTTGCTATTTGCTTTACGTACATATATGGAGAAGCATTCTCTTCATTTACGATTTTACAGTTTTAAACAGATGTGATTTAATATTCACATTGCAGGAGTGCCCAGGAGCTTAAATCAAAATCATATTGTTTCAGTATTCTGGGTGCTGCCTAAAAGAATCTGAAGATGATTTGCCCTAAAGCAATTGCAACTGTAGAAAAATAAAGGAAGTAATTAGCGCTTAGAGTGCCTTAAACGTTGTGTGATTATTTAAGTTTCTTGTGCACAATAGAGCTTGACTAGTTTAAGTGCAAGCTAACATATTGTTTTTTTTAAATCATTTAATTTTACTTTTCTTTCCTCTGGTCAAAGTTTATCAATATTGCTCCTTTTAGAAATAAAAGGAGGTCATTAGCCAGTGACACCTAGGGTACAGACAGAAGTTACATTTTTCACCTGATCAGCTTCCTGAAAGTGCTCTACAGCCATGCTGTGACTCACATGCATGGCTACAGAGCACTTTTGAAGTGGCTGATCACACAAAAAATTAGCCCTCCTCAAAGGAGGTATCAGATGAACTAACTCTACTTCAGAGCACATTAGGGAACTTGTGTTCCCTTGGGTTAATTTTTTTGTACAATCAGGATTGGGCTGATGCAGCTCAGCCC
>NW_017729031.1:116604625-116605548 GCF_001723915.1 Gavialis gangeticus | reverse complement strand
CCCCCCAATGTCAGCAGGAAGCAGTGAGCTGCTGGCTGGGGTTTGCCAGGCCTGAGCTGGAGGTGGGGCAGGTGGATCTGAGCCCCCTCCCCATGCCCCCCTCCTCACCTTGTGCGAACTTGATCCCACTGACCCGTCGTGTTTTATGTGAGAGTTAGAGTGGGGAACTGCATTCAGTTTCTGAAAGACCTGACATATACTGCAGGTTCTACAAAGAGACAGGCAAGAGATCATTCCATCCCAAGATGAGCCCCCAGCTGATGTGCAGAAGGGGCATCTTTCTAGCTTAGCATACCACTTGGAGTTGCTTATACTTGTTCTCAGTAAACGCTGACATAATGGGGGCTTTGTTAGGTTAGTAAGTCTCCATAAATCCCCTTCTAGTTCCGGAGCAGTAGTAGCGAGTACCAGAGTTATATCCTAATCTAAGGCTTAGGCCACAGGTCTCTTCATATGAAAGCACAAAGGAATGAAGAAATAAAAGGAGCAACCTCAGTTATGGTCCCTTGCAACCCCATCATCAGACTGGAGCTGGGTGAAGGCACACAAATCTGCAGAAGAACTAGAGGTACCAACAAGTTTCCTAGCCATTCCATTTGTCATCTGTGATCAGAAATCAACAAGAAGTAGTCATGAGCAGGAATGGCATGCGATTTCTCAGAAAGCCTATGACAAGTTCAGTAAGGGAATGCAGGACTTCCAGAACATGAATGGACAAGGGTGGGCAATTATTTTGGCTGGAGGGCCACTTAATGAGTTTTGGTGAGTTGTTGAGGGCTGCAATGGTAGCCTTGCCCCTTGACAGGTGACCCACCCCCTGGTCACCATTTTGGGACCAGAAATCCTGCCCCTAAGCATTGGTCTTTGCTACTGAAAGTCCCTCCCCTTGCCCCAGAAGTACTCCTTGGGCTGGGGGGGGGGAG
>NW_017729031.1:116587260-116604582 GCF_001723915.1 Gavialis gangeticus | reverse complement strand
AAATGGGGAAAAATCCCAAATCATATACTAACCCCCCCCCCAAAAAAAAACTATCTACTATAGAACATTTTAATTTTATTTAAAAATATTTTTCTCCTGATTTATGTGTGTGTAGTGTATCTAGAAGCAATTGCATAATAGCTCAAAATACAGTCTTACTCTCGTATGCTGTGTGTGTTAGGATGTGGAAATGGTGGGTGGGGGAGTGGTGTGGAGGGGTCTGGGTGCAGGGTATGTCATTAGGGTTGGGGAGTGTGGTGGGAGCTGAGACTGTATGAGTGATGGGGGGTCCTTGGAGTCCCTGGAGTTGCATGTGGTGGCAACAAGCAGCCAGCCCTGCTTGGCCCCATAGTGCACAGCTCCCTGCACTCCCACCCCAATCCCTGGCCACACATGGTGGCTGTGAGTGGGGCCAGTCCAACCCAGCTCCATAACCACAGCTCCTGCACTCCTGCAGTATGCAGTGCCAGCCCAGCCTGGCCCCATAGCACACAGCACTTTCTTATGGCTGCCTACCTCAAAATAAAGAAATGCTTCAACTTCGATGACTCAGCTGTCACTCACATTCTAATATTATAAAAACCTTAATCTGTCTGTCCGTAACCCTTTATTTGCACTCTGGTTGGTTGTCTGCAACAACCAGTGTGCTCCAACAATGTTTCAGACAGGAGGTGGCGGTGGAGTGCAGGCATGTTGGCGGGAACAGAGTGGAGGGGCAAGACTAGCACACTGGCCTCCCTCCCCCACTGCTCCTTGGAGGTGGCAGTGGTGAGTGGAGTGGCTTTAGACCCCAGGTCTGATGCGGCAGGGGGGGAGGAAGGGGAGGGGAGGAGTGAGGCCTGGCCTGATGTGGCAGGGGAGGGGGAGGAGGAGTGGGGCTCCTCCCCACTCGCCCCCCACACTGCCATTCTTGATGGGCAATTTGCTAGTTATATAGTAAATAAGCATACTTATTTGCATATTTTTTCAGTGCATGATAGTTTTTCAACAAATACTATGATTTTGTGCTTCCAAGATGACAATTTCATATTTAAGACCTGTTGTGATGAGTGGGACTGCCCTCCAACAAGTCACAGTGCTGGTCACCCACCTGTCTTTGGGCAAGCTGCCCTCCTGCTCATCTGCCACGTCTTGTTGGTAAATAATTACGTTGTTAGTTAGGCAGGAGGCTGCCCTTCAACTGCCCTGATGACAAGGGCCAAACGTATACGCTCCAGTCTGCCTTTATACGTATCCCATGCCTCGCAGATGGTTCTCATGGCTGTGCAATGTCCCGGCCTGAGGCCGGGCCCAACTCAGCACAGTGTTGAGCCTCCTCCATTCTGCCCTGTTACAGGACACACACACACTGCCTGTCTCACAGCACCAGCTCTCACCCAGTCTCTATCATGCCACCCTCTTTGGGGCCACACTCATACTGCCCTACTCATGGAGATCCTTGGGCTTCGCTTTTCACCCTTCAGTCAGCCCTGGCACAGTCTTTCAGGCCTCTCCCGTGGCCCTCGCCTCAATAGGACTGAATAATTCACAAAACACTAGGCCAACTCCGCCCTTCGTCTCATGCCAGATATAACACCCCAGCTGCTCCCCTCAAGGTCTAATGACACCCCCTGTTTACTAATCGCTCTCACTCTGCTGCCTTTACCAGCTTTAGGCCCACTTGCGGCCTCAGGCACCCTAAGGCTTACGTGGACCAAGCCGACTCCTCTCCCTGGGGCCTCAATTCACTCGGCCTGGCACCCAGTCTCCTGGCTGAAGGCACACACTGGACCTAACTCCCTTGGCCTACCACCCGGCCTCCTGTCTAGAGGCGCACACCAAGCCTTCCAACTCTCTCCCCTCTTCTCGCCCCTTCATGGAGCTCACAGGGTCTTTCACCCAACAGGCTCAGGTGCCCCTTGTACAGACATGCCAGGCCCCTACTACCCTCTCTCCAGGGTCTTACACCCCTAACAAGCTCAGGTGCCCCACGTGGGCATGCCTGGCCCTTCTTCCCTCCGATGTTACAGTAATCCACTGGATGGTGGGAGCACGGATTTAGGTGCCCCAACATGCCTTACATCAGGGAGGTTCTCAGTCCTGGCATTGAAGTAGCCCTGCCCCACCACCAGCAGTCCCACCAGTTCTCCCTATCCTGGCAAGCTGCACTTTCAGGTCATGTCCAGGATCAATGAGGCCTCCTCCTTCCCAACAGCCTCCCCCTTACGTCTGAGGTGTCCCTGAGCAGCAAGAGAGCCAGGTGATACTGCTTGCTTAACTGCTAGAAGCCAAATGCTCACTCTTTCTAGCTGGCCTTTGTTTGAAAATGACCATCCTCATCAGGCACCTGCTGGCTGCCTGCCTCAGTCCTTAAGGCGGCCACCCACCTTCCCCCTTAAAATGGTTCCTAAGGGAGAAGCTTCTCCCTGCTGCTCACAGGCAGGCTGACTCAGAGTCTGCAGTGGCCCCCAAGTGACGAGCACCCCACTGGTGCTCCACCACACACCTGCCCCAGGAGAATGACTTCCCAGGGTATCTCCAGGCTGCCCTCCATGCTATTTCACCTTTATGTGCCTAAGTGGCAATTGTATACCTGCACAACGGCAATTTTTAGCCCTAACATGCAGTTTCCACTTGTGACAGAATAGGATCACCCAAGTACCTGCTGGAAGTGAAACAGAAGAGGTGGGCCACCCCACTTTTTAACCCAATAGTCTAGTGATTAGACCACTTGCCCAGGGACCAGGAGACCCAGATTTTATGCCTGGTACCCAGAGATGGCTTGAACTTGAATCTCTTACTTCCCAGTAAAGAAGGCCAACTCTAACCAACAGACTATAGACTAGGCATTGCCCACAGTACTCTATTGGGCTCCTCTTGAAGCTGGCCCACTGAACAGCCAAGAGGGAAAAATGTGTGGTGCCAAGAAGAGGCAAGCAAGTAGGAGGGACAGTAGCATAGTGACATCAATGCTTCCTGAATTGGATAGGGGCCTTGGATTCTGGGACCAGACCCTAGTCCTAAGTGGCTAGAAACTATCCCACTGCTGTCTAGCCAATAAACAATTTCAAATGGTTAAAGTTTGTATCAATGAAAAATCCAAGATGCAAAAAAGCTTTAAAGGGCAGAAGCCAGGGTCCATTGGTCTTTAGGCCAGCATCCATCTAGCTGAGCAGCTTTCCCTTAAGTCGGCTTGTTTTCCTTGTGCCCACACTCTGTCACCAGCACCCTCCTTCCCCACCACCTCAACTCTTGCTGACAGTTTTTTTCTCACTAAACTTTTGAGACTATGTAACTGTGGTTCTGCCTTCTGAACATGCTCAGAAAAGAAGAACCAGACCCATGTAACTACATAGGTGCAGATAGGCTCTTAACTGTGTGTAAGAGCAAAGAACTGCACTTACCCATTTAGGCAGCTGAAGGTGAAAAGGAATTTAGCCCAGGCTGTAATGTGGTGCTAATATCTTCACTCGGACAATTTCAAGATACTGAATAAGTGCTCAGGTACAGGTTGTCTTGGGGGAGGCATCTCAAAGGAGATCAGGGTGGAAGATGTGATGAAAGGAAAAGCCTCAAAGATGGAAGAAGCCTGAGAGGCAGGCCCATGAGCACAACTTTTGTATGGTCCCAGACCTTAAGCTGTATATCCCACATTTTGAACCAGGCCTGATGTTTTAGAAGTATCACACTAGACAGTGGGAGGCAAGTCACTATGAAGGCCAGTGCTTTAAAAAATGATCACTAATTCTAAATGTCTCTGAGGCTGTGTGTCCAGTTTTGAGATACTGAAGCCGGATTTTTGGACATGCTGGACGCATACAGCTCAAACTGACTTCACTGTAAGTTGCAAATGCTCATCCCTACAACTTAGTGTCTTAGATTTGCCACTGAAGAAATGAAGTGACCAAAATCACAGATGACCTCTGAAAAATTTGCCTCAAGTGTCCAGCAAAATCTGTGTTCAATTTTCATACCAAGTACAGAGCACTATTCACTGGGCTTTCATGTAAAAATGCTTTCTCTGCTGGCTATATCAGAAGACCTGCTCATCTTTACTACTGAATTGAATGTGTAGCAAAAGAGGTGCACGTAGCATGCATTCTGGGCCCAGTCCCACCCTCCTTTGGGTAACACTCCCATATTCATTAAGGAAGCTGACTTGGCTCTCTGAGGGTGGACATCAGTCTGCTACTTCTAAACATGTTAGAAGTTCAACTTCTGCTTGGTTAGTTACTTGTGCGGAGAATCATAGAATCATAGAAAATTAGGGTTGGGAGGGACCTCACAGGGTAATGTAGTGAGTCCAAACCCTTGCTCGAAGCAGAAGCATCCCCAACTATATCATCCCAGCCACTGCTTTGTCTAGCCATGTCTTAAAAACCTCCAGGGAAGGAGATTCCACAGTTTCTCTGGGTAACCTGCTCCAATGCTTTACTACCCTCCTAGTGAGTAAGGTTTTCCCAAATATCTAACCTAAACTTCCCTTGCAGCAACTTGAGACCATTGCTTTTTGTTCTGTTATCTGCCACCACTGTGAACAGTCCAGCTCCATCCTCTTTGTAACCACCTTTCAGGTAGTTGAAGGCTGCTTATGAAATCCCCACTCAGTCTTCTCTTCTCCAGACTAAATAAGCCCAGTTCCCTCAGCTGCTACTCATCAGTCACATGCTCAAGCTCCCTAACCATTTTTGTTACCCCCAGCCAGACCCAGTCCAATTTGGTTCTTTGGGTAAATCTGGTACAAGCTTCCCTGACTTTATGCGGGTTCTGTATCTGCAAATTTGCTCGTATGCCAAAATTATACCAAAAATTCATCATATGCAAGGTAAATTCACTGTTATGCAATCGGTGTGGTGAAAGCCTACAGTAAGCTGCTTTGTGCGGTGCATTGTGGGAGTGACACACACCAAAATATAGTCCCCTGTGTGGATCTGCGCTTCTCGCTTGTTGTCTGCAACACGTTTCTGTAGTTGCCACTAAACATTTACCACATCCCCGTCCTTGTGTGTACTGTCTGCTGTTGGTGAGTACCAAAATTGTTTTGTAGAAGTGGTAGAAGTGAATCTAGGGGTTAGTACCTTGGAATGTATCCCTATTTGTTACATTGTAAAGTGGGTTCCCTTTATGTGAATTTGAGTTATGTGCCATTTTCCAGGAACGTGTAAAGTGAGGGAAACCTGTATCTGTTATTAGACCGACCAAAATAGTTGAAAAAATTCTTCTTTGCAAGCTTTTGGGCACAAACACCCTTCGTCAGGCAGAGGGAGCATCTACAGTTGTTTTGCGCTCTCCTGGATGGGCTTTCTTTGGTGGCTTTGTCAGCTAGTGAATGGCTGAATCAGGAAGTACCATTCAGTGGGAGTAAGACTGAATTCTGCTGAACCTGTTTAGTTGGGGGGGGGTTTAGAGAAGAACAAAAATAGATTGAAACATCAGTGAACTCCTTCGCTGGTCAGACCATGCTTCTCCAGAGTGGGTGTGGTACACTAAATATGGCGGCTTAAACACTGGTTTCCCCTAGAGCCCTGTCTCAATTCAGGACCCGATGCCCTACAGCAGAGAATAGTAGCTCATTAATTGTATCTACACATGATATTAAGGTACCTGAATAAACTCTGACACAATTTGTGCTGGAGTTTAGTGCTCCTGGGCGCACTGTCTTCATGTGCACTTGGGACCACAGCACGTTGAACAGGGGTGGTGCAGCCCTGGCTGGCAAGGGTCCGGGGATCAACCTGCCAGCCCAGGGCTGCTCTGCCTGGCTCAGTGTCAGCTAGGACACAAGAGTGCTACGATGCAGGGCTAGTTGTCAGGTAGCCCCTGCACTGTAGTACCTTCATGTTGCAACCAGCTTGGTCCCCATCTACACAAGCATTGTGGTGGAGTTATGTACTCCTCCACAGGATAGTACTTATATTTGGCAGTACTATCCTATGGCGTTGTTAATTAATTTACTCCAGCCAAATAGTTCTGCACAAGTAAACACTGATGTTTTACTGTGGAGCTAACTACGCAACTCCATAGTAAACATCTTGCATAGATGCATCCATTGGGTAAAACCAGACCCAAAACTATGCTGTGATTCACAGGAATGTTCAATAATAGGAACAGTTTTCAAGCCAATGGCACAGTTGGAACTGAAGAATTTGTTTCTTAGATTCAGATGTGCTGCTACTGTTTTTTGTTTTTGATTATTTTTTATAACAAACTTCACACAGGTATTGGATCCAGTAGCTGGTCTTGGTGACTTTGCAGCAGGCCAGCCTCGTACTGTCTTTTAAAAAAACAACATAAGTCTTTCTTGTAATTATTCATTATCACTACTTTATTAACAATATATTTAAAATCTGAAATAACAGATTAATATTTAATAAGTAGTATTACTCATTCTCTACAAGAAAAACAAGTTTGCATAAATAATTTATGTGAGAAAATAAATATGTAATTTATTCTTCGAAACGATAGCTTTTCTTTTCAGATTCTGGTCCCATTTAAAATAATTGCAAAATCTACCAATGCTGCAAAACGTCACATCTTATATGATTTTAGCATAAATTCTACACAGAAAAGAAGAACAATGAGGAACAGTTTTCCACCCAGATTTTGAATTATGTAATACTGTGGTCTGTAATTCTATAGCATATGTACAGCACATGAATATTACCTTTCCAATAATGCTCTGTAATGTAAAAACACAAACATGTATGAAAGATGTGAAGCTATTTAAAGGAAAGACACTATCAAACTAAACTGAGTATACTATAGACTTCTCAGAAGGAATTCACTGGCTTTAAAATTAGTGAAAGATCACTCCAATGGGGAACCAGTACTTTTTCCTCAGGCCCTGCCATACCCAGTCTCATCACACAGAGTATGTCTAGAGGATCAATACTTTGCAGAAAAAAGGACATACATTGACATCTCAGCTTTGATGTTTAACTCTGGTTGCTCTGAAGGGGAGTAAGGAAAATTGTTTACAGTTTTCTTCCCTTTGGACCTCACTCTAACTTACTCACCTGTGGCACAAGTAGTTTGAAAAAAACTGTACAAAAATATGCATCACTATATGTATCTGTTTAGAGGACAAATACCATAGAATTATTTGGGTTGGCAGGAGTCTTTGCTGGGTTACCTCCACCGCCCTGCTCTTTCCTAGCAGAATTGGTTTGATTGTTCCTAAAACCTAGCTGGTGATATCAGATCTCAACCTTGAATCAATTGACTCTGCTGTAGTCTAATAATAGAAGTATTAAATGGATTGCAGTCATGTTCCGTGGATTGGAGTTGGGATCACAAGTTTCATGTTCCATCTCTCAGGCTTAAAGAGATGATTGGAGACAAAGAAATCTATTGGGATTTCTCAAAGCTTGACTATTTCACTAAATATTTCATTTACTTAGCTTACTATTGCTACTTCCTAAAACTGTGTCAAGGAGTGTTGACTCTGCACCTTTTGCTTCCCTAGTCTTCTTGCCCTGCATGACAGTGCCTGAAATAGTTTAAATGTCTTTTGATGCTTTGCTCACATAAAGTGGAGATAATGACCTCTCACAAAGTGTAACACATGCTACAGACATCATGTTATCTTTGCTTTCCTCTGCCTTTCTCAATGAACAAACCACACCACCCCATGCAAATTCCAAGAGTAACTCTACTCTCAGACTGAATGTAGGTGCTGCTACGACCAGCTCAATTTATCTTAATTCTGTCATCAGACCATGGCTGTTAGAATCTAAGTGAGCCCTTGACCCAACGTTGCAGGAGGAACTGGATTCCACTGCAGTCAGTACCTCATTCTGGCCTGTCTGTCTGTGACATGTGGTGTCATACAAACTATCCAGAGCTGCTGGGCTGTATATCTTAGAGAGGGCCTTCTAATACGCATTTTCTAGCTCAGGTTGGTTGGATTTGCTACTCCTGGCTCGGGAGAGACGAGGCTTCTTGTTCTTCTGAGGCCTGACGGTTTCCTTCCCAAAGTCCTTGAGCTCAGATTGGTTGTGGTAGCGAGTGTAGCGTTTACATTTGCATGCGGTGACAGCTCGGAATTTGTAAGTCCGAGTCTCTTCCCCGGGACAGGTCAGCTGGATGCGCTGAGTGCGAGTGTGTGCAGGAATGCAGCGGTAATCCAAAGCATTCTGGCGCCACCATTTTCCTCTACCAATGGAGTTAGGGAGGAGGTGGGAGGGGACACACTGGCCTGAGCAGACTAGTTCCTTGATGGGTTTGATGCTGCGGCAAGCCCCATCAGTGACATGATGGGTGATGCGCAGCTCTCTGCAGCTAAAATCTGAGGCATCTGCAAAGAAGAAATAAACCAGTTATTAGGTTATTTTCTTTTCCATCCCTTCATACTTATCCTGACAAGGCAACTGCTCACTGTACCTCAGCCAGCACTTTTACATCTAGAATAGTAATAAAACACACCAGATAGGTAAAGTTGATAAGGGTCATGTGGAATGCTCCCCTCTACTCTAGTAAGCTACACAACAAGAAAGAGAACAGCTAGTAGGGAGCATCTACTCCTCTAAAAACTATATCAAAAGTGATGGCATCAGACAGAAACTGATCAATCCAAAATAGCTCTAAACCAAACTCTGAGTCCAAGTACCCTAGAATGATTTGAGATTTTTTTTGTAGTTCAGTTTCTGTATAAATGAGAGACTAAGACCTGCAGGGCAGCATAGGAAAAAGACACATCCATTACTACATGGAAAATTAGAGAGGCTAGAAAGAAACCATTGGAGTTAGCTTTCATAGACCCCTCTTGGAATCAGTGGAGTTGCTCTGCTTGTTGCATCCAGGTATTTTAAGTCAAATTTTCAGGTCTTAAATTTTCTGCAGTTTCTTAGGAACTGTCATACATTTGCACAGCACTTCACTGCGTGGCTGCCACTTACGTAGATGTACCTGAGCAGGCTAGAAACCTGCTTAGTAAGAGTAGGGTTACAAAGTTTCCACAGCATCAGAGAGCTAAGCACAGGCTAGCTACTTGAGCATTTACCCTTGCTCCGGTGTGTTTTTCAGCCTGAGGTATGGCAACACTGTCATAAAAACTCAAACAAGTTAATTTAAAGATGCTATCATACAATATAGACATCCTCTGATTCTGAGGTATGCCTCCTGGGTGCATCTACTCACGACACTAAATGCGCAGTAGAAGAATTTTACTGCACATTAGCATGTCACAGCGAAAGCCATGCTAATGCACAGTAGAATTAATTTACTGTGCATTAGTGTCACTAAAAGACCGTGTGCTGGCACTACTGCTTAGTAGTGCCAGTTACAGCACATTGAGTTAGTACCTGTTATTACAGGTACTAAACTTAATGCATGGTAACAACGGTGCATTAATGCACATGTAGACATGCCCCCTGGCCACGTTTACACAAGACGCTGACTGCATGGCAGGAGGTGTGATGCGAAGCTACAGCACTGTAGTAATGAGCTCCAGTGCAGGCAAGATCATCTAAAAGCCATTCGGCAATGCTACTGCGCAGTAACTCCAGTTATACAAGTATTTGTTTATACAAGTATTAAATGACTGCACAGAAACAACAGCACAGTCAGCATCTCATGTAGATGCAGCCCCTGAGTAGTAGAACTCAGGAGGGATAGCAAAACAGTGGGGTATCTAAAGCCAGCTTTGCACTGTCTGAATTTTAGGTCCTTTCAGAGGCTACTCTTAAGTATGCACTCTCAAATACTCATCTGCGTGCTGCTTCATTAGCCCAGATTAGCAGGAATCCAGAGCACCTGACAAGCCCCCTTCTGCCTCTTGGTATATCCCTGAGTCAGGGGCAGTGCAAAGGGACAGCAGAGGGTTGGTAGATGCCCCAAACATCAGGGAAATTCCAGGAGATAGCAACAGTTACTAAAGAGTTCCTACCTCTCATGGAACCTACCAACTCACCAATCATTTGGTATTTTAGGTCTCTTTTTTTCTGCACACCCACATCATTTTCTTCAGACACACAGCTGCATTTTCTTTCTAATTATAAATCTTGCTGGATTTTTGCTTTTGCCTTAATGAAAAGCCAGAGCAAAATGAAATCGTAGATATCTTGAGATTTTAGTTCTAAATATTTAGGAAAGCTTTCCTTTCACGGGCCCACTGGCGACGCGTAGGGGGTGCACACAGGTGCATGTGCACCCCCTGTGAAAAGGTGCCATTGACACTGCCAGCGGCACCTGTGGGTAGTCACCGTTTGCCACCCCCCACCCTTGCTGCCAACATTGCCAGTGGCATCTGTGGGCAGTCTGCAGTCGCCACTGGCTGCTGCCACCGCTGCCAGCAGTGTCTGTAAGTGGTTGCCAACTGCCAGTTGGTGCTCGCCATGCCCACGCCTGCCTCTCCCGCCACCTGCGGGAGCTCCCCACTTGCTGCTGCCATGCTCCCGCCTCCGACAGCACCGCCACCACCTGCAGGAGCTCACCATACCCTCCCAGCCTCCAGGTGCACACGGCGTTCATGAATGGGCCACAGTACTTTCTAGTAAAATAAATGCATCCAAACATTAATTGTCATCAAAAGCTGGAAGAGCACAGCCTCCCAGAAGGGTTCTTTCTGCATTTGCAAAGCTATGTCCTTAGCTAGCAGATATGTCTGAAATATATAGAAATTGATTTGAAAGACTAGTTAGCAAGTAAGACCTTGAGCTTCTTCTATATAAGCATATTTTATTCCTTTCTTTTAAGCAAAATAAATATAGCCAAAAACATTTTTTTTTCCGTAAGAATGTAAATATGTTGGAAAGATACAAAACTGGACTTTTAGAGAAAGGTCAGCTTCTGTGCTGTCCACATTCTCCCTGCTGTGAGAAGGTACTTCCCTGGCAAGAACATCAAAGGAGAGCTTTAACTGACTGCCTGAAGTCTTAACTTGACAGGGTGCTAAATATTATTTAGGCGTGTTTCTATCAATGAACTTTGAAGGATTTTCTGTTCCGCCAACATTTTTTTTACCCAAGAAGGATTGGGTTTTTGGATATATACCTCTTCATTCAGATATGGGCCCTGGTCCTTTAAACACCCAGAGAAGTATTGCAGTTGGTTTTATATTCATGTAACTATGGACTTTGGCCTTCCTATTTTAGACATTCTAAAGGCTGCATTAACCAGATTAAATGAGAATTGGTATAGTCTTGGGGCTATCATGTGATATCAAGACTGTATGGATTTAGTCACACAGGTTAATCAGCCTTTTTACACTCATGTACTTTCTGAGCATTTAAGAAACTACACTTTGAATTTGTAAATGTTAATAGTTCTGACACTGGTCTCTTTTGCCATCACAGTGCCTGGGCACATACTGCTATGTTCAGAATTCACAGAATATGCCTCACTGGGCGTGTCTACATTTGCACTAATACACCTCTTTTAATGCACATTAAATTTAGTACCTCTGATGTGAGATACTAAATTAATGCATATTAGGTTGTGCTAATGTTCAGTAGTGTAATTGAATGCTTTTTCATGACACAGTGTGCAGTAAACTTTTATTGCGCATTAGCGTAACGTCATGGTTTTTTATGTGATGCTTTAAAGCACAGTAAAATAGTCTACTTCACATTAAAGCACATGTGTAGATGCACCCACTGTGTGCTGTTTCTGTAGAGATATGTGTTATTACATGCTGCCACAGATGGGTTCACATTCTCCAGGTGAGGGCAACACCTGTTAGACTTTAGTTTTGATTCTTCCAATTAAGGACACTGATACACTGGCATAAGAGCATGGCACACCTTGACTGGACCCCAGATACTTCTTTGGGATCACTAGTGAGCTGAATAAATAGGAGTTTCCTACCCAAGGGCAGCAGGGAAGAAGATTGTAAAACTCCTGGATGCTGAGATCTTCTCAAAATTAATACCTTCCTCCCACCAGCTCCTCCTTTGAAGATGTTTGGCCCGTCAGAGGCTAGAAGACTGAAGGACCTCTTATTAGGAGAGCAACCAATGCTAGGTTGGTGTGCAAAAGTAGTAGGGAGGGGCTGGAGGGAAGGTGTGAAGTTTTGACTTCCTCAGAAATGTTGCTTGCATTTTTAAGGGTGTTGTTTTTTGGTCCCACATATGAAATGATTTTGGGGGAAATCTCAACCCAGTTCACCAACCAGTAAATATTCCCATTTGCACTTCTGGTACTGGCTAGTCTGTTCATTGGTGGCCACAGCAAAGAGGCTAAATGCCCTACCTGTCTCTAAATATTCCAAGTTAGGGTGTCAGGCACATTAGCTAGGGCAGTCTGTGGGTAATCTGCCTTGGTGCTATTTCTCCTTTGAGATGAAATGCGTTCCAGTCTGTAGGGGTCTATCCAATAACTTTTACCAGTATGGCATTTACTTTCAAACTGCTTTTTCCCTTCGTGCTGCTTATGGTGACTTCCCAAACTACACCCCAGCAACTCTAGGCATTGGTGTGTTGAGGCCCTGGTGTTGTCAGATAACTAGTAGGATGTTACTGTGATTCTTCAGGGGTGTCTCTTGATGCTGTTGGTTGCATCTAAGGTGCAAACAGTGTCTTTAAAGTGACAATCCTACCAAACAGAGATCTACCCTGAAAATAAGCACTGATATATTTGGATATAGATTCTCTCCATGATACCTTAAAAACTGCTAAAAACCAGCTTCTGCTGGCCACTGAAGTCCAAGGGATATAAAGAGCAGCACATTCCTCCTCAGTGCAGTCTCCATTCATCAAATTGGCTCTGAGCTAAAAAGCATCACTGTCATGTTTTTTGCTATGTAGTTAACAGCTTTTATTCACATCTGTATTCCGTAACCAGTTACCCCTTCTAATTTCAAAGGAAGAAGGATTACTCTAGATATATGTTCACGGTCTTTGTAGCCTGACAAATATAGTAAATCATATCAATCAGTGACATCACTGGCTGGTGTTATCTGACAAAAATATCACTTCTCCAGATCTTTTGTTTATACCAATTCAGTGTAGCATTACACTAGCTCTAACTATAGAACCCAAATTATGTAGAGATACTTACTTCTGATAATTTTATAATTCTAAATTTCAACCAGAATTTTGAAAAAGCCACTATAACTTCTCTATCAGGGCAGATGTTCAGATGCTACCATGAAGAGGGCCACATAAGGTGATAAGTATATATCACAAATATACTTGTCATATAGATAGTTAAGTAAATATAGATAGTTAAGTAAATGTGAGTGTTAAACAAACAAGCTTATTTCACCAGTAGATAATTTGTGCTATCCAATTTTGATCGCCCATCCCATTGTCTGCTATGTCATTTCTTAAACACAAGTTTGAATTCCCTTCAACTACAATGTCAGCTCAATGCCCAGTAATACTTCATCAAAATACACACTCATGCTTGTTTACACAACTCCCCACATAAAGTATGTGTGTGAGGTTTTAATACAATAGTAGAACATCATTATTCTTACCATTAGGGTCCAGAGACTGCTGTGGGTGTCTTCCCCCATGTTTTGCCTGGTTCATTGTGTTGTTATTGTTGCTGTAAGCCTGCTCCATCGGTGTTTCCGTATTTTCAGTGAGATCTGGGATGATTTCTGTAGCATCGTTCTTAAAAACTTGCCATCCTTCCACTAAGCGAAAGGCAATTTGGATCAGGACACAGACAGAGCATGCAGCCCGAGAGATCTGCATCGTGGGAAGCCGAGAGATGAGCCTTTCAGCACTCTCACAGTCTCAAATCCCAGGCAAAGGCAAATTATTCTCCTTTTTAAAATCCCTTTTAGAACCAAGCCAGCCAATGAGTATACAAAGTGGGAAGGGCCAGACAACAACTCATTCATCCCAGCTTTGTCACTGAAGTCTAGGAGTGAAATACCAGACGGGGGTGGTTGATCCAAAACATTCTAAAACTTTTCTTCACATATTTGGAAAACGTTACAGAGGTTCCAGTCCTGTGCCAGGCACTAGTGCTGAATGACAGGCCTGGGATAAGTTGCACACTTACAATTCTCCCTGCAGAAACTTCTATCCAATGCTTTCATGATTTAACCCGCTTCTTCTTCCACCTTTGATTCTTTTGTTCCTGGGATTTTTAAACATGTTAAGACTACTTTTCCTGGAGAAATACAATTAAAAAAATAATGATATAAGCATAATTAGAAACTATAGCTCAAAATTCATGTTCCCAGTTTCTCAGGGCAAACATTTTTATGGCTTCAGACAGGAGTTTCAAGTTTTGTTTCGCAAATGTGCTAAATAGCCAAGGAAGAATTTATCTTTGGAAGGGGAAGAAGCTCTTTAAACATTTTTCTTGTACACATTTCATTTGTTTTTGCCCTAAAGTTCATATGGTATATTAGCTGAAATAGGTAGACAGGCACTGGGGTGTTACATATTCTGCTGCCCAGTAGGATGTTTCTCTCATCTTACCTTTACTCTCAGTTTGCTTACACCCTGTTGGACACACTACCATTTCCACTAACACGTGATATATGTATCACTATAGTATACTTGCTTACTTTTCAGCACAAAAGGGTGATCAAGCTACTGTTTAAAACTAGGTCCTCAAAGAAAACAAGAGAAGGGGTAATATTGTGATTAAAGACCCATCTCTGCCACAGTTTTTTTTTTTTTTGTGAGGATGTGGCAATTGCATCATCTCAGAGCCCTAGGACTATAATACTTCTTTAGCATAAATGAGTGAAGAAAGAATAAACATGTTAATGTTTGTAAGATGCTTACAAACAGTCGTGAAGAGATCACAGGTGGAAACAGATGTTTTAACCAAAAGTTGAAGTGTATGACAAGCTTCTGTGAGCTTTTGTTTGTTGAAGAAGTTGTTCCTGGATCAGCTCATCCTTGTGAAAATATTTATTTTAGAACAGATGCAAAGCGTGAAACTGAATTCCACTCTTTTAATGATTGTTCGCAGTGTCAACAGCAGCCTTCATTACCTGACTATTATCTTCCGACCTACCTGTCTAAACATCCCAAACAGGTGGGTTGTCTGGTTTTCCCTCCCTTTGCAGGACTCATCACTTAAGGTTTGAATTCCATTCTGACAATTCCCCTAGCCTAGCAAGGAAAACAGGTGTTGCCAAACTTAATACATTAAATATTTGGAGCAAATTCACCCTTGCTGTAACCCCACTAAAAGTAATGGTGTTAGGGCAATGGCAAGGATACTTAAGAAGTCCTTTTCTACCACCTGCCTTCCCACCCCTTACAAAGAAGGTCATTTTACGTAATATCCAGTTCTGATTTAGTAGCATCTACCATATTGTGTCTGTCTCACTCTTTCACCCAAAGCTATACAGTTTGACATCTCAGGAGTCTTCTTTTCCCAGATATTCCTCTGAGAATTTAAAAACAGCAGTTGCTGATGCTGCATAGAAATCCACCTCCTTTTCCCTTTCCACCCTACCCCCACACCCAGCCAATTCCCTTCTGTTTTTACAGATGAATGCAGTATGTAGTTTTACTTATTTCCTTCATACATGAAGCTTTTGTGCAGAATTTATCAGAAAATCATTCACTGATAAGTACTGTCGCCAAACAATTCTTTCTGGAGGTTTAAATAAACATTCCAGCACTACTGTTTCCTTTCCCTCTATAAACAGAAGCCTCTGCTCTGATTCTCTTTCATTAATAACTTCCTCTAATACTCAAAGCAATTAATGCAGAGCCCTGAGATTTACAGGAAGTCCAACTAGTGATCTGTTGTCACAAAGGGAGGTGCTTTTCCCTTGGAACTATGCCTGTTGTGGACTCACAGGTAGCATATGTACCGTGCATACAGTCACTTTCAACATCCCCATATTGCCTGTACCCATACTGATTTCTGCAGGATCCCAAGTGCAGACCCACTACAGGACTGACATGTAGAAGCTGGTGTTCGGGCAAGACAGTCTCTTTAGCACACTATGCACCCATAATGCCATGCCAGCAGAAAAGAATCCGGGGGTTATAGAGGATCACAAACGAAACATAAATCGACAATGTGCTGCAGTTGCAAAAAAGGCAAATATAATTTGGGGATATATTAGCCAAAGCAACCCATGTAAGACAAAGCAGGTAATGGCTCTGCTCTGGTAAGGATCCATATGGAATACTGCATCCAGCTTTGGCCACTGCACTTCAAGAAAGAAGCAGGTGAATTGAAAATAATACAGAAGAAAGTAGCAAGAATGATAGGAAGCTTAGAAAACATGACATGTGAAAGCAAGTTAACATTTGTTTAGTCTAAAAGGAAAAGACTAAGGGGGATACATATTAAGTCTTCCAGGATACAGAGGGTGTTATAGAGAGGACAGTTGTCAAATGTTCTTCAGGGTCAGTTGGTAAGGGACAAGAAGGAATCAGTTCAATTTGAAGCAAAGTACATTTAAGTTTGATGGTAGCAAAAGTTTCACGCCTTGTGTTCTCACAAGTTGGCTTGGGTGGAGAGGCATGCTGGGCAGGCAGCGGTGCCTGTCTGCCTGCCTACAAGGCACACTGCACTGCTCCAAGTCCCAGCCAGACTGCACCCCATGCCCCTACATTTCCAGCATGCTCATTTATAATTCTCAACAGTCAGTTGGGACCAGCCTCTGAAATCTGGGACTGTCCCAGCTAAAATGGACATATGGTCACCCTATGTGTGAGGTCTTGAGATATTTAAAAGTAAGTTAGATATGCACTTGTCTGGGATGATCCTGCCATAAGTAAGTGACTGGAGTAGATAACCTGCTTAGGTCACTTCCAGCTCTACTTTTCCATGATTCTATGGGCATGTACACAAGTGCAGGCAGCCTGTTGGGGAGGTGCTCTAACTCACGGTGCTTTACAGAAAGCATCATGACAGCACCTACACAAGCAGGGGCACGTATTTGCAGCAGCACAAATAGCCCCTGCCTGTGCACATTGCAGTGGGACACACTGTCCTGCTCTTCTATGTGCTATAGTGGGGACTGGCTGCGGCATAAGGTTGGCTGGAGCCCCCACACTGAGACACATGGAGACGGGTGTAGGCAGCCTTGGGTTGGTTGCTAGCCCTTCTTGAGGCACACTGTGCCTCAGCCAGCTGCTCTGTCCATCTCCACTTCTGTCCCAACTGACACCACATTGGCATGCTTTGCGCTGCTTTTTTATTCAGGGTTTTTTATTGCTAACGGGATGATTTCCTGAAAATTAGCAGCTCTGTGCATGGTTTAATATGCAACACATGCAGTTTCTGGTGCCACAAACTGCACATGCCTGCACATCTGGATCCAGCCCATGAGTTAGAGTGCCATTGGTCCAAACAGATGTTCACCTGTTGGGTGGTGGAGCTCAGAGCTTGCCTGCACTGGCCCTGGTCAGCAGGTGGTGGTGCTCCAGCAGCTTCCCAAGAAGTTGCCAGACTGTCTTTCTCCCC
>NW_017729031.1:116585816-116586154 GCF_001723915.1 Gavialis gangeticus | reverse complement strand
CTCCCTTCCCCCACCCCCTGCTCCCACCCCTCCCCAAGCATCTTGACAGTGGCAGAGGCTGCCACACCTGGAGCGGGGGCGGGGGAGGAGAAATGGAGCCCTCCTGCCATGCAGGCCCAGCCTGGCTACCCCTGCTGGGGTCTTCGGGAAAGCCAGCCCAGGCCTACAAGGTGTAGGGGTGGGGCTCCATTTACCCCCTCACCCCTGTTCTGGGCACACCAGCCTCTGCTGCTGTCAAGATGCTTGCACAGGAGTTCGGGGAAAGGAGCTGGATGGGCCCAGCCTGGGTTCCCCCAAGACCCCAGCAGTAGCAGCTGGGGGACCTCCCTTCCTACACG